>NW_024537595.1:0-366125 GCF_016628075.1 Suillus paluster | reverse complement strand
AAGCTGACGACGTTTCGCACCTGTTACTTTGAACCGCCGTAACCCTGGTGCCGAGCAGTCGCTGTTCACCGCAGAACTTGAGAAGTTCCGGCCATACCAACAGCGCCTTGTAGCTACTGTGCACAATCAGCAAGTCGTATTGCAGGAAATCCAGGGACTATGGAAGAGCTTACGAGACCTTGCTGGGCGTGGACCTGGTGCAAAGAAGTGGGATGAACGCGAGCGGCGGAAGAAGGACACTGTACGTAGGTTTTCGAATGCGAGAGACGGGTATATGGAGGTCAGGGATGGGTTGACGTATGTGTACTCTTTTCCCCGTTCCATCCTTACTGACTAAATCCGGTTCAGGAAAGGACTGCAGTTCTACCAACAACTCACTGAACTGAGTGCGACGCTCGCCCTGAGTGTTAAGTCCTTTATCACCGACCGTCGTTCGGAACGTGACAGACTTGTTGGGCAAGCGGACCTCCAGCAGCGGCTTGCGGTACCACCTACGCCCGCTGAGAAACCTCCCGTGCCACCACCACCGCGTTCTCTCCCATCTCTGAACTCATCCTTCGCATCCATGAATCTGCAAGGAAGTAAGAATCCGGTATCTCCCCCACCGAAACCGCCACAGGCGTCATACTCCTCCGCATTCCCGCCACCTCCACACCAGTCAACCAAGGCACAGTTGAATTTTCCACCTCCACCACCACAACCCGCACGCCCAACATATACAAATTCAATATCGCCAACTCCGCCACCCGACCCATATGCAAGTCTGGGAGCATTCGGATCTCAGTTTTCTCCACCCCGCGCGCGCCTTCCAGTTCCACCTTCTGCTCCGCACACGCAGTCTTCCTTTCCTTACCGCCACCACCTACACAGCGACCCCAGTACGCTGCGAATCCACAGACATACGGCCAGCAAGCTCCGCCACAGTCACCGTCACGGGGGCCTTATCCAGCACAGACACAGCCGACCCGGCAGGGGTCACAGTACCAGACCATGCCTCCGCCTCCGCCACCTTCACAAGGGAATAATACTCAACAATATTACCAAGGGTATGGAAGATGATAATTTACTTAGATTCCGAGTTTATGAGCTAGAATCAAAATGTGTATGTTGGAAGGAAAGAAATTTCGTAGTCATGCAATGTAATGGAGCACGGGGCTGTCGCTGGCGGTTAGTGGTGCATAGTGGAGGCCGTTTGCTGGAGTCAAGATTCTAGGAACGACCGAAGATATTAATCTTTCGATTAGTCTAATGCCTAGCTTGGCGGTATCATGAGTCACCACCATACAGAACTTTCTTCCCCAACTCCACTGCACGCTCCCATTGGCAGACATTCCGAATAAACCAGCGACCTCGTTGTTCCACTTGGACTGAATGAGCGATGTAAGCGGATGGTACGTTATGCGCGTGGACGCAGGCGGAGGAGAGGGAATTGTAGTCGAGGCGCTAACGAGACGTTCCGAGAGGGTATGAATGCTGTAGAATATGTTCAGTAGGCGTTAGAGGTAAAGAGGAGGGATGTAGACGAACTCGGCCACGGTGCTGGGCAGTCCTGAGGCATGAAACAATGAATCCGTTCGCCTTTAGCTCTTGCACATGGATTGATACTCACCTTGTTTGCATCAAGTTCGAAAACCCATGGTAAATCTAAAGTGGTGGGACGATTAGACGAATTCCTGCATTGGGGAACGACACTTACACCACCCATTACAAGTGCACCAGCGAGAGAGCCAGCCGCGAACGACATCCCTGTGCAGTGCGATGGAAGTTAATTTCTTAGTACAGTAGCTTTCCCTGCAAGCGGCGTCCAAGGACCAAGTTTGCGACTTGAAGATTGTCAAAGCCAATACGTCACGACAACAAGCACGACAACAACTAAATATATTATGTACGAAGGGACCAGATGATTCAATCACTACGACGTAGCCATAGATAAAGCCTACAGATTCTACAGACGGGCCTAACATTAACTTAGATCTATGTAAGCTTGTAAAAACAATTATACAGCGTCTACACTTGGAGACAAGCCCATAGTAACACAAGAAGTTGCTCGATATCAAAAGAGCGGCGCCCTACCATACAGCGCGAATTTCATGTCGATAACCGATGGGATCGATGCGATGTACGTGGTGCTCAGATTGAGATAATGCGTGTTCCAAGCTCTGCTACAGGGTACTGGAAATTCGGACCTGGGCTGCTCATGAACATGAGGGACCGCGGAATCTTCAAATGGTGCGCTAGGGCAGCTAGATTTTTTGGGTCAAATTTGCCCTCAACAAGCATCTGGGAGTTCAAGAATTGAGTATTTAAGTACTGAGCGAGGAAGTTGTGCGCGCACCAGGTCAACGGTGATTTCAGGAAAGGCTTCGTCCAGAACTAAGAAACCACACTGTCAGCATCGCCAACATTCAAAGGTAGCAAGATAGGCTTGCTCTTAGCATTGGCCTCCATCTCGGAAGGTATATCTCCATTATGAAAGTGCACTATCTTCAGACATGCCGTTTCTTCATTATGCCGGACATAAAGAATCATGTTGAATAGATCATTGATCTTCAGGCTTGTTTTAGTAAACGTTCACCTTTAGTCTGATGCCCGTACCTCGTCGGTTTTAACCAGCAAACAAACCTCCTGCCTACGCATGCTTCTCATAAGCCGGATCAGACCGTCACCCCACCCTTTGGTAAAGTGCAGTCTATGTAGCCAGGGAAGCTGGTCGTACTCCCAGTATATCCACCGCAGTATAGTGACCTTATTTTGCGACATGGAGAACAGGACGAGAAGGACACTGAAGTATAGAGCAAACCAGCTAAAGCAGTAAATTAGCGTCGACAAATGTCGCGACGGGATGTAGAGGCTTTACCCTGCTATGGTAGGATCGATGGCAATGTTACCTCCCGCTACTGTGATAGTGACACCTACAGCACCAGCAACGATCAGCAGTGAGCATTGCGACCCACGCGGAAGTCGAGGTCGTGAGAAACGGAGGAGTATCAGAGACACCGGGAAGAGCGCCATAACGGACAACCACACCATCGTAAACCTGTTTCATGTCAAATACATCAGATACCGCTGAAATATGAGACATACATCTGGGATATCACAATCAGGTTAGCACCCGTGCTTGCATATATTAAAACACTAAATGCAATAAATGAAAAGACTGTGACATAGGGGGCGCCTGTCGCCGGCAGTCTGGCAAGAAAATGTGAGGGATGACGCGATCGTATGATAGCTCAGCAAAGAGCTCGCATGCGCTCAAGATTCCTTGAGATATAACATGACTATGCAGTACAACGCGTGAGTCTGGTTCACGAACCTGTGAGTACACCCGCACAGAGTACAACAACAGCGTCCACTACGACCATTATTCGTAACCACCGCCCTGCAACCTAGCCATGTACCTCAGCACGCAAAATCGTCAAAAATGACAAGCGTACTCACCCTTTGAGCTAATAAACTGAGGATATTGTCGCCACTTTCAACCACGTCGAGGGGCAACAACGCCACAATGAGGAGCATCATCCCGCTATTCAGGACAAGCGCAGATAAATGCAAGTTGCGCAGAACCTTAGGATAGCAGTTCTTCTTCATCTTTGCTGTATATGCGGGTGCGCCTATGCGATATTATACGCTGCACGACCGTATGTTACTGGTAGAATCACCCACATTCAAATCCAGTCAGTCCAAGCATCCCTATACATATGCCATTGAACACCTGTCGGGCTATAACCGTAGGAGACAATCCAACCTGCCCCAATGACCAGTTGGAACCAAGCTGAGCCAACCCGGCTCGGCCCCAAGCAATAGCAGAGGCTATAATAAGCATGATCATTATCACAGCCTTTCTCCCACCGGATCATCAGAAGCATGAAGATGGAACAATAAATAGCGGAACTCACGTGCATCGCCAGCACACCAGTTGCTACGCGAGCACTTTCTCTCAAGCCCGAAAGGCTGACGAAAGTAAACAGCACGAAAACAAAGGCAGTGCCAATATAAATTGGAAAGGGTAGCGAGACTTCGCCTGCAAGATATGATGCCGCAGTTGCAGCCGAAACTATTGCTGTCGCTGCAAAATCGAGAAGAAGTAGCGCCGCTCCAAGAAGAGCTACAGATTTTGTTGATACATTAAGCCTGGTGATAGTTGCGTCACGAAATTTTCTGTCTAGAAGGACAGACAACGTACAGGTAGGTATAAGGAGCCCCGCTAATCGGTAGCGCAGAAGCCATTTCCTCCATGATAGGACGCCAGAGAAATAATGTTAATCCAGCCACAAAGAGCGAAATAGGAGAGCTGGAAAGATTGGTGGTAAACGGTGTCCAATTGATGTTAACTGACGGATAGCTCACTAGACACCGGCAACAGCGATAACACTTGGAAGAGTATAGAATATACCGCCAAGTATGTCATTGGCTGCCAGCGCACTGGCTGTAAACTGCCCAAGAACTTGCTGGTCTTGGAAAAAACTCTGTTTGGCTTCACCTTCACCGATATCTTCAGGTGTAAGCTTGAGATGAGAGATAGAACCCCAGCCGGCAAACTCAAAGTCATTGGTGAGGTTCAGGAATCTCGAGGGAACAGCTGTAAACTTGGGCTTTCCTTCTTTATGAGCACGCTGCCGCCGAAGAACGATGTCAAACTGAGACTGGTTAAACAAAGGGGAACTGGAAAAAAGCGAGCCAGAATTTGTTCGGGAATCTTGGTGAATTGAATCAGTGAGGCAACTAAAACGACTGTTTGTGGCACTCACAGTTCGTACTAGATGAGTAATTTCCACTGGAAGGCGGAGGTTCGATGATGTACTCCTGTTCAGAGTTCTGCATCGCGGTTAGAGATTGACGAGCAGCTTCAGGTCCCCTGTATGGCCTCAGTTCACTCTAACTGCAGTTAAGAAGCCAGAGAACTGACTGCAATTAATACGCCTGAACAGAAGTACTTGAGCGGGAGAAGGGGATATACAAGTCGGCGAGGGGTAACCGTGAATTCTGCTTCTCTAGGTCTCATGAAGAGTTGAGCTTTAAGAAAGAACTTGGTTTTACGGCATTTTGATGCCAAAGTAGAATTAAGTAATTCCCGCTACCTTTAAAGTTTAGGTAGTACTACATAGTAATGCTAGTCCGGCCACTTACAGTACCATGTCTTCTACCGACAAGGTTCATGTATGTACTACTCAGCTAATAGAAATCGTTCCTCGTTACTGCTGAATGAGCGTGTAGCTCGTGTAGTTGCACTAGTCAGCTACCGAACGGTTACCCCATGCTACCCCAGGCCCCGGCAGAGTCCAGTAGTCGAGCAGCCAGCCCGGACAGATGGCACTTCATGATGAGCGCGTCAATCAGGTCGTCGTCCTCGTCGTTTGTTGCGTTCCAATTGCCCATGAATATTTGAACTAGCCCAAGCCCGTTGTGCCTTCGGCACAGGAAGCAAGCAGAGCACTTCGTGCTCTGCTGGAGGCACCTTCAGTGCCTTGTCTCACTGTGTCTACATATTATTTAATTATAACAAATCAATAATTTCTTACATTATATAGTTTTGTTTTAGTTATGGGATGTTGCACAAACAGTTTGACTGAAGGTTACCTGGGACACTGGTTTGCGATCCCGTGGCCTCGTGCCTCGGCCAGCAGGATGCAAGCCAGTGTCCCAGGTAACCTTCAGTCAAACTGTTTGTGTCATGCTATTGACTCATACACTTCCTCCCAATTATTTGATTTCCTATCTCCCATGTCCTGTGTCCCGTGTCCTGTGTCCCATGTCCCATGGTTCTGTGTCCCACTGTCCCACTGTCCTATTGTCCTGTTGTCCTGTTGTTTGTCCTGTTGTCCCGTGTCCCGTTGTCCCATTTTCCCGTTGTCCCGTTGTCCTGTTGTCCCATTGTCCCATGTCCTATTGTCCCATGTCCCGTGTCCTGTGTCCCGTGTCCCGTGTCCCGTGTCCCGTGTCCCGTGTCCCGTGTCCTGTTGTCCTGTGTCCCATTGTCCCATGTCCCGTGTCCCATGTCCCGTGTCCCATGTCCCGTGTCCCATGTCCCATGTCCCATGTCCCATTGTCTGTCCTCCTGTCTTCCATCCTCCCATTGTCCTCCCATTGTCCTCCCATCCTCTTGTCCTCTCATCCTCCCATTGTGTCCTCTTGTCCTCCTCTTGTCCTCCCATCCTCCCATTGTTCTCCCATCCTCCCATCCTCCCTATTCACCCCATTTTTCCATTCTCCATCTTCCCATTCCCCTGTTTACCCATTGCCAATTTTTCCCATCTTTATATTTTCGCAATTTTGCATTTTCACATTTTTCTACTTGGTGTTTTCTTTTCTCTTTTCCCCACAAAAATCCCAAAATCCCTTGTTGTCCTTCAATTTTTACTATTTATCATGTATTCACAGTTACAGTACATATATAAAATCATTGTTGTTGTGCAAAATGGAGGGCCAGTGAGCACCTGCCAATCCCATCTTTCTATTTTCGCATTTTCGCATTTTTCACATTTTTCTATTTGCTTGGTGTATCCCGTTTTGGCTCAATTTTTACAAATTCCCAATTTTGGACAGTGAGCTCGTATAGTAAGGGACAATGGTTTTCGCAACTTCAAACTCCGCTTGACAGAACCACATGGGATCCCTTTTTCAGCGACCTTAGCGAAATAAGCATTCCAAGCGGCTTGTAAACGAAAAAACCGACGCTGGCGACACCATGTGCGCTACGCGGAATACCCGTCTCCCACCCCTTCCCCCACACCCTTCTCCCTTACTTTTTAAGACGAGTCCAAGCCCATTGTGCCTTTGGCACAGGAAGCAAGCAGAGCACTTTGTGCTCTGCTGGAGGCACCTTTGGTGCCTTGCCTCAATGTGTCTACATATTATTTAATTATAACAAATCAATAATTTCTTACATTATATAGTTTTGTTTTAGTTATGGGATGTTGCACAAACAGTTTGACTGAAGGTTACCTGGGACACTGGCTTGCAATCCCGTGGCCTCGTGCCTCGGCCAGCGGGATGCAAGCCAGTGTCCCAGGTAACCTTCAGTCAAACTGTTTGTGTCATGCTATTGACTCATACACTTCCTCCCAATTATCTTGTCCCATGTCCCATTGTCCCATGTCTTGTTGTCCTGTGTCCTGTTGTCCCATTGTCCCATGTCCTGTGTCTCGTTGTCCCATGTCCCATTGTCCTGTGTCCCATATCCCATTGTCCTGTTCTCCCATGTCCCATTGTCCTGTGTCCCATGTCCCGTGTCCTGTTCTCCCGTTCTCCCGTGTCCCATGTCCCATGTCCCATGTCCTGTTGTCCTGTTCTCCCGTGTCCCATTGTCCCATGTCCCATTGTCCTGTCCTCCTCTTGTCCTCCCATCCTCTTGTCCTCCTGTAGCCCTCTCATCCTCCCATTGTGTCCTCTTGTCCTCCTCTTGTCCTCCCATCCTCCCATCTTCCTATTCACCCCATTTCTCCATTCTCCATCTTCCCATTCCTCTGTTTACCCATTGCCAAATTTTCCCATCTTTATATTTTCGCAATTTTGCATTTTCACATTTTTGCATTTTGCATTTTTCACATTTTTCTACTTGCTTGGTGTTCTCTTTTCTCTTTTCCCCACAAAAATCCCAAAATCCCTTGTTGTCCTTCAATTTTTACTATTTATTATGTATTCACAGTTGCAGTACATATAAAATTCATTGTTGTTGTGCAAAATGAAGGGCCAGTGAGCACTTGCCAATCCCATTGTGGCTCAATTTTTACAAATTCCCACGTTTGGACAGTGAGCTCGTATAGTAAGGGACAACGGTTTTTTCAAATTCAAACTCCGCTTGACAGAACCACATGGGATCCTTTTTTCAGCGACCTTACCGACGCAACCGAAAACAACCGAAACAACCGACACCATGTGGGCTACGCGAAAATGCCCAAATCGTCCCACCCCTTCCCCCATACCGTTCTCCCTTACTTTATAGACTAGCCCAAGCCCGTTGTGCCTTCGGCACAGGAAGCAAGCAGAGCACTTCGTGCTCTGCTGGAGGCACCTTTGGTGCCTTGTCTCACTGTGTCTACATATTATTTAGTTGTGTGAAATCAATCATTTCTTACATCTTACATTTTAAAAATATTATATAATTTTGTTTTAGTTATGGGATGTTGCACAAACAGTTTGACTGAAGGTTACCTGGGACACTGGCTTGCGATCCCGTGGCCTCGTGCCTCGGCCAGCGGGATGCAAGCCAGTGTCCCAGGTAACCTTCAGTCAAACTGTTTGTGTCATGCTATTGACTCATACACTTCCTCCCAATTATCTTGTCCCGTGTCCCGTGTCCCATCTCCCATCTCCTGTCTCCCATCTCCCATATCCCGTCTCCCGTCTCCCGTCTCCCGTCTCCCGTCTCCCGTCTCCCGTCTCCCGTCTCCCGTCTCCCGTCTCCCGTCTCCCGTCTCCCGTCTCCCGTCTCCCGTCTCCCATCTCCCATCTCCCATTTCCCATCCTCCCATCCTCCCACCACTCCAATAATGTCACATCACCCATTTCATACATCACTCCCATCCAATCAGAAATCAAATCATATTATAGGAACAACTCTAACACAAAAAACTATTCAGAAGGCTCCCAGCCAGGTGGAGGGCCCTCCCTGTGTAGCTCATCCAAATGCCGATGCTCCTCCCGACTTTTTCCCTTCTTCTGCTCAAAGAGGTGCTTTCGCCAAGCATCCACCACCCTGCGATGCTTTTGATGCTTACGTGCCTCTTCCAACTGAGAGCAGAAGGTATCCACATCCCTATCATCATTCTTGAGGTCTTGCTCATGTTGCTCTTCCCACCACATGATGTCCTTTGCCAACTTCACGTTATATCATCGGAGGTCATGGATTGTCTGATCCATAGCATTGCGATTCTCTTGCCAAGTGGTGACCTTAGCATACGGGTTGTTGAGTCGTCTCCGTTCAAGATGCGTGATGTGACTCTCGGACCAGCGGCAACGGAGTTCAGCAGACCAGTCAGTCACAGCAGGCACTGACAACTCAGAAGGAGGGGGTACTGAAGGAGGGGGTACTGAAGGAGTTGTGGAGGTTGGAGGTGGGGCCAGCATGTTGACAGGCTGGCGATGACGTTGCTGCAGACAGGCAGCAAAACTTGCATCAAAGCCCTGCAGAAGCCTGGCATTCCAGTCGACAGTAGGTCTGGGCTCCTGCCTTGTAGCTACCATAAATACACAATCAGACAAAGAGAGAGAGAGAAAAACTCACCTTGTGACATGACCCAGCATGACCGGAGTGTCACGTGATAATGCGCCCAAGCCAGCATCAGGTGCTGAGGAAGCACTGGGAATAGCTGCTGTAAATTGTGTGATCAGACAAAAACAGACACCGAAAAACTCACATGGTGATGTGACCCGGTGTGACAGGGAGCTCCGTGTCACGTGACGCGGCCAAAAACGCGTCCGAGCCAGTATCAGGTGCTGGGGAAGTGCTGGAAATGGCCATGGTGAAGTGTTGAGGGCACTGAGAGGCAGCAGGATTTAATAGCTGATGGTGAGAGGTGATGGCAGGTGATCAGAAGCGACGGCAGGTGATTGGGAGCCGCTGGAATGGTAGAGCAGTGTTGTGTTGTGTTGTGTTGCGTCGCGTCTGGTGCAGTCGGTGCTGAAAAAAAAAAACACGTGAGGTTGCCAAATCAAGCGAAATGTACATATGACCCAATTCGGACGGTATAGTAACGGACGACGGTTTTCGGAAATTGAAACTCCGCTTGACAGAACCACATGGCATCACTCTTTTCAGCGACCTTAGCGAAAAAACATGGCGTCCATGCGACGAAACGTGGCATCCATGTGTGGGTGGCTGCGTTCCCACACCCTTCTCCCTTGCTTTTTAGAGACGTTCCCACACCCTTCTCCCTTACTTTATAGATTGTGCCTTTGGCACAGGAAGCAAGCAGAGCACTTTGTGCTCTGCTGGAGGCACCTTCAGTGCCTTGTCTCACTGTGTCTACATATTATTTACTTGTGTGAAATAAATAAATTCTTACATCTTACATTTTAAAAATATTATATAGTTTTGTTTTAGTTATGGGATGTTGCACAAACAGTTTGACTGAAGGTTACCTGGGACACTGGCTTGCAATCCCGTGGCCTCATGCCTCGGCCAGCGGGATGCAAGCCAGTGTCCCAGGTAACCTTCAGTCAAACTGTTTGTGTCATGCTATTGACTCATACACTTTCTCCCAATTATCTGATTTCCTATCTCCTGTGTCCCACTGTCCCGTTGTCCCATTGTCCCATGTCCCATTGTCCTGTGTCCCATTGTCTCATGTCCCATTTCCTGTGTCCTGTGTCCTGTGTCCTGTGTCCTGTGTCCTGTGTCCTGTGTCCTGTGTCCTGTGTCCCATTGTCCCATGTCCCGTTGTCCTGTCCTCCCATGTCCCATCTTCCCATTGTCCTCCTGTTGTCCTCCCATCCTCTTGTCCTCCTGTAGTCCTGTCCTGTTGTCCTCTTGTTGTCCTCCCATTCTCCCATTGTTCTCCCATCCCTCTGTTGCCTATCATTTCTCCATTCTCCATCCTCCCATTCTCCTGTTGACCCATTGCCAATTTTTGCCATCTTTATATTTTCGCATTTTTCCATTTTTCACATTTTTCTACTGGCTTGTTCTCTTTTCTCTTTTCCCCCACAAAATCCCAAAATCCCTTTTTGTCCTTCAATTTTTATTATTTATCATCATGTACCACAGTTACAGTACATATAAAATCATTGTTGTTGTGCAAAATGGAGGGCCAGTAAGCACCTGCCAATCCCATTTTTCATTTTCGCATTTTCGCATTTTTCTATTTGCTTGGTGTATCCCATTGTGGCTCAATTTTTACAAATTCCCAATTTTGGACAGCGAGCTCGTATAGTAGGGGACAATGGTTTTCGGAAATTCAAACTCCGGTTGACAGAACCATGTGGGATGCTTTTTTCAGCCACCTTAGCGAAATAACCGTATCTAACCTTCGCCAGCTGACGCTGGCGAGGCCTACCGACACCATGTGCGCTACGCGGAAATGCCCAAATCCTCCCACCCCTTCCCCCATACCCTTCTCCCTTACTTTTTAGACTAGCCCAAGCCCGTTGTGCCTTCGGCACAGGAAGCAAGCAGAGCACTTTGTGCTCTGCTGGAGGCACCTTCGGTGCCTTGTCTCACTGTGTCTACATATTATTTACTTGTGTGAAATAAATAAATTCTTACATCTTACATTTTAAAAATATTATATAGTTTTGTTTTAGTTATGGGATGTTGCACAAACAGTTTGACTGAAGGTTACCTGGGACACTGGCTTGCAATCCCGTGGCCTCGTGCCTCGGCCAGCGGGATGCAAGCCAGTGTCCCAGGTAACCTTCAGTCAAACTGTTTGTGTCATGCTATTGACTCATACACTTCCTCCCAATTATCTTGTCCCATGTCCAGTTGTCTTGTTGTCCCATGTCCCATTGTCCCATGTCCCATGTCCCATGTCCCATTGTCCCGTGTCCTGTGTCCCATTGTCCTGTTCTCCCATGTCCCATTGTCCCGTGTCCTGTTGTCCTGTTGTCCCATTGTCCTGTTGTCCCATGTCCCATTGTCCCGTATCCCATGTCCCATGTCCTGTTGTCCTATGTCCCATTGTCCTGTCCTCCCATCTCCCATCCTCCCATTGTCCTCCCATTGTCTTGTCCTCCTGTAGTCCTGTCCTCTTGTCCTCCTCTTGTCCTCTCATCCTCTCATTGTCCTCCCATCCCCCTGTCATCCTCCCATCCTCCCATCTCCCTATTCACCCCATTTCTCCATTCTCCATCTTCCCATCCCATTCCCATGTTTACCCATTGCCCAATTTTCCCATCTTTATATTTTTGCATTTTCACACTTTCACATTTTCGCATTTTTCATATTTTTCTATTTGCTTGGTGTTCTTTTTCTATCCTATTGTGGCTACATTTTTATGTACACACAATTACAGTACATATACATCATTGTTGTTGGAGCCACCTGCCAAATTAGTCAACCCTTACATACTAACAGACGAAGGTTTGCGCAAAATTCAAACTCCGCTTGACAGAACCACATGGCATTCCCTTTTTCAGCACTCCAAGGGAGAAGGGATTCAAACAACCGACGCAACCGACGCAACCGAAACAACCGACACTGCCGACACCATGTGGGCTACGCGAAAATGCCCAAATCCTCCCACATTCCCCCCCTCCCTTCTCCCTTACTTTTTAAGACGAGTCCAAGCCCGTTGTGCCTTCGGCACAGGAAGCAAGCAGAGTGCTTTGCACTCTGCTGGAGGCACCAAAGGTGCCTTGCCTCAATGTATCTACATATTATTTAATTATAACAAATCAAGAATTTCTTCCATCCTACATTATATAGTTTTGTTTTAGTTATTATGAGATGTTGCACAAAGAGTTTGACTGAAGGTTACCTGGGACACAGGCTTGCGATCCCGTGGCCTCGTGCCTCGGCCAGTGGGATGCAAGCCAGTGTCCCAGGTAACCTTCAGTCAAACTCTTTGTGTCATGCTATTGACTCATACACTTCCTCCCAATTATCTTGTCCCGTGCCTTGTTGTCCCGTGTCCCATTGTCCCATGACCCATGTCCTGTGTCCCATGTCCTGTTGTCCCGTGTCCCATGTCCCGTGTCCCGTGTCCCGTGTCCCGTGTCCCATGTCCCATGTCCCATTGTCTGTCCTCCTGTCTTCCATCCTCCCATTGTCCTCCCATTGTCCTCCCATCCTCTTGTCCTCTCATCCTCCCATTGTGTCCTCTTGTCCTCCTCTTGTCCTCCCATTCTCCCATTGTTCTCCCATCCTTCTGTTGTCCTCCTATCTTCCTCCCATCCTCCCATCCTCCCTATTCACCCCATTTTTCCATTCTCCATCTTCCCATTCCCCTGTTTACCCATTGCCAATTTTTCCCATCTTTATATTTTCGCAATTTTGCATTTTCACATTTTTCTACTTGGTGTTTTCTTTTCTCTTTTCCCCACAAAAATCCCAAAATCCCTTGTTGTCCTTCAATTTTTACTATTTATCATGTATTCACAGTTACAGTACATATATAAAATCATTGTTGTTGTGCAAAATGGAGGGCCAGTGAGCACCTGCCAATCCCATCTTTCTATTTTCGCATTTTCGCATTTTTCACATTTTTCTATTTGCTTGGTGTATCCCGTTTTGGCTCAATTTTTACAAATTCCCAATTTTGGACAGTGAGCTCGTATAGTAAGGGACAATGGTTTTCGCAACTTCAAACTCCGCTTGACAGAACCACATGGGATCCCTTTTTCAGCGACCTTAGCGAAATAAGCATTCCAAGCGGCTTGTAAACGAAAAAACCGACGTCTGGCGACACCATGTGCGCTACGCGGAAATGCCCAAATCGTCCACACCCCTTCCCCATACCATTCTCCCTTACTTATAACTAGCCCAAGCCCGTTGTGCCTTCGGCACAGGAAGCAAGCAGAGCACTTCGTGCTCTGCTGGAGGCACCTTTGGTGCCTTGTCTCACTGTGTCCACATATTCTTTACTTGTGTGAATAAATAAATTCTTACATCTTACTTTAAAAAATATTATATAGTTTTGTTTTAGTTATGGGATGTTGCACAAACAGTTTGACTGAAGGTTACCTGGGACACTGGTTTTGCGATCCCGTGGCCTCGTGCCCTCGGCCAGCGGGATGCAAGCCAGTGTCCCAGGTAACCTTCAGTCAAACTGTTTGTGTCTTGCTACTGACTCATGCCTTTCCCTCAATTCTCCTATCTCTCATCCCATCTCCTGTGTCCTGTGTCACTGTTGTCCGTTCCCATGTCCCGTGTCCCATGTCCCGTGTCCCGTGTCCCGTGTCCCGTGTCCCGTGTCCCGTGTCCTGTGTCCCATGTCCCATTGTCCCGTGTCCCGTGTCCTGTGTCCTGTGTCCTGTGTCCCATGTCCCATTGTCCCATGTCCCATTGTCCCATTGTCCTGTGTCCCATTGTCATGTCCTCCCATCTCCCATCCTCCTATTGTCCTCCCATTATCCTCCCATCATCTTGTCCTCCTGTAGTCTTGTCCTCTTATCCTCTTATCCTCTCATTGTCCTCCCATCCCCCTGTCATCCTCCCATCCTCCCATCTCCCTATTCACCCCATTTCTCCATTCTCTATCTTCCCATTCCCATGTTTACCCATTGCCCATTTTTCCCATCTTTATATTTTTGCATTTTCACACTTTCACATTTTCGCATTTTCGCATTTTTCATATTTTTCCATTTGCTTGGTGTTCTTTTTCTATCCTATTGTGGCTACATTTATATGTATACACAATTACAGTACATATACATCATTATTGTTGGAGCCACCTGCCAAATCAGTCAACCCTTACATACTAACGGACGAAGGTTTGCGCAAAATTCAAACTCCGCTTGACAGAACCACATGGCATTCCCTTTTTCAGCGCTCCAAGGGAGAAGGGATTCAAACAACCGACGCAACCGACGCAACCGACAACCGAACATACCGAAAATGCCCAAATCCTCCCACATTCCCCCCCTCCCTTCTCCCTTACTTTTTAAGACGAGTCCAAGCCCGTTGTGCCTTCGGCACAGGAAGCAAGCAGAGCACTTCGTGCTCTGCTGGAGGGGCCGTTGGCCCCTCCAGTCTTTATCATTTCAACACAATTTCAATAAATAAATCTTTGTCATATACAAATACACATTTATACAATCTGTTGTACATCAATCTTCAATCAGTCTTCTAACCACCTCTGTGTACACTATATTGCTTGTCTTTCTCTCTTCTTCATCTTCAGGGAAAATCACAAATACTCTTGATGGGTGAGTGCACCGAGACAAACCCACATACAGCTGTCCATGACTGAACACAGGTGTCCTCAAATTTAGACCAACCCACTTGACACTCTGACCTTGAGCCTTGTTGATAGTCATGGCAAATGCAAGTCGCACAGGGAATTGTCGACGCTTCAGAGGAATGGGGTTCTCTTCATCACTGGCCTCCATGTTCATCCGAGGAATCAGCACAGTGGCTTCATCTTGACCATCCACTTGATTGTTGCCCTCTTTGAGAATTCGACACTTGAGAATCCTTGTGTTCCAATCCACCAGGATCATCCGAGTCCCATTATACAGTCCCTGTGTGGGGTCCAAGTTGCGCAGGAGCATCAAAGGCACTCCTTTCTTCACCTCCAGTTTGTGCAGAGGGAACCCTGATGGGTTGAGAGTGTGAAGGAACTCTTGAGGGATGTATTCGTATTCCCTGTCTGTCACTGAGTCTGCACTTGTGAACAATTTCTTGTCTCCAGCAAATGAGTCGAGAATTGAGGTGTTGATCTCGTCCACATCAGTGTTTTTTGCAGAGAGGATAGTGCGGTCCAGGAAGTAGGAGTCAGGCAAGGGAGGATGATTGGGTTGGAGGACATCAGAGTAAAGTTTGTTGATCAGGGATGGGATGTCATTGTTGGGACATTGCATTCCTTCTGGGAGAGTCACTGTGCCATCTCCATCTGTGCCCATACCACCCCCAATCTCAAGGAGCCATGCAGCAAATCGATCAGATGCAGGATCTTGACCAAGACGCATGTTTGTCTTGAGGTGGAAGATGCGAAGTCTTGGCCAGAGGCGAGATCTGCAAAAGGTGGCACTGACAATCTGCTCCCTGGATCCATGAGGCACCACTGGAAGGGTCTGTCTGAAGTCTCCTCCAAACAGCACAGTAATTCCTCCAAAGTCGGCATCAACACCAAGAAGATCGCGCAAGGTACGGTCCAAGGCTTCCAGGTTGTGACGGTGGAGCATTGGTATCTCATCACAGATGATCAGAGAGGTGCGCTTCAGAAGCTCATGGACAGGATCACCCTTCTTGATGTTGCAGGTGCTGTCCTCATGGATGGGGATGGGGAGCTTGAAACGCGAATGAGCTGTTCGTCCACCTGGCAGAAGGAGAGAAGCAATTCCAGAGGAAGCCACACAGAGAACAATCTTGCCCTCAGCACGCAGTTTGGAAGCAATGAGGTTGCAGAGATATGTCTTGCCACATCCACCTGCACTGTGCACAAAGTGAGGATGTCCAGGTGTTTGATCATCACGATTCATGGCATCTTCAACCACTGCATCAAAGACTTGTCTCTGCTCCTGGTTGAGGGTGGGCACTCCTCTATCCACAGCTTCCTGGAGAACGTCCTGGTCATAGTCCAGTTGCTCGACTATCAGCTGGTTTCCCTCCCTGTCCCCCCAGTTCATATGAGAGCGAGGTATGTCAGGGAAGTTCACCTCGAGGGACTTGGCATTCTTGTGAAGAAGACCATCAATGAGATAGAGACCATAGTCATGGACCTGCTCTGGAGTGGGATCCTGTATGTGCAGTCGATGAATGAGACGGTGACGCAGATCATCACAAAGATTAGTCCTTGAAGTCGTTCCAAAGCAGATGAGGGTTGGTAGGGAGGCAGTGGAGGAGTATGATGACAAAAAGACTTCGCAGGCCATGTCCAGTGCACATGTGAGAGGCCTCTCTCGAGCATTGCTTCCATTCCCCATCATCATCAAGGAGACCTCTGAGCTGACATGCTTCCTTGAAAGTAGCACAGACATGATCGTCAACAGTGCGAAGGTTTTCATAGGAGGTAGCCCCTTCAAAAAAACAATAGTAAGCAAATGGCAAACATGAGAGAGATTCAAATGATACACACCTGGAACAACAGTCAGAAGCAATCTCAGATAGAAGCGCTCTCCAGAGTTGGGTCCAGCAGCATACATCCTTCCAATTGCTTTTCCGCGTTGGCGTTCCTTCCATGCCTTCTTGTCAACCCAGACAAAGCGGGAGGGAAAGTCTTGGTAGAGATAGTCGTGGGCTCCAGCTGCCACCAGGTCTTCATCAGAATTGGCTATGAACCATCCAGTAAGGCAAGTCTCCTTGGCTGCAGCACGGTCCAGAACATCTTGGGCATCATCCTCAGGATCATAGACAACCATCTGCTCATCAGGGAGGTGGACTGGCAAGCGGTAGACAGAGGGCCATTCCTCATGCATCTGAAATTCAAAGATGCGCCACATAGCCTCGACAGAGCTGATGTATCTGGAGTCAAGGTATGATTTGACCTCATCCACTGCTCCTCCCATCTCCAAGGTAGCGCGGTCATGTCCTTTGTAGATGTACTTGTGGATGTACTTGACAGACTTGATGGACGCACAGACCTCCATGTTGATATGACAGTCGAACTCTGCCAACAGCCTTGGAGGATATGGAACAACATCTTTGTTGGTGAAGACATTGCCATTAGGCTTCTGGACTGTGCGGCCATTGTCAGGTCGTGCATACTCTGGATAGCCATCCTCCTTCATGAATGTTTGAGGACAGAAGGTCTTTGGATAATGCTTCTTGCAATGACCATTCTCCAAGCAACGTTCTGGAGTGCAGGGACCATGAAGCATGAATTTGCTGACAGCTTCATAGAGTTGTGGATGGAGGTTCTGGTCAGGAATCTGAGCAGAGATGAGGGAGTCGACCTGCTCTGCAGTGCGTATCTTGTACTCTGGCTCAAGGAAGATGAGGAGATGCATGTGAGGGAGACCGCGCTTCTGATATTCGATGGTGTACACCAATCCAGCGACCTTTCCATAGAAGCCATCGCGAACCTTCTTCAAGAGGGCCCGCTGCTTGAGATAAAACACGCGAGCCACCAAGTCTGGACGATCAACAGCAGTCTGACCTTTATGACTGATCAGCAATGAAAACATCAATAAGGCAAAAAATGCGAACTGACCTGGAAGAAGATTGTCAGCAATCTCTGGCCAACTCCCATTTGCAGTCATGGTGAGGAAGAGGTCTGGTTTTTGGCATGCACGACATATGGCCAAGGAGTCTTGGAGAAGTTGATACATATAGCGAGGACCCCCACTATGAGAGGAAGGAAGGATGAAGGAACGCCCTGTCTCAGCCAGATCATCAATGCCTTCATTGAGGACATTATCTGTCAAGCCTCTATAGCAGTCTGCCCTGAGCCTCTTCTGGTTGTTTCTGATCCAGTTCAAATTGCCTTGCTCGATAGTAGCCCAAGCATCAACCACATACTGCTGGAAGAGTCGTCCTGCACGAAAGATGTTGTCAGGCTCGATTGCAGGTGGACGGATGTGAAGGCGATAGCCATAATACAGCAGCTGTGTGACTTTTTCTGCACGACCACGACCACCCTCAGGGGGACGGAGAGGAATGTCAAGATGCCATCCCTCCTCACCAGAAGGAAAGAGGAAGGACATAGTGAAGGGTGGAATAGGCATGACTGAGCTGGCTGATGCGGCGGAGCTGACCACCTTGGAGTCGCAATACAATGTCGCGTTTGTCAGAAACATCCTCAGATCCATCTCCAGGAATGATGGCAGCAATCTCATTGGAAGTAGGAAGATTGTATCTTCGACCATCACTGCCTGGCTTGAAGTGAATGCGTACTTGAACATCTTTGTGCTGCTCTGGAGGCTTCTCTATCATGACTTGATAGGCTGCCTTGTAAAGTTGAGCATAGGGATGATGTCTGTAAAGCATATCATGGAGCTGTCTGAGGGTTTGAGGATCGAGATTGCGATTTCTGTCAACACGAACATCGGTGGCATGCTCTGCATCAAAGACATAAAGCTGAGCATAGGCAGGCTGTTGAGCTTCTCCAGGCATAAGACTTCCCATGAGGTGATGGAGAGATCCATGGATGCGAAAGGAGCTTGGGCCAGAGCCTCGAAGAGCAAGGTCATCAACTTTAACGCCAACAGAGGTGAATGCCACAGTACTGTTGTACTGACGAATGTTGGTGAGAAATGCACGCTGTTGATACAACTGCTGGAGCTCAGGAGGCCATGGTAGGAGAGGTGGGAGATCAACTTGGCCCTGCAAGCAACACATGCCAAATTTTGGATTACGTGCAGAGGAGTTGGTGAGTCTTTCAGTTGCAAAGTGGCGGGCATGACAGTTGGGACATTCTACAGTGAGAGGACCAAGAGTGTGATGATTGACAGGCTCTGCATATGGTTGACCTCCAGGAGGAACAGGAGCATTCTGAGGTGGTTGTTGAATAGGAATAGGAATGTTCTGTGGTGGTGCTGGTGGTGGTTGCTCATCCTCTGGATTATCCTGTTGACGACGTTCACGCTCCTGAGCTCTCCTTCTCTCCTCATCCTGGTCATGCTGCTCCTGTGATCCTGGATTGTGATAGTCCTGCCAAGCATCCTCCATACGTGCCTCATATGCAAGCCTGCGTTGCTCTGCCTGAAGATGACGCTCATGCTCCTGCTGAGCTATCTCATGACGACGTGCTTCCTCTTCCTGTGCATGCAAGAGTGCTTGTTGTTGGGCTTGCAAAATCTCTGCTTGCCTATGCATCTCTTGAGCCTGACGATCCTGCAACTGTTGTTGAACCTGCTGCCTCTGGTGAGCCTCCTGTGCTTGTCGCTGCATTATTTCCTCCCTAAGTTGGCGAAGACGTGGATCTTCCATGTCTTCAACCTGATTTTGCAAGTTTTGCAAATGGTGATGAAACTGGATGTTAAATTGAGCATAATGAGGTTCAGGAGCAGGAGCAGGAGGGTGAGGAGGGTGAGGAGGGTGAGGAGGGTGAGGAGGATTAAAGGGAGCAGGAGGCAGATCAGGAGGTGGTGGATTGGGAGCAGGACCCCGTCTGTTACGTCTTTGCCTTCGACGATCCTCCTGAGCACGATTGAAATTTTCCATTAGATTGAAGTTATGGTCAACTCCAACTCGTACTCCCTGAACACCAGGCTGATGGAGAAAGGGATGGGCATTCTGCATGTTTTGAGGGCGAGCTGCGCCCTCATAATACACAGCACCATGCATTGGCATTTGAGCAGCAGGATAGACAGGAGCTGGGGGAGGGACAGGGGCAGGAGGAGGGTGATAGCCACCAAATCCTGGAGGATAGACAGGGGCAGAGGCAGGAGCAGGAGCAGGGTGATAGCCACCAAATCCTGGAGGATAGACAGGGGCAGGGGCAGGAGCAGGAGCAGGAAAATAGCCAAAGCCTGGAGGATAGACAGGGGCAGGAGCAGGAGCAGGAGGAAAATAGCCAAAGCCTGGAGCAGGTGGGGGTGGTGGTGGGTGATGAGCACGCCATTGACGATGCGCCTCATGACGCTCAATTGCATTGCGTGGAATTCCAGGAAATCTCTGCACAGGGATCTGAGCATGATTTAAATTTCCCAGCATATGAGGAATATTCTGAATAAGATATGTCAGCAACGGTCGAAGTTTTCAATCAAAATACACATACCATATGGGGAGCATCTGGTGCTACAGGGGCAGGATCATTTTGCGGTAGACGTCGTGCAGGAGGCGAGCCAAGATTACGTTGATTTCTCTCAGCACGACGTGCAGCAGACTGAGCTCGTTGAGGGGAAGTAGGTGGAGTGGAAGGAAGCCTAAGGAGAAAATTAATTAGCAGGACTCGATAAACGTATATAAATGATGTACGAACATGGCAGTACGTAGCAACAAAATCGAAAAAATGAGGCAAAATATAGCAATGGACAGGATAGAAACACCACTGCAGCAAAATTAGTCGATGAAGACATGAGAGATGCGTTATACACACATAGGTCGGAATCCAAGAAAGTGGGTGTGTGTGGGTGGTCGAAGAAGTCTGCACCTCCCGAGAACAGGATCGCGTCAGGAAATCGATGTATGACAGTGCTGAAGACAACAAAAATGCTGTCCGAGATATTATCCCAGGGGATAGGAAGGCAACTGTGAGCAACTGCCAGATAGAACACCCAGCAGTCAGACTCAACGCAAAAAAGCGTCCCGCCAACCAAATCTCTGCACTGTAGTGCTATCAGAGGTCCCAGCAAAAGCTGATAGCAACCGGCAAACACCTGTAAAAACAGGCAGCCAGGGAGGTAGGACTTGACACAGAGATGTCACGGGACAGTCTTTGACAACTGCAAAAGATGCCCGCAAGACTCCTCGCACGTTCGTCTTGTATACCCAATTTCCCCAGTTCTCCGTGGGATTCGGGCACAGAAACAAACAACAAACACACCACACGAACCTGCTCTCCAAAAGGGTCCAGGGGAGGTCCAAAGGGTCCAGGAGGGTCCAGGGGTCCAAGGGAGGTCCAAACGCGGTCCAAACGGTCCAAAATGCGGTCCAAAAACAGCAGAAAAGCGAAAATCACTATATTTATTTGAATTTTTCAAGTTATTATCATATTTTTGTATTTAAATAGGTAAAGCTTACCCCAGGAGGGGAATTTCACTACAAATTTACAAATAATCACTGGGGAGAGGATTTCAACAATGTAGTATGCGAGGAAACAGATGATGGGGGAAAAGAGGTGTTTAGATTGCGAGGGTTTCGAACCTCGTAGGGAAATGGAACTCCGAAAATGAAAAGCACGCGAAATTTCCAAAATCGTCGTTAAGCGTCACTGCCGACACCATGTGCGCTACGCGGAAATGCCCAAATCCTCCCACATTCCCCCCCTCCCTTCTCCCTTACTTTTTAAGACTAGCCCAAGCCCGTTGTGCCTTCGGCACAGGAAGCAAGCAGAGCACTTTGTGCTCTGCTGGAGGCACCTTTGGTGCCTTGTCTCACTGTGTCTACATATTATTTAATTATAACAAATCAATAATTTCTTACATTATATAGTTTTGTTTTAGTTATGGGATGTTGCACAAAGAGTTTGACTGAAGGTTACCTGGGACACTGGCTTGCAATCCCGTGGCCTCGTGCCTCGGCCAGCGGGATGCAAGCCAGTGTCCCAGGTAACCTTCAGTCAAACTGTTTGTGTCATGCTATTGACTCATACACTTCCTCCCAATTATCTTGTCCCATGTCCCGTTGTCTTGTTGTCCCATGTCCCATGTCCCATTGTCCCATGTCCCATTGTCCCGTGTCCCATGTCCCGTGTCCTGTGTCCCGTTGTCCTGTTCTCCCGTGTCCCATTGTCCCGTGTCCTGTTGTCCTGTTGTCCCATTGTCCTGTTGTCCCATGTCCCATTGTCCCGTATCCCATGTCCCATGTCCTGTTGTCCTATGTCCCATTGTCCTGTCCTCCCATCTCCCATCCTCCCATTGTCCTCCCATTGTCCCATTGTTCTCCCATCCCTCTGTTGCCTACCATTTCTCCATTCTCCATCCTCCCATTCTCCTGTTTACCCATTGCCAATTTTTGCCATCTTTATATTTTCGCATTTTTCCATTTTTCACTTTTTCTACTGGCTTGGTGTTCTCTTTTCTCTTTTCCCCCAAAAAAATCCCAAAATCCCTTTTTGTCCTTCAATTTTTACCATTTATCATCATGTATCACAGTTACAGTACATATAAAATCATTGTTGTTGTGCAAAATGGAGGGCCAGTGAGCACCTGCCAATCCCATCTTTCTATTTTCGCATTTTTCACATTTTTCTATTTGCTTGGTGCATCCCATTGTGGCTCAATTTTTACAAATTCCCAATTTTGGACAGCGAGCTGGTACAGTAGGGGACAATGGTTTTCGGAAATTCAAACTCCGGTTGACAGAACCATGTGGGATGCTTTTTTCAGCCACCTTAGCGAAATAACCGAAAATACTGACGCCAGCTGATGCTGGCGAGGCTTACCGACGCCATGTGCGCTACGCGGAAATGCCCAAATCTTCCCACCTCTCCCCCTTGCCTTCTCCCTTACTTTTTAAGACTAGCCCAAGCCCGTTGTGCCTTCGGCACAGGAAGCAAGCAGAGCACTTCGTGCTCTGCTGGAGGCACCTTTGGTGCCTTGTCTCACTGTGTCTACATATTATTTACTTGTGTGAAATAAGTAAATTGTTACATCTTACATTTAAAAAAATATTATATAGTTTTGTTTTAGTTATGAGATGTTGCACAAACAGTTTGACTGAAGGTTACCTGGGACACTGGCTTGCGATCCCGTGGCCTCGTGCCTTGGCCAGCGGGATGCAAGCCAGTGTCCCAGGTAACCTTCAGTCAAACTGTTTGTGTCATGCTATTGATTCATACACTTCCTCCCAATTATCTTGTCCCGTGTCCTGTTGTCCCGTGTCCCGTGTCCCGTGTCCCGTGTCCCGTGTCCCGTGTCCCGTGTCCCGTGTCCCGTGTCCCGTGTCCCGTGTCCCGTGTCCTGTGTCCCATGTCCCATGTCCCATGTCCCGTGTCCTGTGTCCCATGTCCCATTGTCCCATGTCCCATTGTCCCATGTCCCATTGTCCCATGTCCCATTGTCCCATTGTCCTGTGTCCCATTGTCATGTCCTCCCATCTCCCATCCTCCTATTGTCCTCCCATTATCCTCCCATCATCTTGTCCTCCTGTAGTCTTGTCCTCTTATCCTCTCATCCTCTCATTGTCCTCCCGTCCCCCTGTCATCCTCCCATCCTCCCATCTCCCTATTCACCCCATTTCTCCATTCTCTATCTTCCCATTCCCATGTTTACCCATTGCCCATTTTTCCCATCTTTATATTTTTGCATTTTCACACTTTCACATTTTCGCATTTTCGCATTTTTCATATTTTTCTATTTGCTTGGTGTTCTTTTTCTATCCTATTGTGGCTACATTTATATGTATACACAATTACAGTACATATACATCATTGTTGTTGGAGCCACCTGCCAAATCAGTCAACCCTTACATACTAACGGACGAAGGTTTGCGCAAAATTCAAACTCCGCTTGACAGAACCACATGGCATTCCCTTTTTCAGCACTCCAAGGGAGAAGGGATTCAAACAACCGACGCAACCGACGCAACCGAAACAACCGAAAATGCCCAAATCCTCCCACATTCCCCCCCTCCCTTCTCCCTTACTTTTTAAGACGAGTCCAAGCCCGTTGTGCCTTCGGCACAGGAAGCAAGCAGAGCACTTTGTGCTCTGCTGGAGGCACCTTCAGTGCTTTGACTCACTGTGTCTGCATATTATTTACTTGTGAGAAATAAATAAATTCTTACATCTTACATTATATAGTTTTGTTTTAGTTATGGGATGTTGCACAAACAGTTTGACTGAAGGTTACCTGGGACACTGGCTTGCGATCCCATGGCCTCGTGCCTCGGCCAGCAGGATGCAAGCCAGTGTCCCAGGTAACCTTCAGTCAAACTGTTTGTGTCATGCTATTGACTCATACACTTCCTCCCAATTATCTGATTTCCTATCTCCCATGTCCTGTGTCCCATGTCCTGTGTCCCATGTCCCATGGTTCTGTGTCCCACTGTTCCACTGTCCTGTTGTCCTGTTGTCCTGTTGTCCCATGTCCCGTTGTCCCGTGTCCCACTGTCCCATTGTCCCATGTCCTATTGTCCCGTGTCCCGTGTCCCGTGTCCCGTGTCCCGTGTCCCGTGTCCCGTGTCCCGTGTCCCGTGTCCCGTGTCCCGTGTCCCGTGTCCCGTGTCCCGTCTCCTGTCTCCTGTCTCCCATCTCCCATCTCCCATCTCCCATCTCTCATTTCCCATCCTCCCACCACTCCAATAATGTCACATCACCCATTTCATACATCACTCCCATCCAATCAGAAATCAAATCATATTATAGGAACAACTCTAACACAAAAAACTATTCAGAAGGCTCCCAGCCAGGTGGAGGGCCCTCCCTGCGTAGCTCATCCAAATGCCGATGCTCCTCCCGACTTTTTCCCTTCTTCTGCTCAAAGAGGTGCTTTCGCCAAGCATCCACCACCCTGCGATGCTTTTGATGCTTACGTGCCTCCTCCAACTGAGAGCAGAAGGTATCCACATCCCTATCATCATTCTTGAGGTCTTGCTCATGTTGCTCTTCCCACCACATGATGTCCTTTGCCAACTTCACGTTATATCGTCGGAGGTCATGGATTGTCTGATCCATAGCATTGCGATTCTCTTGCCAAGTGGTGACCTTAGCATACGGGTTGTTGAGTCGTCTCCGTTCAAGACGCGTGATGTGACTCTCGGACCAGCGGCGACAGAGTTCAGCAGACCAGTCAGTCACAGCAGGTGCCGACAACTCAGAAGGAGGGGGTACTGAAGGAGTTGTGGAGGTGGGAGGTGGGGCCAGCATGTTGACAGGCTGGCGATGACATTGCTGCAGGCGGGCAGCAAAACTTGCATCAAAGCCCTGCAGAAGCCTGGCATTCCAGTCGACAGTAGGTCTGGGCTCCTGCCTTGTAGCTACCATAAATACACAATCAGACAAAGAGAGAGAGAGAAAAACTCACCTCATGACATGACCCAGCATGACCGGAGTGTCACGTGATAATGCGCCCAAGCCAGCATCAGGTGCTGAGGAAGCACTGGGAATAGCTGCTGTAAATTGTGTGATCAGACAAAAACAGACACCGAAAAACTCACATGGTGACGTGACCCGGTGTGACAGGGAGCTCCGCGTCACGTGACGCGGCCAAAAACGCGTCCGAGCCAGTATCAGGTGCTGGGGAAGTGCAGGAAATGGCCATGGTGAAGTGTTGAGGGCACTGAGAGGCAGCAGGATTTAATAGCTGATGGTGAGAGGTGATGGCAGGTGATCAGAAGCGACGGCAGGTGATTGGGAGCTGCTGGAATGGTAGAGCAGTGTTGTGTTGCGTCGCGTCTGGTGCAGTCGGTGCTGAAAAAAAAAACCACGTGAGGTTGCCAAATCAAGCGAAATGTACATATGACCCAATTCGGATGGTATAGTAACGGACGATGGTTTTCGGAAATTGAAACTCCGCTTGACAGAACCACATGGCATCGCTCTTTTCAGCGACCTTAGCAAAAAAACATGGCGTCCATGCGACGAAACGTGGCATCCATGTGTGGGTGGCTGCGTTCCCACACCCTTCTCCCTTGCTTTTTAGAGACGTTCCCACACCCTTCTCCCTTACTTTATAGACGAGTCCAAGCCCGTTGTGCCTTCGGCACAGGAAGCAGACAGAGCACTTCGTGCTCTGCTGGAGGCACCTTTGGTGCCTTGCCTCAATGTGTCTACATATTATTTAATTATAACAAATCAATAATTTCTTACATTATATAGTTTTGTTTTAGTTATGGGATGTTGCACAAACAGTTTGACTGAAGGTTACCTGGGACACTGGTTTGCGATCCCGTGGCCTCGTGCCTCGGCCAGCAGGATGCAAGCCAGTGTCCCAGGTAACCTTCAGTCAAACTGTTTGTGTCATGCTATTGACTCATACACTTCCTCCCAATTATTTGATTTCCTATCTCCCATGTCCTGTGTCCCGTGTCCTGTGTCCCATGTCCCATGGTTCTGTGTCCCACTGTCCCACTGTCCTATTGTCCTGTTGTCCTGTTGTTTGTCCTGTTGTCCCGTGTCCCGTTGTCCCATTTTCCCATTGTCCCGTTGTCCTGTTGTCCTGTTGTCCTGTTGTCCCGTGTCCCACTGTCCCATTGTCCCATGTCCTATTGTCCCATGTCCCGTGTCCCGTGTCCCATGTCCCATTGTCCCGTGTCCCGTGTCCCATGTCCCGTGTCCCATGTCCCGTGTCCCATGTCCCGTGTCCCATGTCCCATGTCCCATTGTCTGTCCTCCTGTCTTCCATCCTCCCATTGTCCTCCCATTGTCCTCCCATCCTCTTGTCCTCTCATCCTCCCATTGTGTCCTCTTGTCCTCCTCTTGTCCTCCCATCCTCCCATTGTCCTCCCATCCTCCCATCCTCCCTATTCACCCCATTTTTCCATTCTCCATCTTCCCATTCCCCTGTTCACCCATTGCCAATTTTTCCCATCTTTATATTTTCGCAATTTTGCATTTTCACATTTTTCTACTTGGTGTTTTCTTTTCTCTTTTCCCCACAAAAATCCCAAAATCCCTTGTTGTCCTTCAATTTTTACTATTTATCATGTATTCACAGTTACAGTACATATATAAAATCATTGTTGTTGTGCAAAATGGAGGGCCAGTGAGCACCTGCCAATCCCATCTTGCATTTTCGCATTTTTCACATTTTTCTATTTGCTTGGTGTATCCCATTGTGGCTCAATTTTTACAAATTCCCAATTTTGGACAGTGAGCTGGTACAGTAGGGACAATGGTTTTCGGAAATTCAAACTCCGGTTGACAGAACCATGTGGGATGCTTTTTTCAGCCACCTTAGCGAAATAACCGAAAATACCGACGCCAGCTGATGCTGGCGAGGCTTACCGACGCCATGTGCGCTACGCGGAAATGCCCAAATCTTCCCACCTCCCCCCCTTGCCTTCTCCCTTACTTTTTAAGATTCTCCCTTACTTTTTAAGATTACTTTTTAAGATGTCGTCGACCACATGTGTGTGACCGGTACCGAATTCTTACATAATGAAGCTTCGAAGCATATGATAAAGATTCAGAAATCTCTGTGCCCCGTGCAAATGCTAGGTAGCCATGGTCGAATTTATCGACATCCCCCTCGAGTTATTGCCTGTAATCTTTGATTCTGTGGTGAGACCACATCATCTTACATCCTTATGTTTGGTCAATAAGTCATTCAACGAATTTGCGATCCCGAGGCTCTATCAGCGCGTGTACATCTATGCATGGCATACAGAGGCTACGTCAAAGGTGGATATTACGATGTTAATAAGTACAGTTATAGCGGTGGCTCACACCTGGAATAGATTTTTCTGCTGTTCCAGACACTTTCGAGTTGCCCTGGGCTTGCACGTTACGTTTCACGCCTTGGTGAGCCCATCAGTTAAAGACACCAACCAGCGTAACAACTAACCGGCGTTATACAGAGATAAGAGTCTTTCCCAAGGCGCTGTCTTCTTCGTCGCACAGTGACCTCCTGGATCTTTGTATACAAGGGATACGAAATTGTGTCAACCTGAGGTCGTGCGCTTGGACTCGAGATGGTTCACTGGAATCGGCGACTCTACAGGCTCTCCAGAAATGCCCCCAACTCAAAGAGCTCGAGATTAACGGACATGACAGCGGATACTATGATCCTTGGATACTTCCACAGTTCTCCAAACTGTCCAGTATATCCCTCATAATGCCGAGCGTGCGAGTTATTGAAGTTCTTCCCTCCTGGATATCTACTACAGGTTCAACCCTTCGCAACCTTAATATTGTCTGCAAGGTACGAAAAGGATGGAGCGATATGAACTCATTTTCATTGTTCCCCTTGGTAGACATCGAGTCTAATCACCGATACGTTACTGGAATCTCTAGCTCCTAACATGACTGAACTGGATCAGTTATTTCTTACCGGATGCCCAAAGGTGACGCATAGAGGCATTGCTGAACTCGTGTCAACCAATCGTAATGGCCTCACTGGTATCGGACTCGAGGGGCTTTCCCCGGCATTTGTGTGTCTGAGATCCTTCGTCCTTACTACGCGTCTGCTGATTGTATCGAGCAGGATATGACCAGGTTTAACAGCATTTGCAAGGAGTATCGGGCGTTTAGGCGTCTCAAATCAATTACCTTGGCGGTCCACGTTGAAACGCTTCTTCAGACATGGATGATTGATGTAACGGAACTGCTATCCACTGCGCCATTAGAAATATTACGAATTTATGCCACGACGACAATTTTCAAAGCGGCTATAACGGACGAATTTTGGAAAACGATTGTCACGATACATGGGTCGCGCCTCAAGCGATTTTCTATTCACCAGATGACAATCAGTCTGGATGCATTGCGTGACATATGTTCCCGGTGCTCCGTTTTAGAGCAACTCTTTGTCTTCGCCGCCAGGCATGATTTGGTACGCAGCTCACGTTCCCCTGCCTCCCTTTTGTGACTTGAGGTGTTCATCTACACCCGCCAGGATGACGTGGCACGATGTTTTGCTACTGCTCAGAACCTCCGCACGATTCATGTCTACTTCTATCATGAAGTGAATGAAATGGAGGAGCCTGGGTCTATGATGAATGATGCTCTCCGCATCGTTCGACAATGTCCTGCTACGGTGACGCAGATTGGATGCGATACAAGAGTCTGGGACGTAAGTTACATCCTCATTAGCACATTTTTTTTCGTTCTAAACTACAGCGCGAAGGTAAAACGTGAAGTGCGGATGAACGACAAGGCTGAATTATACACCGAACCCATCCTCACTAGATATGAGAATACGGACATCCCGGAGCAATTTCTCGTCATTCGAGCATGATGATGGGCGTAGATTGATGAGGCAAGAGGCGTTCACCAACACCTTTCGAATTTGAATCAGTGCAATACATATACCATACTTCAACGCAAGATGCGTGATAACGAGCGCTAAGCTTTGTCCCTCGTCCTGCCTTCACGCATTCGCGGTCCTACAGCCTTCAAAGGAGGCCTCGGACTCGAGTCAGAAGGATGGTATCTCTTCCGCTTGTCTGCCTGAACGACCATCCAACCTTCAATAATATCAGAAATATCCTGAAAAGGACGTGCTTAGACTTTGCTGCATCCACGGTAAGTTCTAATGCCTACCTGCAAGAGTGTCCGGGCATGTGGCGCAGGAGCCCAAAGATACAAACCAGTTACTGGATCGACATGAGACAGCCGGGCTTTTAGCTGTGTCAATGCTGGCAAATTTCGGGTTTTGCACAGTTTGTCGTTTGCATACAGAAGGAGGGCGTGCATGGCGCACAGGCGGTCAAAGTGAACCTCCTCCTCCAACATGGACAAACAAAGCGCGATGTCTCCGCCGGTCACGACTTTAGCAGAAAAGAGTGATCCCATGAGGCCAGCCTTGTTTACCCCTATCAGAGTGAGGGCAGAATGTCGACCAGAGGTGGAGCTTATGTGCCGCCAGTCACCGTCCTGAGAGTAAGGTCTAGCACTGCCCATTCAAAAGTGGAGAAAGACTCAACTGGTTTCCAATATTGGCGGAACACCTCCAAAGCTCTCTCACGCAATGCCTTCTCGAATCTTTTGGCTTCTGTGGGTGATTTCTTGGTCATCCTGTGTGACATCGTTCGCACAACCATTGAAATAAGTGGTGCTGACTGGACGCTTTCCACTCCAGCAGCCAGCAGACTTTCGACAATGAAACCCAAGCCTCGGACTCGGAGTTCTTCTAATCTGACATCGACAATTTCTTCAAATCCTCCCGCGAGGATCGGGGATCCGCCTGGTTGGGTGAATGAACTGCCCTCGGCGTCTGAGGGACATAAATGGTCGTGATCGCTCGGCGATAAAACGTTTTTATCAGAATCTTTAATTTCCAGGGAGGACTGTTCATCCGCCTTAGGTTGACAGCCTTCAGAGAAATCGGTTGACGAAACAATGTCCGTGCCGCACGTATCCGAGGCAACTTCAGACACCAACGTGTCCGGAGTAGGAAGGCGAGTCTCGTATATGAGAGACCAGCCCATGTCGTCACTTCGCGTTCGTGATGAGGATTCATTGACGACAGTGAAAGCCGCATCCATTGGGGTGGGTGGCGGCGCGCGAAGGAAAACAACGCCCGCCCGTAGCGGCACAGCCATCGTGTTGGCTGTGTCGTTAGGCAGAAGATTCCAAACGTTACGCGTAGTGGTGCTCGGCATGGGGAGAGTGCCAGTGGAATTCGCAAAGCACTCCATCATCCTACGTCCCCTGTTCTCCAAGTCACATGCGAGAAGGTGCCGCTGAGAGTTCTTGTCAAACTGTTCTAGAATTGGCGATGAAATATGATCTGTTAGCATGCTGGACGACCGCATAATTTAGCGCGACAGTTGAGGGTTGGAGAGATGTTGGAGGGACCATGGGCATGGGCTGCATCATGTTTTATACGTCTGTATTGTGGAGATGTGGATGAATTGGTTGTGGACCGAAACCTCATTAGTTGCCCTGTAAGGAATACAAACACGAGGTGAACTGTTAAAGCTGCCAGTGGCGGTGAGTGCGACTCAGCGAGCACACAATGCTGAAGTTTGAGTTAGGGGCGAGTCACGTTGTTATCGAAGGAAAGATCAACTCACGCCACACAACGTGAAAAAATGGTGTCCTGACTGCATTAAGGCGCACCGGCACGCCATGTACTTGACCTTCAAGTTAGACTGTGACAGAGTGAAACGAAAAAGACGCATGCTTGATCGAGGATGCATGAACATTTCGCGAATGACCCATTTAATCACGCTTACATAGGGAAGGAAGGTTCCTAGTGATGTACGAAAATTGTCGCGCCTGAACTTTGAAAGATCGAAGCGTCAGCAGCTACTGTCGTTTGTAAGGTGTCAATATTAAGCATTCAGATAGTCTCGAACCAGACCACCTTCGGTTCTTTGGTTCTGGGAAGCGCCAGCGGTGTTGTCTCCAATCCCCTGCTACAAACTGTGGCAAAAGAATATCGAATCCGGAGACTTGCCATTCCATATGTATATAGGTACGGGCGTTAGCGTTGTCTCCCTGCGAAGGTACTTCTGGTTAGTGCCTTGCATTCTTAAGAGGCGTTCAAAGCAATTTTGGAGCTTAATATGCACCAGTCAAATTCAACCAAAAATAATCGCTAGTCCGGCAGGCGAATGACGCAAGCGCAAGCACAAGAGTAAAACTCAACATTTTGACCTGGGTGGGGAGAAGAACTGTGAGCTGCCAATTTTTGAATTGGCGGTCCAGACGTTCCAATGACAATACGTCATGGGTGGTAAATCGGAAATCATTGTGCGGGATGATCAAAAATAGCGCACATTCGATCAGCTGAGGCCTGAGGGTAACATTGATAACACAAACAACGAAAGCCGGATCAAGACCTATCAAGTCGGAATACGAGAACTTTCAACCCTGGAACGCGACGCCCGTCTTCTTCGCTTCTGCAATACCACCTCCTGCGAACCCAGTGCCTGACAATTTACTGAATTAGCATGCGGTGAAACAAGACCATAGTTTTCTCTCTCGAGGGTCAAAACGTGTTGAAATACACACACCTTCTCTCTTTAATTCGATCATATCTTGATCGTTAAGTGTGTGATCACAAACGATGCACTGCTTGGCCACCCGCACCAGCTCATCGACGCATACTTTGCACACAACATGGGAACATGGTTTCATGACTTTGAACGGTTAGATCCTGCAACCGATGTCAGAGACATGGACTTACGGAACATCACCCTGTTATTGTTAAGATTGCTTTTGCAAGCTGGACAAATTGGAACTCCAGCATCCTCTGACTTAGTTTTGCCCTTGTCGCTCTCCGCGGGGGTAGAGTCTGGTGATTGCGAAGCCGACGCAGCGGGTAGCAACGTAAACTTCACAGGCACCAATGACTTCAGACTGAAGATGTCATGAGAATCAATTAACCATGAAAAATGATATACCGACGTTATTGAGTGGGGTGGATTCCCTCCGCGGCATGTTGTTTGAACCTTGACATCCTTGAGAGAGCTAGGCAAACTGCCTGAGGTGTATGTGGGAGTTAGCGAAGGCAGCCAAAAATCCGGTAGTTTGTGTCGTAATGACTCCGCTTGCTCTCGTTCGATCTGTCTTAGGGCTGCCTCCTCAGCTTCTCGGGTAAGAGCTTCAACTGTTGAAGAGTCGAAGTCAAGCTTCCGCTTCGATGATCGGGCTGAAAACAATTGAGCACGCTAGGAGAAGGAGTGAATGGACGAGATACAAACAATCTTTCGCTTCGACGCCAGACGCAGATGCAACTGACCGCAGGTTTGCAGACAATCCCAGTTGACCCTTCTCGAAGTCGCGAAGTACACGTTCCCTCGCTGCCTCTCTGGCCCTCTCTTTCTCCTCTTCATTTTCTTTCTTCAGCTGCGCAAGCCGTTCCTTCTGCCGCTTAATATCCTTTTTCTGCGTCACTGAATACTCAATGCATGAGCCTATATAGTCATTACGAACTTACATAGGTCAGTGTACGCGCACTCTTTGCAGAATAAATGACCTTGATCACATGCTATTGGCTCTCTCGCTCGTTGTAAGCACAAAGCGCATGCATCAAAATTTCGCATAGATTCATTGCCCAGGCGTTGCTGTCGCAGTTATCAGTGAAAGATTTGTATAATCTGAGCACTTAGTAAACGTACCCGTTTAGTACCATACTCCGCCTTCTGTCTCTCAGCGTATGAGAATACAGAAGATGCCGTGTTATTCTTACTGTGCTTCGTCATGGCAAGCTGAAGGTCTGGGGTTAACTGTGGTCGAATAATTCAATGCTAAGTTACTTGCAAATATTAATGCGAATTACCTAAGTGTTCTGGAGTCGGGTTACTCCGGAGTCAAGGGAACCTGGCTAGATAGTAGTACATAGACCAAGTATTGCACATTAACAGTCGACTCTTGGCATTGTGGGCCGTGGCAAGTTGGTGTTTTGTACAGCACGAGAAGTCTCATCACTTGCTCGTCACTCAATTATTATAATTACCGCCAACGAGTCATGATCTGGACTTCCTCTGATTTGGGTAGCGGAATTCGGACGGTTGCAAGCTTTTGCAAATATGCCATCGAAAAATAGCACAGAACTCCGAAGAGGTTATTATGGGCCGTGATATCGCTGTCTTCCGTTCTGGTATGTGTCTGCATTTTTCCTATCATTGATTAAGTTATGCACACTAAGTTGACAAGGACCTTGACTCAGGGACGATGCCGAAGTTTCGCTGTGGGTACCACTGAAGTCTGTACCGATCCGGACATACTTCTGATACTGGGCACTGTATGTATTTACCATATCATAGTTGTGTCTAAGTTGACTCTAACGTCCAACTCCAGTATGACATCTAGTATGTAAAGTCAGTATATGATCAGAAGTTGTTACCTGTTTACATTGCAACTACTCAACTTGGACTCGCGTTACATATATCCCTTGGACTTACCTTATCTTGCGCATTACAGGCTGCTATCCAGCCCGCTGATCGGCAACGCATAGGCGCTGCGGACATCCCAAATCATCAAACAAATACTGATGCGGTCTTCTACCATATGTCGCATCTCATAATGTTATACACCCGCTGATCGGCGCATCCAAGGAGCCATTCTGAGTCTTTCTCGTAAGTTTTTTCATGGTGCCGGTCAAGCCAGGCATCACTGTCACGTTGCGGCGTCCTGCTATCCAGCCCGCTGATCGGCCAACACGCTGCCTGCTACACCCGTTCATTAGCCATGACCATTTCATTCCAAGCTACCAAGCAAATACTGATAGTCATAATAATTTTGTGACCCGATGATCGTGTCATGGTATGTCACACCGGGTCTGAGCAAGATGACTTCTGTTGACTTGGTTCCGGGCGATCCGGACTCAAATATTGTCAGTGCTAGCCAGCCTATCGTATCCATCGGCGTACGGTTGTTCCTCGGGTGGCGACCTCTCCGCGGCGACCCACTCTCACCGCCGAAGACAACTTTTTCCGGAACGCAGTTTCCGGCTGGTTGCCCCAAAATCTTGTGTCATGTTGAGCTGGCTATAAAATGTAGCCACAATGCACCCATCCTATAGTTTTTTCTTCCCAACCTATAATCAATGTCGTTCTCATCAGGCACTCCCAAATTTCGCATAGCAATCTGGTGAGTCAGATAGCCTTTCATGAACGTGACGCAGACTGAATTTCTTGTGCAGTGGTGCAGGGATAGGAGGGCTTGTCCTCGCTGTCACCATTGGAAAGTTTGCAGGTCACGATATCCACATCGACTTATACGAAGCGTATGACGCCATTGCGACCGCTGGGGCTGGGATTTCAGTCTCGCCGCGCACATCGGAGCTCATGAAAGAACTCGGCATGTACGAAGAGGTCTCCCGTGCTTCGACTAAGTTCCCTTCCTCCAGTCGTGGTTTGTTAATCAAGTTTTTTTTTCAACCGTGTGTAACTTGATTCGTACCGACAGGGCCAAAATTCAGGATATCTAATATCCCACAGGGTGGTTTCGAGTGGTTCCAGCAGGAATTCGAACACACCCCAATGAATATACACCGCCAGAATTTTGCCGACATTCTGAAGCAGTACCTCCCTTCGTCATGCAGGCTTCACTTTAATAAACGCCTCACTCGATATGACAAGCAGTTGTCAGGATCACTTATCCTTCACTTCGCTGATGACAGCACTGCAACTACGGATGTGTTAATAGGGGCAGATGGCATCCGCTCCTCAGTGCGGAAGACGCTCTTCAACACATTAGACCGAGACATTGTGGACCCAAGTAAGATAGGACGCTACATAGATCCAGTTTGGACCGGAACGCTTGTCTATCGCACCGTCATTCCGATGGAGAAGATCTTACAGGTGGACCCGAATAACATAGCCTTGAAGGATTTCATCTTAGTAAGTCTTCAGAGAAGCGGTCATGATCGTTGGGAATGATTGTCATTTCGCAGTTCTGCGGGAAGAGAAAGGTAGAGTGTTGCGATCAATAATCTGCTTGCTGATGAATTTGTCATCGTAACTTCATAGCACGTCATCTCGTATCCTGTTTCAGAAGGAACACTGTTCAATGTCGCAGCATTCGTTGCTGCTGAACAGAAACCTGACACACATTTCGAGGGCCGTTGGGTTTCAGATGTGTCCAATGAAGAGGTTCAAGAACTATATCAAGACTTCGAACCCGCCGTTAGAAACATGTTGAAAGTAAGTATTGGGCTGGGTCGCTCATGCCCCCCTCGACCGACGACATTTCTTCACAGTGTTCCGAAAACCCCTCAAGATGGGCGCTTCATGTATTAAATGAATTGCCGCTATTCACCTACGGCAGAGTTGCCCTGATAGGTGATGCGGTACGCTTCTCCTTACTGACTGGAAGATATTTTGACGAAATCATGTAGTGCCATGCCATGGAACCCCACTTTGGCGCCGGAGCTGGTCAGGCAATGGAGGTAAGCCCGATCATTCGCCAGACTATATAATCTCATCTTGTACGAAGGATGCATTTGTGCTTGGCCGCCTTCTTGCCCACCCACTCACAACGTTGGATAGCGTGCCCGCTGCGCTGAAAGTATACCAGGACGTTCGCCTCCCACTCGTTCAATCCTTAGCCCGTGAATCGGAACGTACAGGACGTTTGTACCACCTTGACTCGCTGAGTACAGATCAAGGAAATGAACGAGAAGAGTTGGAAATTCAAAGGGGGAAGATCTTAAGCCAGTGGAAGTGGGAAGGCGAGGGTAGTGCTGTTTCTCAATGGTTGGAGGCAGAAAGGAAACTTCAGGACATCGCAGGTCTGAAGAATGGTGCAGACGATGCGTCACTGTTGAAGTTGTAGCCCTGCGCCCTGAACCTCTTTGCGCGACTATTAGTATGCGTACGATGCATATGGACGTTACTGCCTACGTGCTACATCTTTGTAATGCGAGAATAGTACTGTACTCTACCGTCTGTGCATCTAAGCTTGCATGTCATTTATTCAAATTCATCGTACGAACGAGCACTCAGCAGTCTATCCTCGATCTATCCTGGCATTCATCCTTTATTGATCAGTCACCATGATCATTGATTCCCAGTGAGACGGTCCGGGTATGGGAGATATCTTGTACTTGCATCATATCCGCTGGTTCTTGCGATGAAATTCTTGCACACCCAGACAGCTTGTTTACGAGGACGCCGAGCCCAGATGCTTGAACAAAGTGTACGATGAGTCATTGATGACGGCCTGGGAGTGGCAATTTTTTAGTCTGGTCTCCAGCGTACTCTGCTCCATAGAAGGTTGCCTGACGTTACGTTGCATACCCATCACTGGCCACTTTTGTAATTAGAGGGGTGTGATTTTTCTGAACTAAGTGGTTTTGATTTAGACCTGACTTTGACCTGGCCCCAATTGTCTTCACGATCTTACATTCATGAATGTCTTTTCTGCGCAGTCACACAAGACACAGCTGATTCTAGCAGCTGCATCAGCATCTTTACTGACTTCGGGTCTATTTACTGCATATAATGCCTATAGTCGACGCGAACGGAGACGCAACCTCGACCAAGACATCCTCAGGTCAATAGCAGACCAGGATGACAGCTCTAAACAGCGCTTGACACCAAACTACGACGAGCCATTGGATGAACAATTTCTCCGCATCAGTGCTGATGGGTATGACGAAGAGCTGATTAGAGAGCAGCTCGCGCGGTGTTATGCGTTCTTCGGGGATGAGGGCATGTCACGCGTTCGGGGAAAATCTGTTGTAGTTGTTGGCTGCGGTGGTGTTGGTAGCTGGGCAGCAGTCATGCTTGTCAGGTCGTACGTGACTATTACCGTCTAATATCCTGTTGTCGTGCTTCATGAATTACGTGCAGAGGCGTGTCGAAGATCCGACTGGTGGACTTTGACAATGTGACACTTTCCTCGTTGAACAGACATGCCACGGCGGTGCGAGCGGATGTAGGAACACCGAAGGTGGGATGCATCGAGCGGACGCTCAAGCAGATCTCCACATGGGTGGAAGTGGACAGCCAGGTTGAGGTTTGGAGGAAGGAAGATGGAGGGAGGCTGCTGGAGGGAGCGGACTGGGTTATCGGTATGTCTCATGCGCCCCTCGATCTCGTTCACCTTTCGTTAGCTCGTTATAAAGATGCAATAGACAATATTACCACAAAAGTCGACTTGCTGAAGTATTGCCATGAGCACAATATCAAAGTTTGTCCGTGTCACTGACTGCTATCCAATCGTACTAAGCTCATACTTCTGTAGGTGTTCTCGTCTATGGGCGCTGGTGCAAAGGCAGACCCCACACGAATTCAGATTAGTGATATATCATACACCATGTACGACCCTCTCGCACGCTCTGTTCGGCGCAGGTTACGGCTGCAGGGTGTATCCTCGGGGATTCCTGTCGTTTATTCTACGGAAGTCCCGGGAGATGTAAAACTACTTCCCCTTCCAGAGGAAGAGTTCCAGAAAGGTGACGTCAAAGAACTTGGAGTATTAGATGATTTCAGGGTGCGAATATTACCAGTCCTCGGTCTGTCCTTTGTTCTTTGCAAACTGGCGTCCTGATGTCTTACTGTTCTTGCACGGGGTAGGCCCATTACCATCGCTTTTTGGGCTGCACATCGCAACTTACATCCTCTGCGAGATGGCTGGAAAACCGATCCTGAACCCTCTGCCCATAAAGAACCGCAAGAAGCTCTACGAGCGCCTCCTTCGTGATCTCCTGCATCGTGAATCGAAGTTCGTCGGGGAGCCGATCAAGTGAGTTTACATTTGACATCTTCTGACACCGCCTTACACTTCATGCAGTAAATTACCCATTGACGAAGACGATGTCGCGCTGATATTTGAGGACCTGCATCTTGGTCGCTCGGTTGTGCCTCCTCATGCCGTCCCTGCACACCCGACACTTCTACGGTGGGATCCAGCCAAGCCACTCACTCCAGAGAATTGCGTGGTATTTGAATCTACCGATGCAGAGAAGCACGTTAGAGAATGCTTGACACCGCGGACCGAAGAAGCGCATCCAAGGAAAACCCCGAGAGATGTGTGGGGAGATGAAGTGCATGCTGTTGTAGAACGTCATGCAGGAGACGTGGTAAAATACAGAACGTGGGTGGGGCTATAACGAGAGCCTTAGCTAGCACGCACGGGTCATCTGGACAACTATTAGAGATCGAGTATATATCGATCATATCAGTTGCATATCAGAAAGCAAATTACGGATGCATAAATATCTAATAGGTTATACTGTAACGATACAAGCTTCCTTTTACTTCACGACCTTCTTATAACACTTCTCAATTCCCATCTCGTACTTTGTCCGAGGCCCTACGTGACATAAATGAGGGTGCGTCTTTGAGAGTTAACTATACACAGAGTTATAAAAGCGCCAACAAGTAGCCCCGTGACGATACAGGTTGCGGTCTCGGCCAGCGAATGAGGACGGCGCTTTGGGTGTCGCTGCGGTTCTTCATGCGGAGGTTCTGGTTCTGGTGTAGGCTGAGTCTCCGTTGCAAAGTGCTGTTGTTCTTGGTGAATGACAATTGTGGGGGCAAAAATGAGGGTCGGTGTCTTCGACCGATTGCTATCCGGACTCTCAGAGGCTGGTATAGCTGCAACAGCCTGATCAACCTGTGAAACTGACGCCGCTGGCGGGGCGGGAACTGTTGGTGGCGCCAAGACGAGAGCGGTTTCGGACATCGAGCATTCGATGATAGACGCAGGGGGGGAGGGAGGCAGAACGACTGCCCATCCTTCGACCTCGGCTTCCATGTCGTTCCTTGGATCGACTGATGAAGCAACTTCGGCTTCCTCGTAATCCTGTACGACACGCTCGAGTTCGGAGACCACTCCTTGCAATCTCCGGACTTCTTCGAACGCTTCCCCCTTTTGCTTCGCTCGAACTTCCTCGCCAACTGCTTGGACGAGGGAGCGAATGACATCCCACATCTCGACATGGTCTCGTGACCACCACTGAGCTGGCCATTGCGCAATTATGAACGCAAGACTGCAAGCAGTCTCAGTCGCTTCGGTGAAATCGGCGACGACAACGCTATGGAACCAGGGACGCAGAAATGCCATTGCCAAGCGGACAGAACTTCCGGTTGCATCGCGAAGACGATGCTCAGTTGGAAGGTGCAAGAACTGATCTGACATGTCTTGGCAGAACTGGCGGAAACTGGGCTTGCGATCCATAGTATCCCATGATAGGATATCAAACTGTGAAGAAGACGCCCTCTTGTCGACGAGAGTGTCTTGGCGGAGGAAGTATGATGGGAGTTTGTCCATGATGTTCAGGAGGGGGACTGAGGCTAGAACAGCCGAACTGGGGATAGATCCATGAACAAGAACGTCTTGCGACTCCAGGGCGAATCTGTACCACTTCCAATAGTCCAGATGCCTTCTACATCACGAAGTCAGCTTATCAGAGCAATCAGGAGTCCGATCAAAAAAAACACTGACTCATTGGGCGAGCCCTTTCTTAGTAGCTCTAGGGCGGTTGCAGCTCGACCGGCGAGCTGGCGTGCATCAATAATGGCGATTTCAATATCGTGCTTGAGACCAACCCGATATCTACGGGTGGCCTCCCAAATAGCCCAGGCAAAGCTGAACGTAGTTGAGATATAAGGAGACATGTGTCTCTGCGTCCAGTCCATGTGCTGAGCAACATCCGCGTAACTGCTCGTTGAAGCTACTGACTGGCCTGTAAAGGGCTGTCGAAGCCGTTCTGCGGCCTCTCTAAATTGCTCGTTGTACTTCTGGCCAACGAAGTAGGGCTCAGTGGTATCAAAGAATGGGGAGCGTTGCTTCGGAGTGTATACACGAAACAAAAAATGGTTGTCCTGGATAAGGCGATCGAAAGTGTGATCAGAGCCATACCCGTATTGAGGTAACGGACCACCCGAAATTGGGCTCTGAGGTGAGGTTGGAACGACGGTCATCGTATGTAACGTCGAGGGGCCAGAGGATAGGGATCAACTTTGGCTGAGAAGACTCTTTTCTAGAAATCGGACTCATCCTCGTGTTCTCCAGCCCTATCGATCGATGCGGGTCATTTGAACATGAAGACAAACACATGGACTCAACGAGGCTTTAATTGCACCGATCTGAAATAGAACGAAAAGGCCCCACCCACCAGCAAAGTGGGGCAGCTCCTCCTCGATGAGCTTTTCGCTCACTAGAACAGCCACGCGTGAGTCGGCGTTCGTTGATGAACTTGACCAGGGCGAACAATATTGGCAGTATGTGTCGACCACTGATTTCGCTCGATGAGATACCATAAAGGCTTATTTAAATAAAGAGGCTCAGATGTTGAGAGGACTGAGTATTCTTGAATGTAGAATGAGCCGCCGCATCGATATCTGTATTCCGTCTGATAAGTATCGCAGGTCAAGTCAACGCCGAACGGCTCGAGCGTCGAGCATAACAAAAGTTCTAACACCGAAATTTAGCGAGCCGCTGAACTTCAATTCCTAAAACGATCGAGTAAGTAAGTTCGGCTTCGCCATGCATTTCCAACGTTTGACCGGAAGGCTCAACGAGGATTCTTCGTTTCTTTGCACAGCACCTGCAACACGCCTCTTCCGGCTTCCGGCTTACTTGGTAAAATGCTTGGCGACATGGAAAGTTCCTGCACGATTCGATGCGATATCGCCTTCAGGCTGCATCTCGGAGAAGACTCAGATCATTATGATGAAATCACCAGCTGATGCTAGAATCTTGCTTGTCGCTGCCCCCTTATCTGATATCCCAATTGAAGATTGATTTACGATTATCTTTAAGCTTTAATCTGAGCTTGTGGGGACCACGCACCGGCCTCAAGGGCCAAGTGAACGCCTCTCTCGAAGTTGTGCGTCCGACAGCAAGCCGACGTTCCTAACGGTGGCAATGCATACCCGTCCTCCTTGGAAAGCTCTTATTTGTCCAAAGGTGAGTCTTCAACAGTATCAGTGCCAACGGAAATTGCAAGAGTTACGCTCAACAGGCAATCATCCGTCTTGCCTTAGTAATCTTGTTATCTTGGCCGTTCACTTGTCCACCTTGCACGCTGAACATGCGACCCCACGTCGGGAGCCTGGCACCCAATAGGGGATCTGCAATTGGTCGATCTTCATGGCTAACAATGGTGGCGTTTATGCGGCACTCGTACACTCGTCTTTCAATGCAAATCTTTTCCACAGTTCTCCGTTTCTGACGGATCGTGAGTTAACTACTACCAACAATGATTAGCAGTTGTCCGGCGTCCGGACCATTTCATCTCGGCGGCCAAGAACGTTTGTCTCAAAGTGGCCTGCGTCTGCGACGAAAGTTAGGAAAGTACAAACACTGACGGAGATACGCTATTGGCACAACTCTATTACCGCTTATCCCAGGACGAGTATAGTGGCCCGGCGAACCTGTGTTTGATTATGCGCTTGGCAGCTCATCAGAAACTGCAGTTTCGATGCTTTCTACCGAGGTCGGCGCTGTTTTGCGATTGAATGATATGATAAACTACACTTCACTATAGCCGCTTCAATTCCGCCACAAGATAGCAATACATACTTTTCTGATCATTCTCAACGTTCCCAGATGCTATTAACCCCCTATATTTTTCAGATCAAAAGACGCTCTCAGGACCGGTCATTCCACGTATGCTATCCGGTATATAAAGGCAAGTTCCACGGAATTTCATGTTGAGCGTCCCATAGATTGTCCAGTCATGTCTTCGCTGCGTCACCAAGTTGCCACTGCGCTACGACACACCTGGTGTGGAAGAGCCGCACAGTCCTTACCTGCGCGACTGTCCTCGACAATGTCAGCTACAGTAACCGCACAAGAATACGAGGCACTCACTATTCCTCCAATCTTTGACATTTTTGACGCCCCAGTGCGCCTGGGGGAGTCTTCCGCACTTGTTGAACGAACCGCTAGTACCATTCGCGTCGTTGCACTCGAACGCAACGGTGAAAAATCGAAAAATGCCGGTAGAAACATCACCGGAACTTACCATTTCTCCTCACTACCTCCCCCCATCGTATTCGATGGGCCTGCTCGCCCGGCACATTTATTGCCGCGAGCCCTTGAAAATCGTCGCAAAATGCGGCAACGCCTATCTCCCTCGCCTAACAGACAGGCGCATACCCCCTCTTCCTCCTTTACATCTCCCTCAGAGCCTGTGTATGAAATATTTGATGGACCTTCGCGGATAACCCGCTACAAATACCCGACGTCGTCCTCAGAGGTATTTGAGACCATTCTTTCTGAGACTCTCACTGGCTCACGCATAGCGTCCCTTAGTCTTCATCACGGTCATATGTTTGCCTGGCTCTGGGTATCTCTGGAGCCTTTGGCTGGCTGGCGATGCAGGACCAGCTGGATCACCAGCAGCAATCGGGACATCTTCATGATCGGGTACAAAACTCGTAGTCCTCGGAATCATCCATCATTCTCTTGGCCGTATTTAGCCTCGAAACAAGCATCGTTTCGAGCTAAGATCTGCGTATAGATCGAGCTACGAATAGCGCGAGCCCGACCTTGATAGATAGCGTGGGTTCGCAGCTCAGACTGTTGCCTCGAGCTCAGTCATGCGGCGTTCAGACATACAGCCATACGTCTTGTCAGGTGCTCTTATCTTTGGGTTTCGGATCCTTTATCGTGTCCTATGCTTTTAAAATGGGACATTCAGAGGTCATGGACCAACCTAGCCTTTCATTTTAGAGTCGTGTGTATCATAGATGGTGTACTCATTGTTATCACTGTAGCCCTTTTAGATGTGTGACTGTCACCCTGGCAGGTGCAATCATGATAGACCAGGGATCTCCTTGTTACATAAACGCATTATAATATCTGCTGGGAGACGCACATGCCCCAGCTTCATTTCCAATCATGAAGTTGATATTACTTCTACACAAGATGGTTTAGCTGACGTGGCATCACGTCTCACAGCACATGTACTTACATACTTATCACTGATTTCGCTCGAGCGCCTCAATATAACCTCGCTACACGCGTCCCTCATGGCTACGACGTTACCGCTGTGTGATAGAGCACTTCATTCACATCACTTGCCACGACTTGGATACCGAGGCTGTGAGCTGCAGATGGGTGCCGCGGGCCAAACCCGATACATGGGAAATTTCAAGCTTCAAGCATCAAAATACATGTCAAACAGCCACTAGTAAGTCGCGGTTATCACTGAATCAGTGCGTACGGGGTGGGATTCGGAACTGCTTGTACTATTGGTTACCACTTGCTCGTGCACACCACATTTCATGCATCCTCCCAAAACCACACATTTCCTACTACAAATCTTCAGAACTACTACATCTATTTGAAATAATGATACACAAGAACGTCTTACGAGCTTAGACGGATGCATTTGGACAAGAAACAAGAGAGATAAATGTTTGGTTGTGACAAAGGCTTTTGTCACTTCCTTGTCACCTGCCATCCGCTGCCACAGCGGAGTTTCAACTCAGACGCGTTGGTGGCAACGCGTCTCGACGCGTCTACTCGCCGCACGGATGGCACGCACTCGAGTCGGTGGGAAGCGGAAAGGTCCCCGAGATCCCACCAAAGAGGCTCACATTCAAGCTGTCATCCGTGATACCTTGACATGGCAGTTTTCGCAGTGCTGTGCAGATAATCCTCGATTTTCAGCGCTATATGGTTCGAAACGACGCACCGGCAGGCCCGTTGCCATTGCCAACCCAACTTCGAGTGAAAGCTCAACACCCTCAGCAAGTACTTCTCTCCCCACAGCAGCCAACAATATGTTCCACCCAGATTTTTCCGCAAATGCAAAGATCTCTCCCCATTCTGTATCCAAACCACTCACATCATGTTGGCCCCGCTCCTGTCGAGGCTCGTATCTACGTCATCACAGCCATTGCTGTCTGGACATCCTAGTAGTCGCAGTTTATATTACTCTGACAACCCACAATACATATTCAATTAGATTACTACATACTAGCCACTCGTACACTCGTACATATCTTCCTAATGTCTAATCCACAGCGTGTCACGCGGACTGCGAAATCGGCCAGTGTGACTACACCGTGACTTTCTGCGACATTTATGTGACTGCACAAAATGTGGTGTGCACGAACAAGTGGTAACCAATAGTATCTTCAATTTCCTTTCCCTCCCGAGGACCACTTTTACGTTGTACCGGTTCTAAGTAGTGGACTGTAGAGTATGCAAGGTTACATGACTAATTGCACTGGGCAAGACAGCAGAGCACTCCCCCATGGACAGAAACCTCCCCCACAACTGAGAGCAGCGGCTCAGCGATATTCACGTCAACTTCGTCCAGCGGTATCTGTCTGAAAGTCTACCACTCGCACATTGCAAGATGCAGTAACTGCGAGCGCAGCCATAACACGCTCAACTTCTGGTTTGTTTGGGTTTCTCACTAGAGTCAATTTCTGCAACATGGGAAGGTGAAGTCCATTGAATATTTCGATAAACCGGTGCCAATCGGCAACCCGAGGATCGAAGGAGAGGGGGAGAGTCATTGATTCAAGGCAAGAATGCGTGGCCGAATGACCCCCGGCGCCAGAATACCGTGCAATTTCATTCACCACGATGATCTCCAGAAGAGGGCAACTCGCTGAAGTGGAGCGTATGGTCTGGGGATGGAGATGACGTATGTTTTTGACGGTAGGAGTAGGACTGACGTTTACCCAACCAGCGAACGGCGGTGAGCAGACGACGGAGATGTGTGTGACTAGCACCTTATTCGAAATTCTCTTCCTCAGCGAAGGTTGGTCCGCGCGAATTTCTCGGGGACGGCTGGAACACGTCTTACTTATTAGCGTGGTACATCATTAGTAGACCTAATACGTACCCGTTCTACTGCTTTCCGTTGGCCTCCTCTAACTCCTCCGCTTGTCTTCGAGTGCGGCGGCCTCGCGGTACTGAATGGTACGGTCCTGGAGATCGTTTCTGCGGATGGACTTGTCAAGGCCCGACCTGGACATAGCGCAATCTCGTATGAAAGCGAGAGAAGCCAGAGCGCTCTGTACGTGTTGTGAGGATGAGTTTGTGCAGTGAGTGGAAATCAAAATGGTCGTATGTGCAACGATGTACTGTGTGCAAGAAAGAGGAAGGCGTGGCTGTCGACGTTAAGTATACCTGTTAGCCTATCGCACCACTAGTATAAATATTGTCATGTACACTGGCTTGCCGCCGTTCACCTCTGATTGCCCGTTGATGCATCTAGGAGAAATCAATGCTAGCCGAAATCGACATAAAATATGACCCTAAGAGACAGAAATTCATGAGACAGAGAAGGTAAATAAGACTTATCTTTAATCTGAAGTGGTGCAGACGCGAGAAGCTCCAGAATCACATCAGTAAGCAGGCTGCTAACTTTGAACATACCATAATCAGTTTCTCAAGTCCACTGGTGTCCTGCGCAATAAGGTCCATTGGTAGGATTCATTAGCAAGAAGTCTACATCAATTACGAGTAAGTCGTAAATTATACGCGTCGATTTTTTCTTTGATCTCAACAAGCCAAGCAGTGACAATTAAATCGGATACGGATTCGCTTTTAAAGGTGAGAACCAATGTTGAGTGGTGTCGGCCTTGTACCGCTGGGGCGTGACTGTTACACCAAGAAAAATACACTCGCGTCCCTGTGGGTAAAAAAAAAGAAGTCAGTGCAATGCACTACCTTCAAAGAATGTCGCCAGAAGCATGATGCGAGAACTCACCGTCCACTTCCGTCCATCACTCACTATCGTCTTCAAATTCACGCAAGACCGCATCATGAATCTTGCGTCATCCCTTGTCAAGCTCGCACGCGGGCCATGGCTTGCGTGCGCATCGCCAACATCGGTAAACGTATGCAACCCTTTTAAACCTGATATTGCTGTGGTAAATGCTCGCTGGGATGACTCATGTGATGATCTGTTTCCGTTGTAGAAGTAAAATAAAACGCACAATATCCTTGATTGGCAGAGGTAGTTCCAGTCTCTCCAGATCTTTGCATCTCGAGCTTATCTTTTTAACCGTGTCGATTGAGACTGCACAGTCCATAAGGGCAAGATGTTTCAAAGGCAGTGTGACGGCGCTGGGCGGAGCAATGGCATCAACGACGGAGCTCCATACCGGGAGCTGACGGTCTGCAAACTTGAGCACAAGTGTAGACAGGGAGGTTAGTGGAACAAAAAGCGATGACATTGTCAGAGCCGTTGCATCGGACGTCGGGCGCACGTCAATGGCGAGATGGCGCAGGCTGGGCAAGGCGATGGTAGGTAGGCAAAAAAGGCTTGGTGGAGGGGTATTTTCCTGCCGAAAATGAGTGCGAATGTCAAAAATGTCTGATCAAACAAAGACGCACGAATATGGTAAAAGAGAGCTCCTTCAACGACGGAGTATGTGTTGTAGCAGCTTTGATGACTGCAGTGTGAGAAGCCTTTGAACATCCAACGATGTGCAATCCACGAAGGCGAGGTAGCAGCGGCAGCAAGGCTTCCAAAAATACGCCATTCACTTCTTGAGACATCTAGACAAACCTTAATCGGCTGTTGTAAGCAGCAATAGTAACGCACAAAGATCGTGAGGTGCATAAGTGTCCGCTGTAGCGACTGTGCCCATCTCGTCAGCGAGTCTACAACATTCCAAGTCGGATAGTCCAGAGTCAGGCTGCGTAGCGTTGTGATTTTTTGCAGCATCTCCCCTTGCGTTGTTGTGAACGCGGCATGAATGTGAATATCCTCCAAACGTTCCTTCCCCTGCAGGGAGCCGAGCAGGGCTGGGAGGATTCTTGAACCACACACAAATGATGTCAGGTTTTTGCAAGCCCGTAGTGCGTCTGCCGTTTCCGAAAGGAAGTTCGAGTGCACTTGTCCACTCACGATGAACGGTGTACAATGGATGTTGATGTGACGAACGTGAACAGCCAGATCGGGGTGATTGCGAAGGGTGAGGAATGGAGACATTATCTGATTCATTGTTATTAGAAGCACGCTCTTTCACGAATGCTTGACCTACTCCTCCAGACCTATATCGTTTGGCATGCTTTGCGGTGAAAGAGACCGTGGCATACAAACGCGGAATAACACCAGCGAGGAACGACTTGCTAACTGAGGAGACAGCGACGAGATCATTTCCGGAGATATACGCAAAGATCAACTCGAGCACGTCGAGATTCAGGTTGTTTGCCGTGACCATTGGTCGAATGTTCGAAGTGGACGTTTTGGATTGAGTAGTACGAAATGTGGGTCCTCCGAGGATTGACTGTTTGTCCGAGTCCTCTGTAAGAGTCGGATCAGGGTCGCAAGTGCAACCACTGGTCCTGAAAGGCAGGAAGAAAGACAATCTGCTCCTCGACAGTTGGTCGCTGTCTGTGTCACTGCCAATGGTGTCGAAGCGATGTCCATTTACGCCAAAATCAAAATGATTTACATAAATAAATCACCACTAACATCACGTGCGGAAAAAAACAAGGTAATTACCCCCTAAACAAACTCGATCTTGCAACCACGAAACGAGTGAAGTTTATACAAGACTCTTGATCTCAATAGGCCGCGGCTATCTTTTGTAGAGTTGGACATCAATCTCTTCTAGAGGAGTATTGGCACGAGGGAATAAGGATTAGAGATGTCGGCACGGTTACTTCGCACGGCTTATCCCGTTGTTCCCTGATCATCCTCTTCATCGAGCGTGCGGGGTACCAAAGCATTTCCAACAAGTGCGTTTAGAACGTGAAGACTCTTCCATATTCCCAAACGCTGATTCACCCGGGACAATCTGATAAACCCCGTCCATTCAGAAAAACATTGTTGACATGGTCATTAACACATAGTTGCCTAGCTTACTGAAGGTACCTTCAATCCAAAATCCAGTGGGGAGGGTGCACTCCTCACCCTTCCTCAGGGTACTCACCTCTTATTGTGACCTCCACTTCTACAGTGAATTCTTGGAGCAAGCATTCAAGAATGCAGAATGTTGACTCGATTTTGCTAGGAATTAGTATTTCAGTCGTCCTATACCTAATCCGAGTCACTGGATGCGTAGTTCCTGGGGCGTTTCCGTATATAATGGTGCGGTAAATATCATAAAGCAGAAAGCAGGCTCCATGGAGTACGATGGTCGGCAAAATCAAACATTATTCATTCGGGGCTTCAAGATTGTCGCCAGAAAGTGCCCGCTCCCTATCTTTAGCAGCGATTCCAAGTTGTCTCCCATACCTGGTACTGAGTGCGACACCGCTCTTATTAGTTGTATCGCAAGTAAGTCGATCGGTCGGGCGGTTAACAGCTCCGTGGAAAATAGAAATAGGACAACTTACTGGTGAGGTTTTAACAATGTTTGCATCACTGTGAGCGCACCACTCATCCTCTAGCGAAAGGGCTGCCATTTTAATGTCCCACATCACTCCTCTCCATGTTCAATTATCTAACCTATGCCAGCGGCAAAGAAAAAGATGAACTTCCTTGAGCGATGCGATAAAAGACAACACCCTTCATTTGCCCTCAGTACAACCGCGAACGCCATATTCCAGCAAACAATCTACGTTGTAAAGTCTCCTCGCTTCCATTCGTGCTCGCAAACACAGCAGCCATAACGCATTTCCTGCAATACATCAACAGCAGGTACAGCAGCTTCAAGCCTACTGCCGACAAGGCTTCAAATCGGTGGTTTATGAGATACTGTTATCATGTAGTTACGATTCAAAGTGATTACTATTACTCGAGTCCAACTCGAGGGTTGTAGGCTTGAATACAATACGCGAGCGCACTCCCAGAGTTACAGCAACGCACAAGTATGTGTAACGGTACGCCAAACGTTTGTTTATCATACCTATTGACACCATCTTTCATATTCAAACCTGCCGTGTAATCTCGTGACGATCTCCATATAATCGGGCTCATCGTCAGGCGTTAAGTGGCCATGTCGAACAAAAAAGTCGATGAGAACTGTGGGTTAAGTTAATGAAAACTTTGTAGGTCTTTTGCGTCAGCACCCACCGGCAGCGCAATTGGGCTTGAAGAGTCCTTGTCGCATCTTTGATTTCACTTCATCCAGGGATAGCAACTAGTATTCGACAGGAACCGTTTAGTGCGATCGAGAAATAACAACTGATAGACATACATCAAAAGACTCCACCTCACCGTCTGATGGGCAGGGCTGGAACGAAATATCAGGTGGTACCCCAAGATCGTAAACGTATCTAGAACGTGTCGTTGTGATCTCCATACACAGAGTCAGCCAGCACTTACTCGACCTCTGGTTGCAGGAAGTGCATTCTGTTCCTATAATCACCCCATAATTATACCTTGCGGTTTACCCGAAAAATATGTCAAAGCGATACCTGAAGAAATAACTGATCCCCCCGACATGTTTCGCATGGTTCCTCACGATGTCTGTATCCATACTGGCCTCCTCCTCGCACTCCTTAACAAGGCTCTCAAAGATAGGCATGCCGCTGGGTATCCCGCCAGCAACACTATTGTCTAGCCAGCTCGGCCACCTGATCATGTTGTCATTCAGGGGCTAGTATCGATGAATTTAAACTCACGTCTGCTTTGTCTTAGCCCTCGTTGGGACCCAAATCTTCACCTGTGGGCTGCTGGCTATCCCTTGATAGATAGTCATATGTATCCCATACGTGACGACACCAAAAAGAGCACACGCAGCGCGCTCCATCTCAAAGGCGTAGTTTCCCTCATCGGAATCATCCTCAGGACAGTGCTCGTGCACGCCAAAGGGATTCCGGTACACAGGGTACATCTCGTTCCGCCATTTCCGCGGTCCGATGCTCGCAGGGAATGCACCAATGTCGCGCCAGCGCTCACAGAGCTCTTTCAGCACTGCAACGCGCTTTCTCGGAGTGTTGACTGACGCGTCAAAGCTGACGCGGTGCCCCGCCTGAGGTTCTGGAATGACCCACGTTCCAGGTTTTTCCTTTCGAAGGAGATCTACTACGTCGAGCCTCAAGAGCCCGACAGCAGGACTTCCCGAAGACTGTGTTAGTGTCCACGGGACGAAGGAATCTGTATCGGAAGGCTTCTGAAAGACATCAGTAGATCCGTAGTTAGGTGGTAGGCGAAAATTGTCGCATATCTTGACGAGCTCAAGGTAAGAAAGTGGAGAGGATGCAGGAGATGGGGGATCGTTGGACATTTGCTGACTTCACGAGTCAACTGAGACTGAAGCACTCCCTTATCTTATACTAGTACTGTCTCCTACTTCGGCCGATGCTTACTTCCTCTCATCAAGGCTGTGAAAGATCCATATATACATGTATCACGAAACCCATCCTGGCCTTTGTAATATGTATTCAAGAACGTACAAAGTTCCAGGTTCCCGTGGCATAATTACTGTGAAAAAATGACGAAAATGCAGTATATACAGTGCCCAAGATGAAATAGCTGTAAGTAGTAAACAAGGTGAAAGAGGAAGTGTATACGTATAAAATCAGGGACCATCTACCATTTGCATAGCATTCACCTTTGACGGGGCAGGTCGTGGTGGGCCTTGAGTGGCTGAGTACGAAATGAGAGGGGATGCCGTTCTGCTTCCCCCACCGAATAACGACGCGACACCATTTATGCCGCCCTCCATCTCTCTAGGGGGTGCTCCTGGACCCGCAAGGCGAGGGGAGAACCCGGATGCTGGGCCAATAGGCGGCATACCCAGCTTTGACACAGACATTGGAGGTGGAGAAAGTGGTCGCCGGGGCTTCATCACTGGGCTACTGGCCGTAGACGAATGAGGTTCAAAGCGTGACGGCGACCGCAATCCAGGGTGCGGTATTGATGATGGACTTGGAGGGAGGGGTCGGGCACGAGGTGGGGAAACTCCCGATGAGTTTTGACGGGATAGGGCAGATTGTGGATGTGGCGGATGACTTGACGAAGGTCCTGCGTATCGATGAGGTCCAGGAGAGTGGTAGCGGTCTGGTGGAGGTTGTGATGGGGGTGGGCGCTCCCGGTCATCCTGATGCATCCAGCCATGCCTTGGCGACGGCGCAGGCCCGCTGGGCAATCCGGGACCCGAGGTTGAGCCTGCAATGCTATTATGCGACGGCGCCAACGCAAATGGCGTCGCAACAGGTCGGTCACGCTCTTCATACGGTGGGTGCGTCGATGATGGTCGGCTCCCATGTTTATTCCAGTGCTGTTGCTTAAGGTTAATCATCTCTGGCTGCGGTTGAGGCTGCGGCTCAGGCGGATGGTGGTGATGCACAACGTGATGGTGATGACGGTGATGGTGGTGACCACCAACATGGTGATGTGGCGGGACATGCGCGTGGTGCGGGTGCCGATGGTGGTGCTCACGCTCCAGTTCTTCCTCACGGCGTCGCCCTTCCGCTCCCGCGTTCCAATCCATCCCACCCGCGGGCTTTGGGATGCCAAACCGCGTTGTATCCTGTAGTGCTGTATTCACGAATTGTTGTTCTGTGTGCGGGGGAGGCGGTGGCGGCATTCCCGGGCCGTATGCGGGAGGAGGGAGGCCATCATACTGTACTGGGGCAGGACCCGAAGGCAACCGCTGTAGGCGTCCCGGGGCGCCCAACGGGTACCCCTGGTTGGGTGGTTGAAATACGGGTGGCGGGGGTGGGGGTGGCATGCGCACGTCTGGGCCACCATGGAACGCTAAAGCATCCATAGAAGATGCACCATACATGGGGCCTATGACCATGCGCGCATTCATCATACGGTGCTGATGCAGGAAATCGAGGTCTGCAGCTGCATCTACCGGAGGCAGGGCGTTCAAATCGGGGTATGCGGTCGCCAGCATGTGTCGTCGGGAAGTTGTGAGCGGCAATATCTGTGCAATTTGACGAATGGTGGGCGCGGGAGGGGGATCGGGGATTGGGTTGGGAATGCGGCGCACTGCAAACAGGACATTCATGAACTACACAGACACAACAAGAGAAAAGAATCCTACATGGTTGGGGTCTGTCGATAGCTCTGCGCTCGCGCTCCAATTTGCGGCGCTTACGGTTAGTTTCAGCAATCATCTCTGTCTGCAGGTCATCTCGTGCGACCTAAGTCAAGTCATCAAATACAATGTAAGTAGCGGATATCAGAAGGACGCGCATAAAACGCACCTTCCACCAACTCCAGACCGCGTCCTCGTTCATCCTCCGCCGCTTGTTAGCGGAGACAACCTCATACACACGTCTCTTGCAAGCAAGAGCAAGACGTTTGTCGCGACGTTTGTTCAGTTCGGCTTGCAGATGGATGAGCTCTGGGTGGTTTGCTAAAGCAGGTCTTCAGTATGGTGAGTCTGAAATTGGCAAGCATACACACCCTCGGAAACCAATGCCTCCTCCCAAGCGAGCCCTTCCATTTTCTCGACATACACCTTCTCCCGCAATAGTGCAAACTTCAGCTCAATAGTCGCAAGCACATCCAGTGCTTCGGCACGGTGGGCGGGCTGCAAATCCAGCTCCATTTCCATGTCTAGTTCATCATCCCCTTCTGCTTCATGCAGAGCGGACTCAGCGCCTGGAGCTGTTAATGTCGCGGCGTCACCGTCTTCATCCTTGTCCTTCTTGCCTCGTTTGCTCTTACGTTGCGGCTTTCCGTTCTCGGGTTTGGGCGACGGAGAACGCGAAGAGGAGGGTGAGCGGGACCCGGACGTAGAGGATGCAGACGGAGTAGGAGATGGTGGGTGAATTACTGTTGACCCTGCCATAATTGAGTGTGAGGCAGCGGCAGCTGCGATGGGCGCGACGGACGCTGGCGGTGGAGCTGTGATATCGATGGGAATCAATGGGACCATGGTGACCGCCTTGACCAGTGCTGAGGGTGCCTCGGCCTCATTGTCCATGTCCATGTCCACGCCCGCTTCTGGCGGCCCGTCATTGTCCTCAGACTCGGTGTCGTTTTCGTGGTCATGGTCATTGGTGACGGGAGGATCCTCATCCTCATCGCCATCGGCTTCTCCTTCATGTGATCCGTCTGGTATGGCAATGAGGCCACGGCGCTTCAGAGGAATGGCTGTTACAGGCTCGTCCTCGTCAGAGGCATAGGGCTCTGCTTCTTCGTCCACTGCCGAATTAGAAGTGGAATTGTGCGGCTCAGCGGCGCCGTCCTCGTCGTCGTAATCTTGCGCACGCCCATTGACAGTGACGCTAACATCTTCAAGAAGCTCGTCAGCATCGACGTCCCCGTCGGGGCAGTCGCCGTCAAGGTCGTCCCTTTGGTCATCCTCGTTCTCGTCTTCCTCTTCCTCCTCCATAGCTCGAGGTGGGCCAGCCATTTCCTCTTCTTCCTCTTCCTCAACTCCAGGTGTGGCGCTTCCCTCGCTCTTCGAATTTGAGTTTGAGTTGGAGTTCTTCGATTTATATGCCCAGTCCCACATCGGGGCAGGGACCAGGCCTCCACGCTTTTTTCTTCCTCCGCGACGGGGCTGCCGGCGACGAGAGACATCTTCAGGATCTCCGTCAACGAATGTCTTGGCCTTCTTTTTGGGCGACTGAGACTCCTGGACGAGCTCGTCGTCTGTAAGCTCTGATAGCTCGGACTCGGCATCCAAGCCGGCGCCCGAATCTTCTTGGGGCGGCGGCGATGGAGAGGGTGAGCTCAAGGATTCAAGTGAAGCTGGAGAGCCCGTCATCATGGGCAACAGCGAGCAAGAATGACAGCGAGAACGACCACAGGTAAATGTGAAGACTACCACTAGTCAAAGATGATCGTCCAAAAACGGAAGTTTAATTGGACCGTGCGCAATCTCATCCACACGTGACCCGTACGTAATAGCGGGACCAATTGCTCGCTATTTCAGTGCAACCGAGGGGATTGCTTCTGGAGACAAAGCTATAATTTGAACAATAACATTTACAACCAAGACAGTCCCGAAAGTAAGACGATTGTAATCCAACAAAACATAAAACATAACTCTAAAAATCTCCGAGATCAACCTCTATCGATTCGATGACAGACACTTCCAAGCTCTTGTCCTTCTTCGGCCCTGTTCGCGGGTCAGACAAGGCTAAAGGTGGAAGCGGTGATATTGATCGTCCACCGGCCGCATCATGGGCCTGCAGTGCAGGCGTGCCCGTCCCGTTTATATTCGGCGTTCCCGATCTGTATGATGTTCCATTCGAATTTGAAGTTGATGGCCAGAGAAGCGAAGCATGATGCAATCAAGGCAAGACAGATGACCAAGTGACATCGACCACAATAGTTGAAGTACAAACCTTGATATTGTGTCGTTGAACAACTTCGGAACAGTTTTTAATCTCGCACTCGGGTCCGCTGGGGTCGCAGTACCCGATGCATTCATCTTGCGTTCCCTTCGTTTCCGTTCGGCATCCATCAGCTCTGCCTTGCGGACCGCCTCTAAATTGGCTTTGCGATTTCGTTCATTCACTTTCGCGAGTTTATCGTTCAGGGACTCTTCGCCTCCATTTCGAGCAGGAGTAGCTACCGTAGGCAGCTCTGCCAGCTTGGCGTCAATTTCGGCAGCGTCGGCATAGTCCTGTCGCCGAATGGCAAGCGTCTTTGCCTGCATAAGTCGTGATCGCTGTAACGTGAGGGATGCACCAGATGGCAAGTTTGACAACTGGCTCTTCCGCGCCAACATAGCGGTGATATCGCTCTAGACGTGATTCAGCAGTGATAGCTTCGAAAAGGGAATGAAAAATCATACCTCTGTCATAGGTTGTGTCAACAACTTAGACATCTGCACAGCCTTTTTCTCAAGGGCGCGCTTGGATGGCAACTTCACGTCATCCGCAAAGCATACTTTTCCTAGACGGTCGAATTCTCGCTAGAACACGATAAAGTTAATGCAAACGCTGGTAGCAATGGAAAACAAACCTGTGTGAACGGAGCATTAGATACCTTGTCCATATTAAACGCCTTGAGCGATTTGCCATGCTTCAACTCAAGCGTCTGGTTCACCATGATTTCGTCAACCTTGTATGGCTTCGTGAGATTTGCTCCGAGGTCTGGCCAAATAAGTACAGAACATTATCCCTATAGTCCTAACACTCACTTTGTACCTCGCAAATCCTGTACTGTGGCTGACCGCCCTCGTCTTGGCCCACAAGATACCTAACCCAGGCACCTTCAGTGCTGACATTAGCACATAGTATATAGACTACTGCGGCACTCACCCTTCACATAGTCCTCGAACCAGGGAGCCATGGAATGCTTCGCAAGCTTGTCCCGCGTTAATTTGCACTTCATGAGGTCCTCGAGCGACGATGGCTCGTCCGCTGGATCAGGCTGCCTTGAAAATAGCTTCCTATCCTTCTCTTCTTCCTCTTCATAGCGCGTTATTTGACCATCCTCTTCTTCACCCGAAGACATGTCCATGTCATTGGGGGAGGAGGACCGATCTCGCTTGGGGGAGTGTGTCTTCGTCTACTTAGAATATAAGGAAGGTGAGTATACTGATGGTCAGCATACGCACACGCTTCTTCTCATCCTTCGCTTTTCGCCTGGCCTTGAGTTCATCAAGTGTGCGAGACTTCTCCTTCGTAGCGCCCCGGCTAGTACGTTGACCTGCAAAACAGTGGTGTCAAAGAGCGTCCGTATCGTAAAGTGCTCTGAATACGTTTTGCAGCTTTCGAAACACTCTCAGGATCTCCAGACTGTGCTTGAAGCATCTCATGCAGCTTTCGCTTGTCTTGTATTCGCATCAACTCTTCTTGCCGCCCGGCAAGAATTTCTTCTCTCTCAATCTCAGGCATAGATAGTAGCCTAGCAAGTAGCAGTAGATTGGTAGAGGGCAGTGTCAAAACTACACTTGAACTTGTGTTCGAGGGGACTCACCGCTCCCTATCCGACTCGTCTATATACTTGCCCTCCAGCGGGTACTTTACCTCGGATTCCTCTTCACTCTCCGGCTCGCCCTCTGCCTCGCTGTCATCTGAGACTCTGACGTTCCCCGAGATTGATAATGAGCACAGTGATGAGCCGGATCAAGGAGAAGGCTCACTCCGTTCTGCGCTTCTTGGCTGCTGAAGCCCTGGAGCTTGATGCTTGGTGTTTTCGCTTTTTCTCCGTTGCACCAGCAAGCTCAAGGAGCTCATCATCGAAGTCACCTTCAAAGTCGGACATGGTGGAAAGAGTAAGGAAGGAAAAGTGAAAGTGCTGTACAAAAGCAGTTCGACTTGCTGTGTATTTACAAAGACCCCCTAAGAGAGGGGTTTAGAAGAGCGTGAGAGTGTTATACCCGCTTTAGATGAACGTGCTGCGCACGTGGTCCGTAAGTATGCACAGCAGCTGTAACCACTTGTGCTGTCACCGTGCTTAACAGCTTGAGCGACCTCCAAATTCATCTTCACCTTCAGCACCTGACTAACGCCAACTTTCGGTAATCTATACTTTAGGGATTGGCCTTTCCTGTGATCCAAGGCTTGGCAGTAAATATTAGTGACTTTCTCCTCCCCGAACTTCCCAGTCAATGGCATACTTTTTCGCATCCCCTGTCGATGTCGACATCAAACTGGAAGGAGAAGAGCTGCGTAAGCAAGTGGACATAAAAACTGACAAGGACCGCACATCTTCATGTCCAGTTTACTATGATGGTGACTCAGTAGCAGGGCAGGTATGCTTTGCGTCTAGTCGGATTATCACGTTCAAGATGCTCACGCCGCTGCAGGTGACCATTCGCGTTCGCGATGGAAAGCGAATGACTCATGAGGGCATCAAGGTCGAGTTCGTTGGCAGCATCGGTGGGGGTCCACATATCTGTTATGGTTTCTTAGCATCTCATTATCGTCTGACTCCAGAGCTGTTTTACGATCGGGGGCACCATCATGAATTCTTATCGTTATCTCAAGAACTAGCTTCGCCTGGGGACCTACGTCAAGCTCAGACCTTCGACTTCCTCTTCAAGAATGTCGAGAAGCAATTCGAGAGTTACCAGGGCATCAATGTCAAGCTACGGTGCGTTATCTACCTTTCCACGCAGATGTCAATTGACGTGTTTCAAAGATACTTGATACGAGTATCTGTTGCCAGACGAATGGCGGACGTTGCGAAGGAGAGAGACATCTGGGTACATTCATACCGCATGCCTCCAGACAGTAACAACTCCATCAAGATGGAGGTCGGCATTGAGGATTGTTTGCACATTGAATTTGAATACAACAAGTCCAAGTGTGTTATATTCTATTATACAACCAGTCATATGTGCTTACAATACGTCAGGTATCACCTGAAGGACGTGATTGTTGGCAAGATATATTTTCTACTTGTTCGTATTAAAATCAAGCACATGGAGCTTTCTATAATACGACGCGAAACAACTGGCTCCCCACCGAATCAGTACAACGAAAGCGAAACGATCACAAAGTTTGAAATCATGGATGGCGCTCCTGTTAGAGGTGGGCTCGTACAGGTAGTCTCCTGCCTTCGTTGCTGACCATTGCTTAGGAGAAACCATCCCTATTCGACTGTTCCTCGGTGGCTTCGATCTCACACCCACGTTCCGTGAAGTGAACAAGAAGTTCAGCACGCGTTACTACCTGAATCTCGTGCTCATTGATGAAGAGAATCGCCGGTACTTCAAGCAACAGGTATGATGTGTCGTTTTCCGTTTTCCGAATTTCCTGACTTTGATGAACAGGAAATAACGATATTTAGGATACCAGAGGTACGTTGCGAAGCCTTATATTCTGTCTTCACGCACTGATTATCTCGAGTAGAACTAGGTAGTAGTGTGCTGCATGATTCTTGTACTCATAGTATCATCTAATGGTGCTGGCTTCTGCTTTACCCATAACAATCCTTTCGATTATTGCAGGTCTGAGACATTGTTACGGAGGGGTAAAGAAAACGACAATACAGTGATACTGTCCGATTCTGAAAAGTTATTAAGGAAGAAATCATGGCCTGATCCAATACTCTCTCTGCTCCCCAACCCGTCTCTCCTCAACTGTCTCAACTTTTAAGGATCTACTTGCCCATTTAGTCTCCGCAACGCTTGTTCTCGGTTGAATGCTGACCGGATGGACCAGTGTGAGGCACCATGCGCGGACGTTACATGCCCCCGATCAAATGGGAATCCAGCAGTAGTTGGCGCAAGTGGCGTGGGCATTCCACCGCCGTTCATATATCCGCTCGGGTCGTCGCCAGGATCGGCAGATGCGCCTCGTGGACTTATTACCGTTCCACCACCATACGTTTTGATGCTCGCAGGTGATTGGGAGCGCGCAATGGTTGACCACTGTGAAGAATGAACACTGAAATCACTGTGGGTGTTGCTTGCACGTTCGAACAACTGAAGAGACGACATCTGGCGTTGCGATGTTTCCCAGCTCTCCTCGTTCATCTTGACAGATGGGGAATAAATAGCGATTCCTGTCCGTGTCGGTGCTACGGGAAACTGGACTGGATAATTGCCACTGCTTTGTGATGCAAGTCCTCCCCATGATGAAATTGCTCCTTCCACGCGCGCATGGATGCGCTGCGGGATGGTTAAAAACGGAGGTAGGGGTTTGCGTTTCATGGAGTCGCCAGCAGATAACACTGCACTTTCAGCAGCTGCGTCCTCTTCATCTGATGGCTGCGCAGTGTCATGACGCATGTTCTGCTGGCGCGGGATCCCAGCGACTGGAAACTCGCTCTCGTCATCCTCATATCCTTGATGGAGTATGGACCCGCGGTACTTGTCAGAACCATGACGTGACACGTTGGGAGAGGGAAGAGCGAGCTCGTGGTAGACACTCATGTCGTCGGAGATGCTCATGTCATCGGAGATGGTCTGAGCAGAATGGTGCCGAGCGTCGCTCTTGGAGGGGCAAGCAGAACTGCGGGATGCGAGCACTTCTGCGGACGTGTCCTGGCCAGATTGCTTCCGCGCCTGCACTCCAATATCATCTGCATGAATAGCCCGCTCGGGAGGGAGTGCGGAAAAGCGTATGTGCAAGATCGGCGCTTGACCACCTTCATCATGCACTGTTACATGTTTACTTGCCATGCACCCTTCCAGACCTTTGTCACTTAGAGAGGACTCGTGAGACAGGCCCGATGATTTAGAGGATCGTGTGCTCATGCGTCGATTGGCTATGAGCGAGTGGAAGGTTGATAAAGGCTTGCCGCGACGCCACGAGATCAGCTCCCTATTGAGGAGCTCAAAGTTTTCGTTTTCATCCATTCTGTGCGTTGAATATCAGCGAATTCCGCAACATGTTACCAAAAAAACCTACCCCTTCAATGCACCAATAATTAGACAACTCCTGGCAGCGAGCCGTAGGATTCTTCTGACAAGTGGAACAGCCAAGCCGCCCATCGTAAACCCAACGATGCACTCGACAGCTCCTAGCTTAATGCCGAAAGTAATCCATCCAGTGCCGTTGAAAAAATGGTGCTCGTCGGTCTGCTTTGTGTCGATGCGCCGCTGATTCATAAAGGCTGTAAAGAGCCGGTATGCAGCGAGGAAGGAAATTAAACATTGATAGGTGGTATACAGTCCGAGTGACAACTGGCCGAGACCCAGCCACAACGATTCGCTCTTGTTGGTGAAGTCGATCACGGGCGAGGAGTGTGAAACAGATAAATTCCCTGACGACACATCAGTAAAGAATAACGGAAATGAATCGAATTGCTTACGAATAGATATTCCAAGAGATGCCACGAAATTTAGGGCTACAACCACGGCAATGAGAATTATGAGTAGGTATTTGGTTGCAGGTTGCTGACGGCGAGGGAGGTGGGTGATAAATTCCCTACGACTCAGCCAAAGTAGATATGAAGTGTAAAAAAACACAGGAATAAAAGAGACAGATCCTGTAGCATTGGAAGAGTAAGTCTCAATATTCAGGCTGTCTGGTGGACATGGTCACACACCAAGGAATAAGTCGACCGCGTTAGAAATGGTGGCTGAACCCCGCGCAGCGGGTATGACATGCGACAACAGGTCGACCAGCGCCAGGATAAAATAGAAAATACCGTCTGCGGCCAGCAATAGGTGCGCCCTACAGGTAAAGCCGTTAGCCAATTAATGTGACAGATAGTGATACATATTAAGAGTACCGTCACGAGGGACGGCGCAGAAACGTTGAGCTCGATGCCCAAGCTCTTACAGCTAAAATCCAACGCACCTCCTTGACTTCCAGGTCAAAACGACAAAAAACACGCAGAAAACGAGCTCGATAAGAGGGGGGATGGTGAGAGCGTGGACTTGAAGGGAGTTCAGAGGAACGCAGCGAAGATTTTCTGCGAAAAGCAGACAGACTACAGAGCCCGATGGACTCATGCTAGCGAACAGCGGTTCAAAGAAGAGCTAAAAGTATTCAGTATTACAAGTTTGTAGATTTAAGGATCGTGGACCGAAACCGACAATGCAAGTACTTCAAGTTGTTGCAAAGGCGGCAGGGAGGCTCAGCCTAGATGATGGGAGCCTAGATGATGGGAGGATATAAGAATCATATACTCATCGATGTATTATCGAGCGACCTTGATATGTATCATGATGACAGTGGCAACTGTAACAGCCAACCTGACTACCAAATTTACAACCGTAATACTGAGTGTGCGGCAACGCACGTGGCAAGATATGATCGACATGATTTGCAATTGCCACAAGCGTCCATCCTTGTCTCGATAATATTGGCCAATCGGTACGTGACACAGCAGCTGGGTACGGCCAGAATAGAGCCTGAGAGAGGCTCTGAGCCCACTGGCAACTGCTCCCAGGTCGGCCTCAGTCTAACCAATTCATTTTGCTTTTTCGGTACTGATGTCCGAGTCTGCGCAGTTCCATGTACCCGTAGCCCTGGTCCCCTGCCCCTCTCCTTTACCCATGAGCTGACGAGCTTTGCATAGGGCCGCAGCACACAGGTACTTACGCCCTGTAGACGCTATCAGTACTCTCCTCGTTCCTCGTTCACGTCGCTTTAGCTATTGCAAGGTCATGGCAATTGATAACAAATATTGCATACTACTATTATTCAGCCTAGTATAATAGCAGGGGGTAAATTGTTGACCGTACGTCTGGAATGACTACTGCCCAGATCGTGACGGAAATGCCAGACCACGCTCCAAAACCGAGTAGCCGAGAAACAACGAAGGCTATTTCAGGCTGCGTCATAGTAGATGCGCACGCGGTGACGCACATGACAGAGACGCAAGTTGAAGAACTGACTCCCGGCAAGGTGCGTATGCGTAATGCCATCTGCCGCGATGGAGGTTTTCTAGAAGGCGACTGAGTCGCAGGCCCCTGATTCCTCCGCCGAGGTCATGAAGGGCTGTAATTTAATATGGGCTTGGTAGCAAAGGGTAGCAACTGCATGCGACGCGAAATGAACTGCTGTTTAGCAGATGCGGTGACGACAAATGGAAGCAGATGGAATATGCAACATAGTAACCTGGACACCATACAGATTCCCAAACACCGCGGCAAAAGAACATACATGGCTTTTTGAACAAAAGCGTGTATACTCCACGGAGTTAAAAGACTGCGAATCGGTAGTCTCGACACAAATGTTCTGGGAAGTGTAGTTGAAAACAACACCGGTGCTTCCCGTTCTAGGGACCGGAAGAACTTGAGGGAGGTCCTAGAACGTCTGGTTCGAGACTAGCGAAGTGTCACCTGCTGTACGGGAAAATCCATGAATTTGTCTAGCTGCGAAATAGGACTACCGTATTGATCGCATCTGATCTTGCATTTGAATTTTGTGAAAACCCCACAATATGTAAACCTCGCGCAGACGATCCGGCCATGTCGTGTCATCTGATACGACCACATGAAGCAGCGGTATGGAGGCCCCAAACAGCCATTCGAAATGACTCAATACGGAAGAAGACGCAGCAATCTCAAGTAATGTCAATCCATGGAGATCATCCGCACGAACAAACAGAATCACTTACTTAGAACTAGTGCCATCTAACATCTCTGCCACCACTCCACAGGAATGACCACGTTAAGACACACAATGAGGGGGGGACACGAGAGAAGTCGGAGGAAAAAACGTTGATACTCGTTAGTATTGTGTGTGTTATTTTCACGGAGCTATTATGGTGCGTCATAGAATGATCGATCATGATAGATATCAAATCCTAGGACTCGGAGGGGCGGGGAAGCATTGTCGGACACCATCTACGATTCGTGACAGGCTGGCAGTAGATAAGTATGATCAGATCGTGGCAATGATAAGCACCTCGCAAGCGGAAAACCCTACTCCACCAAATAATACGACCCAGTCCGTTACCATGCTAATACTATAACTCGGAGTTAAATAGTGCACGATAAGTTTAACCGTTCTGCAATATTTGTACTTGCAGCTACAACCTTGCCACTGACTAAGCCGGATCAAAATCCCACGGGCAGCAACTTCCTTGGATCTAAAGTACTAAGGTTATCTCTGGCTTGTTGAAGCAATTGTTTGCGCGACATATGCCATGGTGGTGAGCATTGGACCAGTTACATCGATTAAATTGGTATTGAACCTTTTCAGAAAATATCTGTTCTCCAACATGCTCCTTCGGTACACCTACCTGCACGTCCTGGAGACCCAACGCCTACCTCTCGCAACCTCGATCCCTTGATGCACCCATTTGCTCGCGCTCGCGAGCGAAATCGTGCCTTGAATGCTGCAAAGATGGACAGATTGTTTGCGAAGCCATTTGTAGGGGCTCTCGAGGGTCACATAGATGCGGTCGAGGTGTTATGCAAAAAGCCTGGATCATTGAGTGCTGTTGCCAGTGGTAGCTGGGATGGAGGTGGGTTCAGAAATTGATCGGCTGACGACTGCTCATGTCTAAAACATCTCCCTTATCCAGGTGTGATTTTGCACAACGTTTCCGAGCGCAAACACATCCGTCGAATACAAGGCGCCCATAAGGGCAAAGTGTCGGGCCTTTGCTTTGCCCAAGACGACCGGCTACTGAGCTGCGGTGTGGACAGCAACATAAAACTTTGGGATTCAAGCCCGCAAAATGATATTACAGTCAGTTTCTCAGTTTCCGATAATTTCTTGCATATATATCCCAGTCCATCTAGGAGCAGCGCCCGTTGAACGTATATCCTGGGAAATCGCCATTCAAGTACGCTGCTATGACACGCTGTCTACATCTGATTTATTCGTTCCTTCACAGCTCAATAGACCACCACCGTTCAGATCCACTTTTTGCTACAGCTTCAAACATTGTTCAAATATGGGACGAAACGAAGTGGGCGCCGTCCATCTCCATACTCGTGTTTCAACTGACTTGCTGTCCAGGAGCGCCGCAATATCCAACCTAACATTCCCTACGTCCACTGAGACCATCACGTCTGTGCGATTCAATCTGAGTGAAACAAGCGTCCTTGGTAGCATTGGCTCAGACCGAACTTTCACACTCTATGATATTCGCACAGGAAAGGCAGAGCGTCGTGTGATCATGCAGATGCGCTCAAACGCACTTGCGTGGTCACCAACCTTCCCAACGACTGTCCTGCTCGCATCTGAGGATCACAATCTTTATACGTTCGATGTCAGGCAACTGAAAACACCCACTCACATATACAAAGCACATGTTGCAGCAGTTATGAGCTGTGATTGGAGCCCGACTGGATTGGAATTTGTTAGCGGTGGATGGGATCGGACAGTAAGAATATGGAAGGAGGGTCAGGGCACGGCACCAGAAGTGTATCATACTAAACGAATGCAAAGGTAAGCTCACACAGTATATCCGCTTGTCAGCTTGTTTACGTTCTACGGAAGGGTCTCATCATCCATATTCACTGCCGATGCGCGTTTCGTGCTAACGGGTTCAGACGATGGTAACGTACGGATATGGAAAGCCAAAGCTTCGGAAAAGCTTGGTATCATCACAGCCCGGGAGCGCGCCGCAATCGAATACCGCGATAGCTTAAAAGACCGATGGAAGCACGACAACGAAGTTGGCAGGATTCAACGGTAATAACAATTACGCTTATTTTGACTCACGCTCACTAGTAGCACAGCAAACGACACTTGCCAAAGCCCGTCTACCAGGCTGCAAAGCTCAAACGCACTATGCTCGATACGCGTGCTGTCAAGGAGGAGCGTCGGCGGAAACATACGCGTGCCGGGGAGAGCAAACCAAACGCAGAGCGCAAAAAGGTGGTTATTACGGAGCAGACTTGATATTACGCTCGACATTAGCCTATACCTGCATTTTAACTTCGCGATGTCCCATGAAGCAATGCAATTCCATAGACACATCACATCCTGCAGCTGCCAAGGGCTCTCTGCTACCACTGCTGCACCCCTGGGCGTTTGAAAATGTTGCATCAACACATGATCTAGGAGATCTGTTGGCTAGATCAATCATCCTGATTGGCCCATTTCTCACTGAGATTGTTCTCGCAGCACACTCGTGGCATTGCCAAGAAGGAAGGTTCAGAAGCATGATGGTGACCGTTGATCGGTCGACTTGCAACGGCTCTTGCAACACGCCCTCACCTTGCATATAATATGGTCAAAAGCTATGGCTATCAGTATGCACTAGGCTCCACTTTGAGCACAGCTCATTGCAACGTGGTCGGACATATAAGTATAATGCCGCGTTGTTTTGTAGTGGCTGCGGTGGATAGTTTCCGTAAATTTAAATTACCATCCATAGCAAATTGGCGATGCCACAAGTTAACTGCTTTCTCACCAACTTTCATGATCAGGTAGTTGAAGCAGGTCTTTGAATATTCTCTCCTCGGAGTCTCCATGAATACCCAGAGACCCCTTGTCTGTGCAACGGCAGGTTCCTGCCATAGCTCTAGTAGTAAGGGCCAGGCCTCGCATGACGAGTACTTCTATCTTCATGCCCCACGTACAGCCAATTTCTGATTAGGGTGAAACTTCACAGGAAACCCCAATTTATCGGAGTCCGCGAACCTCGCAACATTCGAATGTTTCATCATCGTGACCTCGGCTACCCTCGTCGAATCAATAATAAAGTTTTGCCACCAGAGTTGCTCTTAATGATCTTCGAGCACGTTTACGCAGATAGTATGCTGAACGGAGAGTGGATTCCTTGTAGCTCGCAGTCTCATGCCACTCAGTTCCCATTCGCTCCCGCGGCCGTATGTAAGACCTGGAGAGACGTTCTTGAGTTGGTGCCAAAGTTCTGGACGCGTATCATAATCAACCTCGACACTACAAAGCTTTCGGATGTCGACGAATACCTTCATCTCTCCCAAAAGCTCGCTTTCGAAATCACCATCACTCGTGACCAACAAATCGTTGCTCATTCTCGCACAAATAGTGATGACGAGGGCCCTCGGGCAGCCGCAGTCATGGCGCGGATTGCTCTCCATATACATCGCTGCAGGTCTTTATGTTTTCAGCTCCTCCGCAGCTCCTCTCTGCCTGCTCTTCGCCATTTGAACCTCCGTGCACCCCTCCTTCAGCGGCTGAAGCTGCAATGTGGGATCGATGATGGCGAGCACCCCCTGGTAGGCAGTGAAGTTCCCGAGCGGTGGAACTTCTATGCTCCAGCGCTTAGGCGCCTCTTTCTCAACGGGCGCAACTTCCGTGACGCTTGCGCCCTTCACTGGGCTGAACGACTTCCAAGCTTAGAGGAACTATCTGTTTCGCGTTATTCCGGTGGGAAGCACCCAACAGGAGAGTTGCACCTGCACGACGTTTTGCTCGTCGTCGACAGGCTTCATCGTCGATTTGGAAATCTCCAAATGCTGGCTCTTCAAGATATCTCATTTGATGGCATCCTCACGCGGCAAGGTGGCTACGACATTCAGATTGAATCTGTGAGCCTGCAGTCCATCAACCTCTCGACCGCCCGTGCCATCTTTATGTCCAAGTCCGGACCAGCCCCACGCCTTGTGCACATCAAGCACGAGTACGCACCCATATGGCATATTCGCTTGACTCAGGCCGACACTCTCGTACTGGAAGGTCCTTTCACGTCTATGTCTGAGGCTATCAGTATCTGGGATGGCAGTTGTCTTTCCATTAGAAACTGTCCCAGCTTCAACGATCGCACCATTCGTGAGATATATCGTTCATGGAATCCAGAGAAACTCACGTCTCCAAGCTGGTCCCGACTAGAGATAGAAGATTGCACGGAGTTCTCCGTGGATACGCTTCTGGACTTGATCGATGCACGCGACGATGTGGTGCAACGAGCGCGGGATAGGGACCCCACTTCACAGGTCGTTATCAATAGCCTGCAAGCTTTGCAGGTAATTGGGGGACCTACCATCTCTCCGGGGGACGTGAAGGCATTCAAAGAGAAGTTGATTACCTTCGAATGGCATGAAGCAGCCACGGGTGTCAGATATTAGCGGGGCATAGGTATGTGAAGGCGAGGGTTTTACACGCCAGCAACCTGAAAGCGGGTATGTCACTTTCTTTTGCTGCAATTCATCTCTCAGGAACTTCGCATCACTTCATAGAATGGCTACCATGTATGATAATGGCGAACAACCACGATATTATGCTAGTTTGATTTCTACCGTGGAGAAGACATGATACGGATTATATAACGGTGTCGCGTATGTCGGTGATAAATACATGCTACTTTCCATTCGAATCCAATATTGTACAAGAGGCTCTGGATTCTCTTCGAGCGTCACTTGCTGGCGGAAAACGTGGGACCAAATGAGCAAGGTGATAGGTTCGGGGTGGGCCCCTTGTCAGATGTACACGTGTTCTACAGAATTAAATATTGCATAGTAGTCCTGAAGCCTGACATATCTAGCAGGCATTTGATTGCAATTTGCCACAGGTACCGCTCTAGCCTTGGCCATCGGATGCTACATGATTATCTCAGGAATGCCTTGATCAGCGGCGGCAAGGTAAGAAGACACACCTGCCAATGAATTATAGGCCGATATGCATGAACACTATACGTTGGTCTGAGGGCATATCATCATTTGTACCCTCGTCCTCGTCCTTATCCTTGTCGTTGTCCGGATTCATTCCCATTCCATTTCCAATCTCCTTTCCCCTTTCCTTTCTCTGAGCCGTATTCTGGTCCTTGTCACAACTTCAAGCCAACAAATGGACTGCTCTGTGCAGTGCTCGGGCAGCTCGTCTTGAATCCATCTTGCCATCCCCACATAAGTTCTTATAGAACACCTCGACCAAGCATCACACTGTGCTATCATCGACTCTCCAAAACGTCCCAATGACACTCTTCACCCCAGCAAACTGCAGGTCAGCCGCCAGGTGAATCACTTCGTCAGGAGCCTCCACGTCACCGGCGGCGGTCTCACAAGCAGATAGAAATGCAAATTCGTACCGAGACAGATCTGTTTGTGCAATTTTGAGGAGTGAAAGTGGTTGGTCGCACTTGAAAGGTTCCACCAAGTTTTGCGTCCCATGACATGCAAAATGGATCCAGTGATTATCTCGCGATATGTCCAGCGCTCTTGACTTTGCTGATTCAGCGCTCGCGACCGTGGTGAACGAAACAGTGGGGGGTAGGAGGCGCCGCACCAATTCCAGCTCGGGCTTGACAGCTTTCCAAGGAAATGAATGTTCTGGTGGGTGATTCTGACCAATGGCAGCAAAAGATGCTGGCGAGGATCTTTCATGACTTCTGTGAGCCCTGATTAGTGCGGTAAGTTAAGGTGTGTGTGAAGAGACGTATAGCTGCAAAAGGGACTTTCCGCCGTGCCTGTAGTACTCGCCAGTAGCATGCAATGGCAGGAAATTGAAGAACGAAGTCAGGCACCACCATATCCGAGCACCTCGTGGCGCAATTCTGCCAAGGATTTCAACCACAGGGTAGACTACATCACGCCATAACTCGCGCAAAGCTTTTGTCAGCGTTGGTTGGGTCTTTTGGGGACCGGCTTCTTTTTAAACGGCGTGTCGCAGTGTATTCACCAACCGCTCGAGCCTCTCCGACAAGTTGGTAGGGAGTGCTAGGCTAACTAGAGGTTGATTGTACGAGACAATGATTGCATTACAAGATGACTTGCTTGCAATAAGAACAATGATAGGCCCACCACGAGCGGCATCTTGAAGAGCGGAGAACAAGGGGGGAAGCAGAAAACGAGCAAATCCCTCGAGCTTCCGGATATCTTCCACAGCTTTATTCCAGTCCTCCACTAGACGTGCGTACCGGGCAGCTTCTTCTTCTACCGTGACTCTCGAGGACCCTTCTGGAGGCTCAGCAGGGTGTTTATCAAGGAGGGAGCTGAGGTCTCGGAATTTCTTCACTAGAGCCTCTGCGTAATTGCCACATTCCTGGAGGTTGTCGAGAGGCGTGCGGGGGATTGTGCCATCTGGGTCCAGATGAGAGTCCTATTACCTTGTTCCAGCAACTCTACAGCGCGACACACGTCACCATCACGAAGAGCACATGATACAACTCAACTGCAAGCGTAGGTGGGAAGACTTTCATGGTGCGATGTTGAGATGATACTGAAGCTGTCGCAGACACGTAAGTGTCCAGAAGTTGCATGGAAGTTGCATAAGCCTCCAGTTTAGTGTCATGTGTATGTCGATCAGTGTGGTAAACCCAGCGTAGACTTGCTCGCAGGCGAGATAGCAAACCCCCAGGTACAACATTTGCTGCTGCCTTAAGATGATGCATGGCGGCATTGATGCTGTCAGTATCTTCACCAGCGCCGTCAAGTGCAGATCGATGGAACAGCAGATAGACAGTAGCTAGTGAATGATGGACTAGTAAATGACGAGGATGATGTTGCGCCAATAGCGTCAATGCACAGCGGAGATTCTCTAGCGACTCGTCGAGGTCTTTGCTATTGCCTCGGTGCTCGAAGTGGGTGGAGTCCATCTGCAAGATTAATGAATGACATGGACCGCTCTGGGTGACCGACCGGGTACAAAGCCAGCGCTTCCCTGTGAAGCGCCATACTCTCATCTAAGTCTTGGTCTTTGCTTTGGTGCTCGAAGCGGGTGAAGAGTTCGTTTGCAAAATTATTGAACGACATGGAGCGATCTGGGTGACCGACTGGGCGCAAGGCCAGCACTTCCCTGTAAAGTGCGATAGCCTCGTCCAAGTCTCAGTCATCGCCTCGGTGCCGGAAGCAGGTGAAGAGTCCATTTGCAAGGTTATTTAATGACATGGACCTATCTGGGTGACTGACCGGGTGAAAAACCAGCGCTTCCCTGTGAAGTATGATAGACCCATTCAAGTCTTGGACATTGCCTCGGTGGTGGAAGTGGGTGGAGAGTTCATTGGCAAGGTTATTTAACGACTCCGACCGAACTGGGCGACCGACCGGGTGCAAAGCCAGCGCTTCTCTGTGAAGCGCGATAGCTTCACTCAAGTCTTGGTCATAGCCTCGGTGCTGGAAGGAGGTGTATAGCCCCGTTGCAAGGTTTGTGTAATGCCAAAGACCACTCTGGGTGACCGACGGGATGTAAAGGCAATGCTTCCCTATGAAGCGCGATTGCCTCATCCAAGTCTTGGTCATTGCCACGGTGCCCGAAGGGGGTTAATAGTGTGCATACAAGGTTATTCAATGACATGGAATGACCTGGATGACCAACCGGGACCATAGCCAGCCCTTCCCTGTGCAGCGTGATCGCCTCATCAAAGTCTTGGTCATTACCTCGGTGTGCGAATCAGGCGCAGAGTGCGTTCGCAAGGTTATTCAATAACGCGGACCGATCCAGGTGACCGACCGGGAGAAATGCGAGTGCTTTTCTCTCAAGCACAATAGCCTCGTCGAGGTCTTGGTCATTTCCCCAGTGTCTGAAGCGGGTGAGGACTGCAGCCGCAAGGTTAACCAATGACATGTGCCGATCTGGGAGACCGAATGGGTATAAAACCAGCGCTTCATTGAGAAGCGCAATGGCCTCGTCGAGATCTTGGCCATTGCCTTGGCGATCATAGCGGATATTCAGTGCAACACCAATGATTGGCCTCGGCGAGAATGTGTCCCGCTGTAGTATTCCAGTGCATTATAATGAAGAGATATTACTTCATCTAAGGCATGTGTATCGTGTCTCTGATGACAAAGTTCCACTCGACGAGCAAGTTCATCCGGGCACCACGGAAGCATAGATGCAATAGGCTCCTCCGCCCCCAAGTGTATTTGCATCAGTACTTCTAGCCGGGTGGTGTAGAGTAGAGGTTTCGATTACAAGCAGAGCTGCTCTGTGAACGTGGCTGTCGGATGACAGACATCGAGGACGTCACTCAGCAACTCCTCAGCCGCATCAGCATCAACTTGAAACCGCCTTCTCGCGAAACGAGACAGCAGAGTGATGGCAAAATGGAGCTGGGTGACGGGTCTGTCCGGATGGTCAGTGGGACACAAACCAAGAGTGTCTTGAAAGAGAGGGATAGGGATATCGAGGTCGAGGTATGTTCCATTAACTCGGCAATTAGCGAACTTACGCGGTAGCTAGATTGAATTGCGCTGCATGGCGGCAGGGATGATCAACGGGGCAGAAATCAGAGGCACGTTCAAAGTGCTTTATGGATTGGCCGAGATCCCTACGGTGCTGCGCCCTGCGGTATCGTGCGAAAAGACGATGTCCGGCATCTGTCTTTAGTATTGACGCGCGCATATCACAGGATGTGGACTGATACTACAAGCTCTCAGCGTCGGAATATCAGAGTACGTCGATGACTCACAGGGGTAATGGGGTGAACTGTGGCGTCATCTTCATCATGTAGGAACATCGCTGCACCACGGTCATGAACACTGAAGTACACGAGGATACGACCTCCCCCTCCTTAGCTGGAAGATAATGTCTGGGGTATCTCGTTAACATCCGTCAGGCGCAATTTGCCACAGACATTACCGACAATGTGACTTTTCACTGCATTCCAGTAATTCTCCAACAGAGGTCTCGACTGTGCGAAGGAGTTCTCCATCACCGAGCATGGGATACAATTCAAATGAGGCATAAACTCTGACCCGAACTTTAGTAGATGGCTTGCATGGCCTAGAACATTTTCAATATCTGCAGGAAAGATAACATGAAGAACAGCTTACAAAATTATACCCTCATTCCATCAAGGTCGTCCTGGTCTACGTGTACAGCCTTGTTCTTGTCTGCCACTTCAGCGCCGTCAGCCTGTACTGTCACGTGGAAGCCAGCTGGTATCGTCGGAGACCAAGAGTAAGACCAGTCGCGCGAACGGCTGGGAAATTTGTCGGTATGTGCTGAAGGGAGATACATAGCACATACCAGTAATGTCGAGTTATTGCACTCCACTGAGGTGTCTCTCTCCTGGGTCTTAAGGGTGTTCTGGGTGGCTTGGCTCTTCACTTAAGGGTAGAAGGGTATCATCGACTGGATCCGGTACAGAACGAAACATGACGAGATAAAGTGTTGCCAACATGGCTTCGGGAAAATTCTTGGTACATGCTAAATACAGATCGATGGTACATACCATTGACGACGACTTGTATCATTTCACTAATCTTGAGGTTTTGTTTCTCCGGGGTCCTAAGGGTGGAGGGCCATCGTCGAGAGGATCAGGTACGAAGCTCGACATCTGGTTGAGATATGCATACAAAATAATACTTGAGTGCTAGTCAGTGCCTGTAAGACGTTGTCGGATTATAAAGGATGGAACCTCAGCATGCACGTGGCACCTGCACTGCGCTACGATGTGCAGCGATGATATGTAGGAATATCCTGAAGCCAACCAGGGTCTATGGGACAGAAGCACTCGGAACATATCGAACCACCCATAGATTCATTCATGGAAGATTTGTACAGCAGGGGCACATTGTAAAGTGCGACATTGATCGAAGCAGCTGAAATGAGCACGCTGCGAGGCTCGAGAAAAGGAGCGCATTCACACTTTCGAATGTTGTGAAGCACTGCCTGAATGTCACTGCCCTCAGGCCTTAACTCCAAACATTGTATTCCACTGTTGTCAGACAGTATGTCACACGAGAACTCACTGAACTGACAAGAACTCACTGCCATGCACGAGTAGCAGCCCCGACACCGCCCCCGGACAGGCAAAAGTTAATCGCTCGGGAACCATTAGACTCGAAAATGGGCACGGGTGAAGGCTGTTCTGCAGCATGGCTGGCGAGATGCCTGTGTTCGTGTCCTCGGCAGGTCAAGACCTTTCTGCCGTGAACATTTACTTTCAAGTCGTACAAAAACATTGTTCGTCTTCATCTAGATGCTCGTCTTCTACCTGGGCCAGGAGCATCCCGGGTCGAGCCCCTCATGATGCGGTGCAACGATGGGGTTCGCTGCGGCAATATGGAACTGTGGGCCTGTTGGTAAAGGACCATATGCCGTATTAGCACTCCGGCCAACTCCACGCGATGTGGAAGTCTACCCGATATCCGCACGTTCATCGCGGATAGGATCGCCTCATGACTGAATCAGACACACTTCGCCACCAATCCTATTCGAGTCCTGGTTCCTAGCAAGCTCCAGGTAGCTAATTCGACTATGCAGCCTTAAGCGAGTGCGGACTGTGAGCTATGTAACCTCGGAGAGTGTACAATATTATGAGACAAACGTTCGATGCCTCACCCTTCATGTGTCCTTCTCGAATCTCCTTGATCATGATGTGGCACGAGTTGTTTCACTGCAATAACCACATTTACTCGTCGCCGTCATCACAGCTGGAGCTCCTCTTGCGGTATAAATAACTGGAAGTCGATAACTTGAATGGTTCCCGTAGCGAACCGTTAACACAACAAACTGAGTCCCGAACTCGGATACATCCGATTGCCAAATGAACTTAGGCAACACCGACCATCTTCTATGTAATACTATTACAGTGCAAGAAGCACAAACGCAGCGCCTCCGGGTAGACCTCAGGAATTGTTCGATTGTGTTTCCGTTACTTCAGGTGATACGATCCTCGTTGGAATACTTACATGGTCAGACTTCCGGAGTACCATACGGAAAGTACTTATTGTGACGTACTATGCAGTGTCAGCAACTTGAAGTACCTCAACTTGAATCAAGGAATTTGACTGATCGTGATGGCAAATGTAAGCAGATGTAAGCGCGGTGCTTGTTAAAACGTTCACTGACTGGCTGCATAATCTTTCATCCAGTTCCAGGCACACAAATATCATGATGCCGATAACACGTATCGAGTGGTGTTAATCCAGCAGCAGGCATCGTGGTTTGTCGTTTCAGGACACGGCTTCCACGTTGACGCGTGAAGTTCGAGAACGAAGGCATCAATGACAACCGTGGGCAGGTCAGCCGCGTTCATCGTATGGATCTACCTATCGAAGACTCGATTAACAGGGTTCTCGCTGGTTCCCGCAGCCCTGGTGGAACTATTTGAACTACTACGGTACCGCGGTTCGATGGCGATGGCTGTCCAGGCCTTGCCGTGATGCTATGCGGACGCGTGTTTCGCATCGAAGGCCCTCTGAGTCCATTGCCGACTTGAGTGACATCGTGTAGATGACATAATGTGAGCGACAAAAACGAACCTTGAACCTTGAAGCCCATGGGAAACGTTAAACATTAAGCAGGCATTCATTCTTGCTGCAAAGGAACTAATTTAGGGTTGTCAGTGTCGTGCCCGACACCAGTACGGACGGTACGTTGTCGAGAATTTATAAATGCGATGGTGTACAGGCTGAGCGCTGAGCTATGAATAGGTATAGAAATGCATTGCAGCTGCTTAACTGCTGTATACTCCTCGCTGAGCTATGAATGGGTTTAAAGATGCTTTATATCTGAACCGGGATGTCAGTCTCGTTATTTTAACCATGTGTTTGGGAACCTGATGTAACTCCCGAATGCAAACATCGGCGTTCACTGTCTTACCATTCAGCATAAGTGCTTTCCATCGTGCTCCGAGCACAATGTCGGATATAGACCACATCGACAACCCAGAACATGACAAACTTAATCGTCCATCGTGTTACCTGTCACGAGGGGAGCGGTGTGGCCTTCTTTCCTTGGAGTAGTATATTTATCTAGTGTGTTATATGTCGCCCGTCATTCGCCCCGGCGTGGTTGCTGATCATATATCGTGGGGACTGGATTACTGTGACTGCTAGTTGGACGATAGTGAGAACGTGCTCATGAAAAAATTACTGGGAGAAGTGAACAAAGCGACTGAATGTAAGCCCTCCTATATATTAGTTCACCTTGATTCGATGATTCAGCCTAACGTGGTCAGGGGAGCATGTTGCAGGTTTGCGTGATTGCAACGGGACGTAAAAAAGGTTTGTGAATACACTGGCGTACGATGATGGAACAAACGGGCGTACTCCAACTGTATTGGTACGTGTTCTTGATGCGCTTGAAAGTTGCAGACACCGATTGAATCATCATCCGCATGGTACATTCGCAATGTTATGCTCGACAAGGTCGCCGAGCCCATCCACCGATTCCAGACGAATTGCGCGTGTTTTTTTTTATCTGGACATGACGACAGCTTGCAACGGACAGGAAAAACAGGGCCTTGCAAGTCCAATTCAGCGACTTGACGTACACCAACTTTACGGGGACTGGTGCAATGAATATCACTGTGTTGCCGGATCTCCCGCGTGTTTCATCATGTAGTCCCGCTGCACCTTGTCTGATGCGCTCTTCAAGGACATGGACCTACTGGCGGAACGCTAAATACGTCAATGAAAGTGGGCTCCTGGGTTAGTTCATGTCATGTAGGCCGTATGCTGTGTCATTGCTGTCCTTTGATGTTGGAATTTCAGCACCTACTGGGACCGCCTAATTTTTCGCGCTATCGTTTCCCTGTCATAGGAATACAACAAGTGATCCCCTGGACGCTTGGGGCCGCGGCAGTAATCCAACTAGCTTGAGAAGACCATCCTGTAATCAGATATCTGTCGACTCAGGGCCTCAGGCTCAAGTCAGGTCCGGTATTAGGTCACTAGCGATGGAGCCATCTGGACAGCCTGCCCCATCAATTCTGATTGAGCGGTGATGGGATAGTGATGAACCTGGTGTTGAAGCACGGGAACATAAGGGAACAGCGAGGATGGCCGGGGTATAGGATGGGGACGATCATGATGTTTCCTGTCATCAAATGAGGCGCAGCAAATACACCGCCTGCTGCTATCTGATATGATGGAACGGACAAGAGGGCGCAGCCTTGTTGATGGGAAGAAAGGCCCGGTCGGCATCAGAAATTAGAAAACAGCATCCGCTTGTCCGTTGATAGCTTTCAAACGTCTGGATGTAACGACACAAGCGAGCAAGCGTGGGAATGATTGATATTGAGAAACAATATACATAGGGTTGCCTTGTCACCAACTTTCTAATCGTGGTCCCCCCCTCCATCCCTAATAGTTTTCTCTATCATATCAGTAGGCAGGTCCTTCCTTTCATTATACGCGCAGGTCGTTCTTTGTATCACTTAACCCTTGACCGGAATAACTCATGTCCTTCAAACGGTCATCCGGTCTTGACTTTAAAGACCGCAATCCATTCAGAGATCAGGACCCCTTCGTCGACGGCGCAGGTGACTATGCGCTCAATTCTATCCCACCGAGCCACCTCCAGCGCAACAAAGCAGAGCGCCTTCGCCTCCAGGGTATCCAGCAGCCTCTACCAAATGCTGGCATCGGTGCACTCAAAGTTCCCGATGGTCCTCGTACTCTCGGTCAAAAGTTTGACTGGTGGATGATTAACGAGGGTGGAAAACGCCTCTTTTTCTTTGCCTGGATTTTCTTCCACATGCTTGTTATTGCATTCGGTTTCATGAACTACCAGCTCAGTGACGACCTCACCGGTGCCCGCGCAACTTTTGGCATAACCTATCGTAAGCATTCAAATTTGTGCAGGTTTCCTTCTTTTAATGTTGCTACAGCTATTGCGAGAGCTGCAGCACTTGTACTACACACCGATGTCATCTTCATTCTATTGCCAGTCTGCCGAAACTTCATCTCCCTGCTTCGCAGAACACCCCTTAACCAATTTATTCCATTCGACAAGAACATAACTTTCCACAAGGCAACAGCCTGGTCCATGGTTATATTTACTGTCATCCACATCGCTGCTCATATGGGCAACTTCTACAAACTCGCCCTCGCTGATCCAAACGCAACTACTTTTGGCAAGCGTGTGATTGTTTTCTTGCGAGCAAATTTTGCCACCGGTCCTGGTGCTACGGGTTGGATCATGACCGCTGCCTTGGGCATCATGGTCTGGTTCGCCATGGAGAAGAGGCGCCGTGCCAACTTTGAGAGGTTTTGGTATACACACCATCTGTTCGTCGTCTTTTTCCTCGCTTGGCAGTTCCACGGTATGTGGTGCATGATCAAGCCGGACAGACAACCGTTCTGTTCCTTCAACTCTATAGGTGTCTTCTGGGTACGTGAATTTTGACAAGCCAATTTTACGACATCCCTTGACAACAAATTTTTCAGCGATACTGGCTTGTCGGTGGCCTCATTTGGACGTACGAGCGCATTCTGCGCGAAGTTCGCTCACGTCACAAGACGTTTATCTCCAAGGTCATCCAGCACCCGTCGAAAGTCATTGAAATCCAAATTAAAAAGGAGAAGACCACTACACGGGCGGGGCAATACATCTTCATATCTTGCCCAGAGATTTCTTACTTCCAGTGGCACCCCTTCACGCTTACGAGGTAAGCCGACTCTTTAATCCGTTTTTGTGAAGAAAGGCTTATAATAGTACAGCGCTCCGGAAGAGGATTACATTTCTGTGCATATCCGTGTCGTTGGTGACTTCACCTCTGCGCTTGCGAAGGCTGTAGGCTGCAACTTCGACTCTAAGGAATCCAAAGATGCCGACACTAGTGGTGGAAAGGTTATTGGCACGAACACAAACCCGCCGCTCAACCGAGTGCTCCCTCGTGTCATGGTTGACGGACCGTTCGGTAGTGCCAGCGAGGACTTCCTGAATTACGAGACTGTCCTCCTCGTTGGTGCTGGTATTGGTGTCACGCCCTTCGCTTCGTGCGTATCACGTTACTCAACTACTTGATGACATTAATGACAGTATTAATTCAGCATTCTGAAGTCAATCTGGTACCGCATGAACAACCTGAACAACTCCAAGCCTACCCGTCTCTCTAAGGTCTACTTCACCTGGGTCATCCGCGACTTTGGCAGCGCCGAGTGGTTCCACTCGCTACTGCAGGCTATCGAAGAGCAGGACACGTCCAATCGGATCGAGATCAATATTTACCTCACTGCGAAGATCAAGGAGGATGACATGAATAACATCATCGTGCGCTGCGCCCCTTTTCTCGGGGGTTTCCGTATTAATTGCATTTTCCTTAGGTCCAAGATGTCGGTGCAGAGAAGGATGCCATCACTTCTTTGCGTGCTCCCACTCATTTCGGCAGGCCAAACTGGGACAAGGTGTTCGGTTCCATGGTTGAGAAGCACCCTGAAACTGACGTTGGGGTGGTTCGTAGCTCATCGTTATTTTTAAGTCATGTCCGCTCACCCGTCCTTCTCTAGTTCTTCTGTGGTCCCCCAGTACTCTCCAGGCAGCTCCACCAGATGTCCAATAAATACTCCAATCCCAAAGGCACGCGTTTCTTCTTCGGCAAGGGTGCGTTTCAGCTTCTCTCCGTTGCCAGGCTCAGCTAACACATTTGTGCAGAGAATTTTTAGGGTAGGTTGTTGCTCTGGATACAGTACTGTTGCATACTGTAGTATTTATGAATAATGCTATGGATCTGGATTGGCCGAGATATAAGAGATTACCACCCATGGCCTATGTTATGCGTAGGTATAACAGGGTATGATCTAAAGTAGGGGGTGGGGTGCTATGATACGAATTATACACAACTAATTATTTGACTCCTATTACAAGTGCGTTGTTGCTTTCATAAGTAGATTGTCGTGAAGGAAACTATCTCATGGAATGAAAACGACGTCGAGATGACAAGGGATTTCGTTCAAAACGAATTGGTCGCCAGGCGGAACCTATTCGGATTCTCCACCAACCACGGCGGTGGCGGCGTCCCCCATAAACTCTCATACGCACTCATCACGTCTCCATGCACAGTCGGCAGCGTGAACGAGACCTCGTGCCGGCCACACGTGCACTTCTCGAGCTCCCCGGCCTCTACGAACGGCGTCTCCAATGCGCAGTAAAGCTCCTCCTTATTCTTGACATGGTATACCTCGCACCAGATATCCACCAGCTTACGCACAAAGTCGGCCATGTTGCCCTCGCCGCCGTCAACGAGCACGACCATCAAGCAGTCTGCGATCTTCTCGTGGCTCCACCCCGACGGCTGCGCCTCCTCCAGGATACTGTCCTGGCAGCGCACAACATCACGCGTCTTCTCCCATGGTATGGACGCGAGCGCTGACCGGCTCCGCGCGTGTCGCCTCCGCGAGGTCCACACGACCGGCCGCGAGCGGATGACGCGCCCGTCCGCGCCCTTGCGTAACATCACCATGAGGTCCGGATGGCGGATGCAGCCGTTGAGAAAGGCTTGTGCTTTGGCATCGTTTAGAGATAGGGCGGCGTACAGGGACAGGTTGCGCTTCGTCTCTTCCCAGATGGGCCCGAAAGACTGGGAGCCGCTATCCGTGCAGATGAGGGAGTGTCGGGGTGAGGAGAGCGGTATGTCACTGGGAATGAACCCCGCCAAGATCAGTTCTTTCGCACCGTGGAAGCCGTAGTCGTACTTCAGACACCCTTGGGAGAGGGGTGCCTCAGAAAACAGGGCAAGTCGAGTCATGGCAATGATTTCGTCCACCTGGGAAACTGGAATATAGGCTAGTAACTCACAGATCGACTGTATAGATACGTACCGTCTTACACGTCGTACGGAGGCAGGAGTAACACTGATAAATTGCCATCATATGACCCCAGGCGTGCAAAGGCCACTCCTCCCCACTGGCGTCCTTGAACACTTTGCCCCCCAAGACTACGATGTAGTCGCCTTCGCCGTTGGCCCGCAGAACGTCGTCCACCGCATCTCTGATATCGTGGACACACAAATTTTTGACAGCATTCCAGATCTTTTCCAAGGTCACCAAGTCCAGGTTATCATCGCTGAGAAGTGCCATGACGCTATCGTAGCTCTGGGATAGGAACATAAGAGCTGGCTCTGTAAAAATTCCGCGGCGCACGTAGGCATATATGACTTCTAGTCGTTCGTCGTGGTACTTCGAGGTGGAAGGAGCGCAATAGCGGGCCAGACGGAATCTAATCTTCTCCAGGAATTCTACCGCCTTCTCGCGCAGTACTGCCTCTAGAGGATCCTCGACAGTTGCACCTCGGTCGCTCTCTATGGAGTGGAAAGATGCGTCACGACCAAGGGACTCGTCGCCATAGCCTGAACAGTCTGCTGATTCGTGCACATCAGGGTCGCGATCCAAGACCCAAAGCGCGTTCTGTGCCTGTAGGATGAGTTGATAAGCCCGCGTCTCGACGTAGTACATTAATCTTTCGACTTCAGCACGCTTCTTGACTAGGGATTCCCAGAAAGCTTTGTGACCAAAGTCCTAGTGCCGTGCACGTGAAATCAGGTTCCACATGCAATGCAAACGTCTCGTACCATGTCGTTGCTATCATCAATGCGATCAATGAAGCGAGTCAAGTGCTACTTGGGACACCACTCACCCGAAAAAACGCTCTGAGAAGTAGACTCGAGCTTCTATACATCTTCCACTCGGCACTCAGCGGAAGACAATGAACTGAAACTCATAAAGTCATGTACCTCGTCAACAAATTATATTTTAGCCTCAAGGAATCATTCCAGTCCTTGAGGAGCGGAAGGGCGGTGCACGCCATGATCGTCGTGACATCGTTGCACGCCGGATTATCGACAAACGCGTCGAGCAGCGTATGATGCGCCTTGTAGTTCGTATACAGTTTCAGTCGTTCCTAGAACGGAATTTAAGCTCAAGGCCACACAATACTTACGGTACTATCACCGTGTGTTTGGGGAATTAACCTCATTGTGTCGCGGGCACCAAAGTGCACCATCGACAGTCGGCATACCGCAATGTATTCCAGCAGAATATAAGGCAGCACAGGTATCGCGTTTTTTCCTGGGCGATCTTGACATGGCGTGGTGAAGACAACTTGAAGGAAGTACTGCGAAGAGTTCACTATGGTCACAGAAGCACGTGATTAGTAACAACCGTGTTTATTGCTGCGTTCATTGCAAGCTACTGGCCACACACCAGGGCTTTAGGACTGATAACTTATAACTACCCTTTATTAGGAAAAAGCACAGCGCCTACCCGAGTATGTAAGTAACCTGGTTAGGTAGGTGAGTCTTAGATATGTAGGAGGCCAAGTAAAATCGATATTCTCTGTCCGTACTGGAAACCGCAAGCATGTCTCTCAGATGAATGCAACGGGAACTTTGGACCTTGGAAAGTTATTCGTCCTCGAAAGCATGGCCAAGCGCGGGAAATTGCACTCCGAGCGACATCAATGTTGTTCTACATACCCGCTTGAAATTCCACTTCATTCAAGTCAAGTTCCAGGAGAATGATTGTTTATTTGTGGTCTTTAAAACACAAACATAATTATATTATTTTACATCTCAGTAAACTAAAAGGCATCCGTGATTTTATGACATCTATGTGTTGGTTGTAGCCGTAGGGTTCAAGAAGGGGTCGTTACTGTAGTTAAAGACAGAGCATCCACGAAGGACAGTTTGATTGCAGGAGAAGCACCAGTTATTGGTAGAGTTGATGGTAATCGTCTAATTGAAACTGTGAGCAAGAAATCATACGTGCTATAACGAGCGGCTCACATCAAGTTGGTGAATAAAACTGTCCAGTGTGATGCTCGTGTTGCCAAACATTGTAAGCTGACGGAACTGGCTGCTTTCAGTACCGTTCTTGAACTTCATGCTGACCTCATGTTGACCCTGCGAGTTTTGCGACAACTCGAGGGCAACGACAGAAGCATAGTCAGCTGTGAATTGCGTATCAGCCTGCAGTGCTGGACCCATACACTATTGATACTGACCGATACCAGCAATATCGGGGTCGGCCAAGGTGGCGTTCGTGACATTGAAAAGACTTATGAATGGTTTGTAATCGATCTCCTGTATAGACATCTTGACTTTGTTAGAAGCCTTGGTCATGTTACCCAAGGCCCAGATGATCTCTGGGAGGAGTGTGCGAATGGGAACTGTGGAAACGTTAGTAAAAACACATTTTCCTATTGAATCTAACCTACTTTGGCCCACGCCATTTTGCGCAGAATCGGTGAAGACATTGCGTTGGACCCAATCAGCATAATAACGAGCTTGCTCGAGGAAGGTGGGAGGAAGGGTTTCGTAATAGGTCTTGTTATAGGTGTACTGAACATTCACATGGTCGTATATCTGCGAGACAATATGGGCCAAGTCTGAAAATGTTTAAATGAACCCTTACATTCCACTGCACAATTATGTCAGAAAAGCTTTCAAAAACGCAATGGAATAACATACCATGTTCGTCAAGCTGTTGTTGACACCTCCCAAGTAAGGTTTCAATGCAGTCAGGAAGGGCGCGGCAGTGGTGGACATATTTATGAATGCAGATGAAGCGTAGATTCGGGTTAGATGGTATTGGAAATACTGTTCCCGAGCGTTATGAAGTGATATCCCGAAGATACGATAGCTTTCATACCTCGCATTCCATCCAGCTCGTGAGAGCCGGACTTTGCCAAAACTCCAAAGATTCCACTGTAGCACATTAATTAGAGGACATAAGAGCAACTGCGACCAACTTGCCTGGAACATACTGATATCCTCCAAGAGGGGAGAGGACCGTTGTTCCATTCGCCAAGGTCATCTCTGACTTAGATGTAGATGGGTAGAGACCCTGAAGTAGAGCATACGCGGAGTTAAGGATAACATTTCCTCCACCAGCATCTGCGCGAACTGCCAGCTGATCGACGTTTACTACGTCAGTGCTGATATTCTGGATGAAAGATGACGAATCGGGATTGAGATATATGTTACGAAGGAAGCTGCCGAGTTCGAATTCTTGTGTCTAAACATTCATGAGCAAGATCCAGCGTTATAACATAGAACTCTCACCTCTCCAAGAGGGGTGATGTATGCTTGAGTGGAGTTGTATGTATTGGGGTCTTGGTAGTATGCCGTCCTATCGCCGTGGCGAGCCAAAAGGACAACACCGATGAGACCCGCCGTGGTAGTGGTGTTAACCATGGCTGAAGCTGCTGTAGAGAGGAGGTGATGAGGCCTTTCACTTCAGCTTTGCTCGCTTTATAGCGCGCTAGGCTTTAGCGTGCATAGCAATTTGAAAATCATCCATAATTACCACATCTTGAGAGACTAGCATTATTTGAGCCAAGGCGAGCAAGTACTGCCACGCTTAGTCCAAAACCTATGGCTGGTATCGATGGAGCCAACGCTGTAAGGGATAGGTATGTCCGAGCGTTATAGCATTGACTTGTTGCCGTACTGGAACCGCTATATATAGCCACTATAGTGTGTATGTCGCTGTGATGATTGATCCGCGTTCAATAAGTTGACTCGCCGGACATCGCATCGCCCGCAGCTTATGAGATTTTAGCGCGTTTTGCACGGATATACTTCAACTTGAACCGCGGGGGCCAACGATGCGCTGGGGCATTGAATCAAGAGTAATTCATAAGTATGGGTGCTGAGTCTCAGTAAAAAAAAATGTATGTACATTCCTTCAATCAAGTTCAATGCATCGAACACTTCACGCTTGAATATATTCGGACTTCCCAGTCGCATGGGCGCTAAGTAGTACAAGCTACCCCGTCAGCAGCGCATTCATATATCAGATCATCGCGGCTGTTCACCGTGGTCTGTAATTTCGATATGACGTGCCGATTATGATGGGATGAATATTACCGATTTGGTGGCACTCCACAGTCAGTCTCCACTTGCTGCACTAATACTACCGCAGTGCCACTTGTCTGTACTAATACTAGTGTATTGGTGCGCCCGCTACGGCAGGAGCCCTGCGGAGGCGTTATCTCGATGAAAAGGAAGCCTTCACGAGTCCACGACTTACTAGACTCTTCTACACCTTCGAGAGAACTTGGTTGCCTCATGGGAAAATACAGGGAAATACGCGAGATTTGTCTGTCTTCTGTTGGATATGGTTAGACTACCCTGTTAAAATAGATCTGCCAATTAGAGGTGGGGCGTGCCGCGTGGTACATACTACTACGCAATCGGACCTTGGCCAAGAGTATTTGTGTCGGAAAAAGTGGTGGCGGTCGACTTATACCTTGAAGGGGTTGATCCGATTCAGATTAGTAGGCGGAGATAGACGGTGTCCGTGCTTACTACTGCTTAGTAGTAGTATGGTATTATAGATGCACATTTATTATCATAGTGCGCGTTCCGCAGCTTGCGCGCTGCGCGTTTTCTCGAGCTTGCGCGTCGTCTTCACAACCTCGTGCGCGCCACCACAGCACTCAATATTAATCTCCATCGTTGGACAGGGTTTGAAGACTCGAAGTTAACTTCTAATATGTGAAAGTATTAGTACCTCAGCAATCCCGGGTACAAAGTAGTCATCAAGGTTGGCTAAAAAGGCCGGCATTCAAAAGTCCGTTACCAGTGGTACGCAGAAATACATGTACAGTGCAAGATATGAAACGTAAAAAAAAACTACAGGATGTGGTTATGGTAAGTACTATGTCGAACATGAGCGCCTAAGCTGCCACACTGAAGATAAGAGAAAATTTGGCATGCCAGCTCAGAGGCCCAGAACTGGTCACCGTCGAACTTCATGACGACGTGCAAATGCGAAACGGCATGCAGCTACGCACCACAGGTAGTGTTGCCGTCGAAGCGAAGCGACTTCGAGGTAACTTCGCTTCACTTCGATCGAGAGGTGAATTGAAGTTATCAAATAGATCAACCATTATCACTACAAATCCAAAGCCCTTTATGCGCCTCCTGTCTCTATCAATATTTACAGTCCGCCCACTCTACAAGTGATCCTACATCCGTATCTGCGCAATCATTGATGGCAGGATTCAGGCGCTTGACGAGGAGTGTTCGACTATGGATGTTTGACAACCTCGTCATCAACCGCCACTTCCCCTGAGCCCCTCCTTCAAGTTATCATTCAGCCAGTCGACTCCAATGTTAACACAGGAAGAGCAATTGCAACGGGATTTAGAGGAAAAGAGGACAGATACTGTACGAGAACTGCAGCACTGCGAAGAAGCAGCACTTCTTGGTGCTGAATGCACAGCTGATGTTCGGTTTAGGACGAGTCTCTCGCAAGTATGTGCGCCGTTCAGTTTTTTTTTACCTGTTTTTTTTTGAATCAATGGCATATCTGTATACAAAAAGAGCACATTCCCGCTGCCTTTCCGCGTCGCAATGGATGTCCTTCCTGCACAAGCTTCATCTGTCTGTTTTGAACGTGCCTTCCGAGTTCTCTTCCAGCAAAGAGATGTGCACACTTCGGCGTGCCAATCTATCATCATCGGTGCTCGAGGCACTACAAATCCTCAAGTTCTCTTACAAGCAAGACCGGCTGAATTCCATGTCGGATTTTATTACTGAAGAAGTGGATAATTTTTCGGGACCTGTGACTAGGAATACCATAAACAAGCTCGTAGCAGCAAGCAAGCTCGATGCACTCAGCAATTCGTGAATAAGAATGAGGATTAGTACTTGGTCTCTCGGATGATATCATAAGGCTATTATTTCTGCCAACTGTCCCGCCCATTGCCGACTTCGCGAAGTGGAACGAAGCGCACTTCGACTTACTTCGTCCACATTGAAGTGTACCGAAGTGTATCTAATTTTGATTCGTTTCAGTTCGCTTCGCGGCAACACTAACTACAGGATATCCGCCTCGCTAACTTCAACGACCTCGAAGTCAGGGCGGCAGCCGATGAAACTGGGTGGGAAATAGGGAAGCGGCACCATAAGTAACAGCCCCATCAAGATTGACATCCTTCGACAGTTCGGACGACCTTCTTCAAGAGTTGTGGTTCATGGAACCTTTGGAGTTTGTAGTACGGGTTGACCACCAATATGGATGGTACGGAGTTGTCAGAGGCTTGAAAAAACCGACGAACATACTGTCTCGTGCCAGTCCTGCTGTAAGATTTGCCAATATTAGTGCCACGCATGACACCAGTACTAGTGTTGTCATCGTTGAGCAGCAGGTGTCCCGTGAACATTTCAACGATCAGCAGAATGCTGAGAGGCGTGGGAACTGGGAAGGGAGGAATTGGATAGAATTCCTTTTTCTGGTATCCCACCAACGTACTGCTGCCAGCAGCCACTGGGAGTCCGAGGAGGTTTGTGATGCGCTTCCCCGCTATCCCATCTACGCCTTTAATGCATATTCTTGCACCCTCTCGGTGCTCTTTGGCATGCAAAAACCTTATATACTCTTTGGTGAGCTTTTATAGTTCTCCTTTTACTAATAGCACCTGTGCTGCGCCCTCTCGCACCTCGCACTGTCTTGACACAATTCGCACTCTCCCAGCACCATTTGCCCCCTCTTGCTGCATCCGAGCCCTCTTGTAACTTCACGCAAGTTTTTTTTTTTGGTCTGTTTTGGTCTTCTTTACTGTTAGCATCTGTAACAATAGGGGAGCTCACACCTGGGAGCTTACGGTTTATGCTTATCCGTGCTTATGCTTACACCCCCCAACACTATCTGATTTGTATATGGGTATAAACAGACCAAAATACATTACATGCCCAGTATAGTCGGCGAGCGCTGTGACCGCCAATGTCGAGCGCTCTGCCAGTGGATTATTGATTGTCCGAGTCTCGTTAGCGTCATGAGAAAGAAGGACCCTCCACCCCCTCCTATTCCCGATGTCCACTGGTCCGTGGATATGACATGGACCTTGCTGTCAGAGGTCGAGAAAGACGAGAACAGGCTTGTTTTACTGGGGATTCTGGATTTGCCAGGTTACGGAGAACCATTGTCAACATATATGCATGTAGATACTGCTCATGGAGAGAAATTCGTGCCATCTTTGCTTGCAAGTTGTTAATTGATGACAAACGGTAACTTAGTACTGTGTATTATAAAATCTGCGTCTGCGCAAACTGGGGGGTTGTAAGCACAGATAAGCATAAACCGTAAGCTCCCAGGTGTGAGCGTCCCTATTAAATGTAACCTTTCTACCCTGTGACCTCTCCAAATCCCTTGCGACGTCTTACATCCGCCATCTCCCTGCAGTCTTTGTTATATTAATTCATGTTTAGAGTCATAATTTTATTGAACTCTTTTGTCTATAACTTGAGTATTGAATAACGCCCTGTATCGAAGGTGCTAAGTCCTACTACTTATCATGGAGCGCTGGAATTAGAAGTGCGCACGCTGCCAAGACTTAGACAGCGCGCAAACGCGGAAGCCCCGCTTGACAAAATGCTGAAGAACTGATATAAGTAGTCAAGACTGTCGTCCCTTAACCGTTACGCCAAAAGGCAGTGATAATGAAAGTTCACGCTTCATTATCGCGGACAGTATTTATGCTGATTATGGGAACTCAGGTAAGCCAACGGGCTTACAAGAACGCGCAAATAATAAATGTGCATTTATAACACCATAGCTTATGCCACTTAGCACTTAGCCTCGAAAGTCCATACTTGGCACAACTCGTGTTATAAGACAACCCATTGCAACGTCCGTGTCGCAAAGCCAGTGGCCACGGAACACCTTTGTACTAGAAGGCCTTCCTTCTATTGGTTTGCATAGGGGAACCAACGAAAAACGCGCTAGTGTGCAAAGCGACGTCCAAGTTGTATCAATCACTTTGTTCCAAGTCTGTCCTCTTGCTCGCGTTCTCCTTCTCGCAGTCCCACTTTATCTTCAACCTCACCAACACCAGCCAGTGGAGGAATGTCATGACATTGTCATGGACCACTCACGTTACTCTGAATTTGTGGGCTATGTATCGACAACTCCGTTTTCTTCACATTTTGCTGGAGCAGAATTATATTCTTCTCTAGATCCCACGGCTACAACACCAAGGATCATCAATTCATTGGTGGTACCGCCGTGACGCTCTCGCAGCCGTTCGCCGTGTAGGACAGTAACGTTAGAGGACACTCGGGTCGTATCTCACTGACCTGTCAATTCGAAGCTCTGCAGTATGAATAAAATGTGAGTTCCGACTTTCGAGTCAATGGATATGATTATCCTCTCCAATACTGAGTCTGAGTCAGATAGACGAAATGCTAGAGAATGTCAACAGTGAGTGCTTATTTTCTTCAATCTTGATGTCCCGTCTACCGATAGATCACTCTCAAGTGAATGACGCTTCATTAGTTGTACATGCTCTTTTTGCAAAATGTTGGTGCTGACGAACGAACTAGCTATTTCATACTGCGCTGAGTTTCCCCTAGTCAGACCCGTAGTAGAGTTCAGAACATGTTCTCCCCCAAATTATCTCAAGGCTTCCAAGCTCCCTAGCCTCATTAGACCAGCCGTCTGGGACAACCAGGTACAGTCGGACGTTCTGGGAAGCGGTTGATCAATCTTCCCAAAACGTTGGTTCAAGACTAATAAGCTCCCCTTCTTCGTCTATATCTTCCGGGTCAATTTTCAATCATTTTAGCCCGAGTCCCGTCACATCTTTCCGCGGATACGCCTGGATACACGTGTCGTGGTGCTAATAAATGCCAGCAGCTCCCCGCCAAGGAACAAGGGGCTACGGGACGAAAAGAAGCGGCTGGAGTAGCTCCGAACATGAGGTTCCCCAACTCACACCCCAGATTTTGACTAGAATGGAGTCTCCCTCAGGCATACCAATAGAATGAAGACAGTCGTTTCTCTATAAAGACTAGAATGCAGGTTTTTGGGTTTGGGAAGATATGTATTCTGATTTGCATTCAAATACTTCATACGTTTGATCGCAGTGGTCGTGTACCCAAGGATCTGCTCCCAGTACCCATTTTCACTGGATCTGACTACCAGTCGTACGATGATATGACTGCAGTCGTGCACAAGGGTAGTCTGCGTGTTTGAAAACCCTGCTCAATTCAAAGCGATATCTCGCCCCTGAAGCTGTGCGCTTTCCACAAGGGACGGCATAGAAGCTTTCCGGGGCGTCAAATGCGTGAGTATCTTGCTAGATCAGAAGTATCACAAGTTTAACATTTTTTTTTCACTTCGCCAACGTTCGCTCTCAAATCCTGTGAACTTGTGGCGAACAGCTTGCACTGATAACAGCCACAAGTTCTGTGGGCGCGGAGGATATATACGTGCTTGGCGCTCCAAACATTCTTTCTCCGCGAGATCGAATAAGTAGCCCTAATCCGCGAGCGGAAAAATCCTCGCACACACAAGAGCGGAAAGACACTCCGCGGCCGCGGTGCATTGAGCCGCCAAGGGAATGATACTACTGCGGAGAAATTCGTAAAGATGGCGCAATGCAGACGTTGAAACGACAAAGGAAAACTTGTGCGTGAAGCACAGCCGCACTCCTTGTTCCAATCTCACGATGCTCACCTCCATTTTTGCAGCGAAACTTTTGAAAGATGTATCTCAGGAATGAGATAGGACAGTAAAATCCTCGGGGTGGTCAAAGTGCCTGGATAAAATAAGTTCAGCGGCTACCCCGCAGGAAACACGCGGTGCTTCATGGTTCACTCTCCGTTCGTGGAAGGCATGGTACGTGTGGACAGAATGTGTATAGCATGAACTTCTCTCGCACCGCTGATCACGGGTGATCGTCCAACCAGAGGCTCTGATTCTGAATCAACGTTAAGTTAGCAATTGATATTGATTCCTCTTGAGCTTACGATTGCTTCGATACACAGGCGTTGCGATTGGTGGAAACACAGCTAAGTAATTTATTAAAGGGCACCTCAAAATAACTTGTTAGCTGCTTCCAAATGGAGTAGCATTTACCTTTGTAGATTGCTTAGATTGTTGCGTTTTCAATGCAGACAAATCACCAAAAATTTCGAGCCTCTCCGCACGCGATAGCTGTGTGTGGGTGCCGATTAGAGTGTGTTTGCAGTGAACTCTCTGAGTTTTTGGATATTTAAATGCTGTTAAATGTCGTAGAAACATGATTGTACTGTGACTCGTCGACTGCGACCGTCGAGACTCGAAAAACGAATGCTGTGGGGGATTCAGGAAATTCAGGTTGGAAAACTTCTAGTAGTGTGACTGAGGTTCGTGCATCATGGCATTAAGTATGATCGAACGTTGAATGTGCTGCATGGCAGCTGGCAGGAGTGCCAAATAGCCACAATTTGATTGGCCAATGCCACCGGCAACTAACGGCGAGCGTTCATGCTATGATAGCTTTCAGCCTTTGTCCAGTGCGATTCCAGCCTTTTTCTAATGGCTCCTTCACGCCCGTCATGTGTTATATATAAGTCCTATCGCTCCCATAAATTCTTTACTACTGTCTTCGTTGGCCGCGAAGCCTCCCATTAACCAGCCATGACCTCAACTCACCCAGAGTCCAACAGCACTACCACAGCTGCAGTTCCCCTACCGACCAGAGATGCCATGGCTAGCAGTTCGGTCAACAGACCGCCACCAGTGTGGTCACTGGAATCTAATGGAACCTTAAGTCCACCACTTCTCGAAAAATGCGATAAACATGGCCGTCAGGATGGTGTTTGTTGCAAGGACCTCAAGGACGAAGACAATAGAATGCTGATAGATCCTGATATTATCCGAGACGTGTGAGTTTTCCCTTACCAAGTTGCGGCCTTCTGTCTGCGCTTTTCTCGCAAGTCATTGACACGTTTCGTGCCTTCCATAGCATTATAGGACTGTCGGATGGCCTGACTGTTCCCTTCGCGCTGACAGCAGGTCTGTCGGGCTTAGGGACTACGAGAACAGTTGTTGTCGGGGGCCTTGCGGAACTCATCGCCGGTGCCATATCGATGGGAATCGGTGGCTTCCTTGCGTCCCAGGCTGAGCGGGACCATTATCGGTTCATGCGACGTCACACCTACTCACGGGTAATGCGGAGTTGCGTCGGGGAAATGGAGAGGGAGGTTCATGCTGTTTTGAGTCCCGTCGGTGTCGATGAATCGACTTCTCAGGCTGTCACAAACTGCCTAAGGAGAGTGGAGGAAGAATCTGGGTTTGAGGGGAGTAGACCCACACCTGCCGATGAGGAGAAACCACCACGGGGGATGAAGCACGAAGCTGGGCTAACACCATTCTTACTGAAATTTGGAGAGGGGATGGGTATGTTTATCTTGCCATCTATTGACGCGTTAGAAGTCATTCTGATTGATGTTGCCTTTTACTTTCTCAGAGGAAATTCCGAATCGCCGACTATACATCTCCGCTTTCACCATCGGCATGGGATACCTCCTGGGCGGTATCGTCCCGCTTCTCCCATATTTCTTCATTACTCAAGTAATTGAAGCATTGAAATATTCTTGCATACTTACTGGGATAGTTCTTCTTATATTTGGTGCCTTCAAAGCTCGAGTCACGGGGGCAGCTAGGAGTGTCTGGGGATACATTTGGGGAGCAGTCAGTACTATGGCTGTTGGCGGAGCTGCTGCCGCTGCCGCCTACGGGTTGGTTGCAGCAGTGGAAAGATCGTCCATATGACACTATCTCTGTTGTTTTTGGTGATCTTATCGTCTCTCCTATACTGTTTGGATGATCCGCTAGATTAGTGCACACTCTATTGTTGTGGGATTTTCATGGAATACCTATAGTACATATTTACGGGTACTCACATGTATCATAGTCATGTAAAACCTTTTTCCACGTGTGTCGTTCAGATGCTTAGAATTACTTTGCTGAACAGCAATCATAACTCTATAGTACTTCTAAGTTGAATATTTAGTTCTTGACAGGTTCTGACATCTGCCGCGCCTAGAAGCTGAGGTTTTAAGGAAATGGAATGAACTATAAATTATTTACCGCCATGGCATCCAATCCACTTCCAAGCATTTGTTGGCGGACATCGATAGTGAAAAATGAGTTGCCTGCACCAGTCCGCAAGGACCTACAAGGCCGTTGTCTTGAAGCGGATGTCTTGAATGATTATTGTCTAGACGTGGCCACAACCGCGGGTGAATCGAGTGGCCGTTCAGTGGCCATAACAAAGTCCGCTCTGTAAAATTGGTCCACTAAACGACGGGCGAAGGGAATTGACATCAGATAGACAACTGCGCCGAGAGCAAGTTACTTGACCTATGTTGGGCTGGCTCAGCTCAGAGAGATATCTGCACCATAAACACTTGACAGGTATGTAGGAAGTCTTAGCAAGGATCAAAAATAAGATGTGTGCGTACTAAAAATACAAGGGTGAACGTGATGATTGCGCGGTCAGGCCTGTGCCTACCCGCAACAGCTCGCTGAGATCAGACGTCGAGGGGCCCCAGGAACGTTAGTTAGAACGATATCCGATGAACGGGTGCCAAGAGGAAGTGACCGGCCCGGGAGAGTCGTGGTACGTTTCACCATTAACGTAGTACGTGTATGGCTTCATTTGTGGGAGGACATGCGAAACTACAAGACTGGCAACTAGTTTTGTCGAGCTCTGGATGTATTGCTTGAACAGGAGTCAGAATTCATAAAATCGACAGAACTTACCTCGTAGACGAGGAGAAAGACCCGGAGCAAGTGGTGGAGGGGCCACGCTGGGCCACGTGAAGACCCCGAAACTCCACAGGCTGTCACTGTTAAACCTATTGCCCACGATCTCCACACCGTCTTGTTCGCCATTCACTAAGCCGCTCAGCGCTCTGGTTAGCTTGGAATTGTCGCGAAGAATCAGTGGATGCCGTCCTTCTGCAAATTTCGTTTTCAGAAATCAGATCTTCAAAGCTACAAAAAGTCTGATCCGACATCGCAGTGCACTTCCTACCCGCCTTCTGTTTTGCCCGTGCGGCGCTTAGAATCATGCTTGTGCAGACATCTGGATCAAAAGTCAATATGCTTGCTGAAGATGATTTCGGGATTGTCTATCTTATAGAGAATGCTCAACAGTTTTGGTCAGGTACGTCGTATTACAAGTTTTAAACGTCTCTTTAGGACATGGGAGAAGGCTCGAACTTACAATCGCGCGCTACATTTATCACTTCTAGAGCTTGATGACGTCCTTCGAGTTCCCAGCGACGGATCTGCCACGTTATCCATGTTAGACACCGCACTCAGGAGGTTTGTGTCCCTCTGTGCTTCCTATCACGGTTAGCTTCGTCACAATTGCACAAGCCCTCTGGTTATGTTCATATCTACTTCCAGAACAGTTCCTTCAAAGTCCAATGCAACTGGAACATGCATGCAGTCTTCTGCTCGACTCCGAGTTGTTTGCGTTTCACTCTGAACGCATGTGTGAGTTGGCCATCGAAGATGTCGAGTCTGTGCGCAGAACCCCCGCATACCATTCCTCCTATACTGAAGCTAGATTACAGAAAACAGATCCGCACTCACAGCTCATTCTGTACAGCGTACTATTATTCCACGGTCGCCGTCAATCGAACTTTATTCGCTCCCATAAGCATTGGCAACCACTAATACCGCTTCTCATGGATCACGTTTTGGTGGAAATAAACCCAGATACCGAGGACGTCTATCTTGGTGCACCATCCATATCAAGTGGTTCCGGTTCACGCTCCAGCATAGTGATCGGTCACATACCAATAGAGGCCATGCTGAGGAGCCTGGGTGTGAGGCTACTCTATGAAGTGTGTCGGGTCCAGAAAATGTCTGTGCAGGACTTGAGTATGTGCCTCTATTGCTTCAATGGTGATCTGCTTTTTGACCGACACCATGCACAGGTGTTTTCAACGATCAGTTTATCGACAGTTTGTTTGAACTTGTAGAGCAGACTCGATTTATGTCCGATGAAACTTTGAATTATTCTGTGATTAAATTGATCGTGAGAGTGCCGAATTTTTATGAAGTTCGTACCTAACCCTCCTTGTCAGGTTGCATTGAATGAGCAGTTTATGGTAGCATGTTTAGGCAATAACCAACAGCCTGGAGCCAAGGAGCCAGAGTCGCAAAATCGAGTGCTCATGGTCCTGATATCTCGTCTCGGATCTAGCAAGACTTTCGGTGAAAATATGATATTCATGCTCAATCGTGCTTGTGAGTAATTCAAGTTCAAGGGCATCGTCGTGTCACCGACTGATGTGCGTTTCATAGCACGATCTGCCGAAGACTTGTGCATGCAACTTCTGGTACTCAAACTTCTTTATATTCTTTTCACCAACGGAGCAACATCAGAATATTTTTATACAAACGATCTCCGTGTTCTTGTGGACGTCTTCCTACGCGAGCTGGTTGACCTTGATGAGGAGAGTGAACCTGTGAGTCTTGCAGCGACGCACACAGAAGTAGTCTGAATTTATTCTTCACAGCTTCGGCATACCTATCTTCGCGTCCTGCATCCACTGCTCACAAAGACTCAAATGCGAAACGTGCCATATAAACGTCCGCAAATTGTTCTTGCCCTGGAATCGCTTATTCAAAATGGAAATATCCGAGACATCAACCCCACAACGAAACGTTTGGTCGAACGATGTCTTGGAGGCGAGTGGTGTGTGCAGCTGCGAAAGACAACGCACGACAAAGAGGCACTCAAGCGTCAAGGGGATTTTCGACACAGCAGCCCGAGTCATGACGTCATTGCGTCCACGACACAAGACAATGTGTCCTCTCGAGCACCAACTTCGCCAGATGTGGAACATAACTCTGCTTCCAAGACACTGAGTTCGAAGTCGAAGGTCCTAAAACACAGTAGAAGTGTTGAAAGCATACACGTTCCCACATCTCCCCGACTGCCCTCTCTACGATCGGCAACAGACAAATTTATGCGTTCTAGCACAGACAGTGCGACGAGTTTAGCGGCTGCAACCACTCCTGCACCTAGACGACGAGAGAAAGCTAGTTCTGTTGATGATGTCACTGTTACACTCTACCCAGAGAAGGGCGCTCTCGTGCAGCAACCGAGACATCCTTCACCCAGTTCGAGCCTTCCTCCAGCCACGTCGGTCAATCGCAAGGTTCGAAGGCCGGCACCTGCCCCGCCTAAGAGAAGAAAACCACCTCCAGTACCTGTCGGAACGACCAATAGCGGCGCCACAATCACGGCCATCGCAACTTCTGCTTCTACTCCATCCCTTGGTCAATTAGGGAAAAACAGCAGAGTGGCGTGCCGCCAACTGTAGCACAGAAACGTCATTGAGATGTCCACGTCTCCAATGTCATTCCTCCACATCTAATTCTGGTTGCTTCACCAGGAATTCCCAAATTCTGCTTAAAGTTACGCTGGCTGTTCTATCCTTACTCACAAACATCACCTCGTGCATTGATCATTTGCATCTCAATCCTACATCTCATAGTTGGGACACTCATCATTGTATACAAATGTATAGCTTCCTCACAACACTTGTTTAACTCTCCTTCGTTCAGGATTTATCACGCTTAATTGCATTCTTACATTCTAACGTTCTTGGTTTCTTACTCGCATTCTCTGAAAATTTGCGCCAACTTCCTTATTCTGGAGGTGTATACCCCCGTTCATTCCATTTTCCTGTTGTTGCAGCAATGGAATCAAGTCTGTTCAACACAGAAAAGCGCTGACGTAAGCATACATTCAAGAGGATCTACATAGATCCTGGTGTGACATTGGGCCGGCCACAACTCCTGCAATTCCGAGACAACTACGATCCTCAGGTCGTCATCAAAATGGCGGATCAAGCAGGCCCATCGTCAATGAAGCAGTTGAAAAAGCCACGGAAGAATGTGAAGCACGGATTGCGATTGGCGAAAGCCAAAAAACTCTCGGAAAAACAGCAGATTGATGCTTTGGAACGTGCAGCAATGGAGTTCGTGAGTCATTCAAGTTTCCGCCTTGCTGAGTGCGACACCATCTCAAGTGCGGGTCAGGAGCCGCGAGACGGTCTTCAAGCTTTTTCTGATCTTCCTATTTCCGAATTGTCGAAGAAAGGTGTGATATATCATATACATCTCACCGAACACGATTGTTCATAACGTGTTTTACATATAGGACTCAAAAAGTCGTTCTTCGTTAACATGACAGACATTCAAGCAACTAGTATACCAGTCTCCTTGAAGGGCAAAGATGTACTGGCAGCTGCTCGCACTGGAAGCGGGAAGACTCTTGCTTTTCTCATTCCAACGCTGGAGATACTTTACAGAAGAAAATGGGGTCCCCAGGATGGTCTAGGCGCGGTAATAATTTCACCGACCCGTGAACTGGTACGCCCCATCTATCCTTAGTTTTTCAGTCGCTTAATGGTTATATGGCCAAGGCTGTACAAATCTTTGATGTCTTGCGTTCGGTTGGAGCGTTTCATTCATTTTCGGCAGGGCTCGTGATAGGTGGAAAGAATCTGAAGGATGAGAGGGAGCGGCTCGCGCGAATGAATATCCTCGTTGCCACACCAGGTCGACTGCTGCAGCACATGGATCAAACGTTCGGCTTCGAGTGTGATAACTTGCAACTTCTCAGTAAGTTCTGGATTGCACGTTGTTGCCAAGGGTTAACCATGCTTGCAAAGTTCTCGACGAAGCGGACCGTATACTAGACATGGGATTTTCCAAGACGTTATCTGCATTACTCTCTCACCTGCCGAAATCACGACAAACTCTACTTTTCTCGGCTACACAAACCCAGTCCGTGTCACAATTAGCTCGCTTGAGTCTCAAAGACCCCGTTCCCATCGGTGTGGATGGAGCCAGTGGCTCGTCTGCTACTCCCCACGCACTTGCACAGCATTACTCTGTCTGTACATTGGACAAGAAGCTTGATGTCCTGTGGTCATTCATCAAAACCCACCTACACTCCAAGGTTCTCGTCTTTTTGTCGACTGGGAAACAAGTCCGCTTCGTTTTCGAGACTTTCTGCAAGATGCATCCTGGAATACCGCTGCTGCATCTGCACGGAAAACAGAAACAGTCCGCCAGACTAACGATGTACACTCGATTTACATCTTCTCAACACGCAGTCCTAATCGCTACTGACATAGCTGCACGCGGTTTGGACTTTCCTTCGGTCGATTGGGTTGTGCAGGTCGATGCTCCAGAGGACGCCGACACCTATATCCACCGAGTGGGCAGAACCGCGCGTTATGAAAGCTCAGGAAATGGCTTGCTACTCCTCATGCCCAGCGAGGAAGAGGGCATGAAAGCCGCACTAGAGAAGAAGAGTATCAAGATCGACAACATCAAGATTAGACCTAGCAAAACACAGAGTATACAAAACCAACTCCAGAAACTTTCTTTTCAGGATCCAGAGATCAAGTATCTCGGGCAACGTGTATGTTTCTACTTCATATCTGCGTAATAAATTTTGCTGCTCATCTGGAGGTTTAGGCTTTTGTGTCCTATGTTCGTTCTGTCCACCTTTACAAGGATAAATCGATATTTAAAGTCAACGAGCTTCCCGTTGAGAAGTTTGCGGAGTCTCTTGGCCTGCCGGGCGCGCCAAAGATTAAGTTTCTAAACAAAGACCTTGTAAAAAGACAAAAGAACGCATCTCGAACGGTGGCAGCTATTCAGGCCGAGATTGAAGCAGAGGCTAAGCAAGAGTCTCCTGACTCTGAAGATGACTCTGAAGAGGCTGCTGTGTCGTCCGATGATGATGCGCTAGCTACCGCTGCTCTTCCTCCCGACCCCGAGGTCAAGGATGATTCAAAGCTTTCCATATCTACCAAAGTGCGTGACATTACATCCGCTTTACTGTTCCTAACTCAGGCATTGCAGCCCGGCGTGCGCACGAAATACGATCGAATGTTTGAGCGCAAAAATCAAAATATTCTTTCTGCACACTACTCGAAATTGGTTGATCACGGTGACGCGGTTGATGACGAGGAAGACTTCATCACGCTGAAGCGCTCAAATCACGATTTATCTGACACTGACGCAATCCCAGAGATAGACAATTTGTCGAAGAGGAAGCTCAAGCTGTCCAGAACGAAACGCGCAGTTGCTAAATATGGCCAACTGGGACAGAAGTTGATATTCGACGACGAGGGGAACCCGCACGAAATTTATGAGATGGTGGACCCTGCAGAATTCTACAAAGGAGGTTTGGAAGGAGCGAAGGAAGCTGGAAAGGCCTTTGTGGAAGGGGAAAAGGACAAGCTAAAAGGCGCGGACGTGGTCGATAAAATGGAAGCTAAGGATAAAAAGCGCGAAAAGAAGCGCAAGCGGAAGGAACGCGAGAAAGGTGTAAGTTCAGCGTCCTCCCGTTGCGAGATCTTGCTCAGAATGTGTTCTTCAGATTGATCGCGACGATGGCCATATCCCAGAACTTGCACCCCCTGATGACGACGGATATATATCCCCTGAATTTGACCTGCCTTCTGAAGATGATGTGGAGTGCTCGCCGCCGCCACTCAAGCGGAGTAGACGTCCAGCTTCGACCAAAGAGGATTCCAAGGGCTTTGAAGACGAGGAAGAGCTTGCACTCCAGCTGCTACGTAACCGCAGATAGGGTTTGGATTCTGTACGTATGCAGTTCATTAGAATTCATATGCTATCCAGTACCCAACAGGCAGTGTAGGCACGGTTGCACTTGGCTTGCGTTGTTGCATTGTATATATTGCCAACATTCTCGCCGAGGAGACAGCAAGTACATTTAATATCATGAAAGTTTCAAACTTCAGTTGTAGTGCTTAACTAACACCCCATTGATGATCTCTTCTTCTACGCCTTTATCCTTTCCACTCTCCAGTGCTGATTGGCCATAGGCAGATGTCCTCGCTTTCCTCCATTGTTCCATCGTCGGTGCCTCGCTATCATCGCAACGTCTCTGAATTCCAACTCTTTGCAACACTGGACTTTCGGCCATCGGCACCAACTTGACATCGTCATTGGGCATGACAAAGTAGAATACTCCAAGGCGAGTGTAGTTCCGCTGATCCTCTGGGGGCTGGACAACGCGGTGAATCGTACCCTTGTAGTACCCGCCGGTAAGGAAGTCCATTGCATCGCCTGCATTGACAACCTGTAACCCCTTCGTTATGTTGTGCGGTGAGACACTAAACGTGACCACCTACAAGTGCATTTTCCATATGACGGATCCAACGCCATTCGCCTTCACGGGTCAGAATTTGCAGTGCGGCGATAGGCTGACTCCATAAAATTGTAATGCTTCCGAAGTCTTGCGGTGACACTGGTGAGCACAGGTTTTCCTCCTTGATCATATGGTCACTGACCCGTGTGTCCCTTCAGCCAAACGTTCTTTGTTTTGCTTTCTTCTTCATCTGTTCGTGGGTAGCTAAACTACATAAACTTGTGGAGGCTACGAATCCAAGGACGCGCTTACTACTTCATGAACCTGGCTGCTCGAAGTCAGCAACAGCATGGAATATTTCAAAAGGTATGTACTATACGTCTCGCCGACGGCGTCATAATCATGGCTGTTAACCAGCGTGTCTTCGGGCAGCTCGAGGCTGCGCGCAATAAGCCTAAGCGAAAATATGTTATCAGGAGATCATACTCGAGCACACAGTTAATATCTTTGCCTCAGGATTGGATGCAACACGTTCAAGTAGGTTTTTTTGCCGAATTCCTTGATCTCTGGGAGAAGAGGACGGAGTACCTCTGGGTGTCCTCGCTTGGTCACATCACGATTAACTAGAAGGACGTCAGGCGAGTCAATAAAAAATGAAAGCATTTTGCTCACTGTTGTAGTGCTCAAGCTGGTCGCGGACTCCAGCATCGATATGCTGAATTTGATTGACTTGCGTAAACCGAATGCTCATGGGTCGGGTGAGACATAACCGCCACGCACCCAGTACTGCCGTAATTTGTATCCTTGGTATGACCCCGTTTGTTTCATTGTTGCAGCATAAATTTGCTTCTCGCTGTCACTAACGGCTGAGAAGGGTAGGTCCGCAATGTCAAACATGCGAGCTGTCTGCGTCGAGGTGAGATAAACGATCCACAGAAAATGATAGAAATGCCTCACCTGGTCTTGCGAATACCCATGGTTCACGACATAGAAGAACCCGTGGTTGAGGAGGGCATCCCTTACTTCAATTGCGAGCGCGGCGCGACCTTCTTCGGTGTCGGCTTTCGAGATGTCGATGACAGCAAGGTCGGCGTACTTCACTGTCAATACACACATTAATGTTTTGCATTAAGCAGATGACTTGGCACAGACAAGGTTCCTTGGTAGGAGGTGGAGCAACATAATGCGGCACATAGGGCAAGGTAAGGCTGGACATTGTAACCAAGGGCAGAGGGGGAGTAGTATTCAACTCTGCCTTATAAGCCTGGGCTCAGGCCTGAGAGATCTGATGTGCTGGCTGCCGGACCGTAATGTTGGAGCAGCTGATCACTTCATTATTAAGGTGCATTGCGTCAATCTTGATGCGCATTCGGAAAAATCCTAGCTTCGAAGTGCCGCATAAGCCTCTAAGACGAAAGTAATGTGTTAAGGCAGATCCAATTTCTAATACAAACTAGTTGTAGTGCTTGACAACAATACCATTCAAAACCTCTTCCTCGATGCCAGGCTCTTTGCTCTTCTGTAGATCGCTTGCGCCATATGCACTAATTCTTGCGACTCTCCAGGCCTCCATCGTAGGAGCTACATCGTCTTCACATTTACGCTCAATCCCAGCCTTGTCAAGTACTGGACTGCCCTTCAGGGGTACAAGCGTGACATTATCATTCAGGTAGGCGAAATAGAGGATGCTTAGTCGCGTGTAGCCACGTTGATCAATCGGAGGTTGCACAACTCGATGGATAGTCCCCTTGTAGAAGCCTCCTGTGAGGAACTCAATCGAGTCACCGACATTGACCAGCTAAAGCATTTATGTAAGATGGAAGAGTCTATGGGAGGTAAAATACACACCAAAGCATTATCGATGTGCTTGACCCAGCGCCAGCCCTCCTTCGTCTGGATCTGTAAGGCAGCAACAGGCTGACTCCAAAGTAGAGTGATGCTTCCGATATCTGCCATGATGTGAGCGAGGTAACACTTGACGGAAAGTAGAGCGACCTGTGTGTCCTTTCATCCAAACATTTTTTGTCCGGACTTCATCTTCTTCTGACCTAGGGAAGCTGAACAGAAGATAAGATACATTGGCATGCACCGTATGGTCGCGGATTTACTATTTCATAAACCTCACTAGCGGCCACGTCAGACCCTCAAACGCAGTTGAAAAACGAAAGAAGTCGTACTATATGATACTCCGGGTGCATCAAAGTCGTGCAATTTAACAAATGTGTCTTCAGGAAGTTCAAGGCTCAATGCCATGAGTCTGAGAAGCGCGATTATTTTCAAAATTTGAAAACAAGGTTGAAGACGTGCCTGCAAATCTCATGGAGAATATTGTGGTGGTTATGGTGCACAAAGGCATCGATATCAGGAAGGAACGGTCTGAGTGCTTGTGGGTGCATCAGGCTATGGACGTGGCGGTTGCCTAGTTAAAGGGCGTTAGATTTTCTCTGGTATAATTGAGTATGCGCGAACAGTTATAGTGTTCTTGTTGGTCGAGCACGCCTGCATCAATGTGCTTATCCATGGGGAATTAGTGGTAGTAGACGGCAGGTGTCATGAAATGGCCTACCCAGTACTGTCTCGGTTTGTAGCCTTGGAATATGCCTGTCTCCTTGCTGTTTCCAGCGTAGGCACGTTTTTCGTCTTCAGCTACTCCAGACATGGGAACATCTGCGATATCAAACATCCTCTCCGTCTGCTCCGAAAGTGAGAATATGCGAGAGAAACAAGGTTTTACATATTTCACCTGAGCTTGGGTGTATCCGTGGTTGATAATATAGAAAAACCCATGAGTAGTCAAAGCATTTCTTAGCTCAACCGCTAGTTCTGCACGGCCTTCTGTGGTAGTTGCTTTAGACAGGTCGATGATGGCAAGATCTGCATATTGGACTAAACATGATGGATAGATTAGACGTATAATGTAATATCATATCGATGTCACCCACGGTTCTCCTTGGTAGGTGGGGCATGGACATATCTTGGAATTTGTGGGATCGTCAGACTAGGCATTGTAAGGCTTGTGCTTCCTGTTAAATTGAAAGAGCACTATCACCCATATGCCCTCTTTTAAAGGCAGGACGCAACGAAGATGATCCGTGCACCAAGAAAAGCCGTGTTCATATGATAAACCAAGGAGCGAATGGGGGATCAGATGGTGTGCCCCTGAAAGATACTGATAGAAGCTATTGTTATTTACAGCGCTCAAAGCTCCAATGACTATGGCCTGAAAACTCTGTCAGATGTTGGTCAGATGTGATTTTCAATGATAAGTTTAACTTTACTCACGGCAGGAGTTGCCCAAGCCCATTACAGTTTATAAGTGGTCACCTGCAATGGGCTAGGAGGAAGGGAGGACTCCCGGATTACTGCCTTTGGCCTAGTTCATCAGTTGTGGTGCTTGACAGGACCCGAATGTTTGTCCTCGGCTTGCGACGTCTTGTGGAATTGTAAATGTCCGCGGCAACTACATACTTACCTACGGCGAAGCCAGGGTAGGCTATTAAGCGCTTTCAAAAAGTCGCAAACAGTAGTTTTCAGGTTTGTATTGAGCTACAAACGTTTACCGTTTGTAAGACAGTGGGGTTGGAGACCTGAAGTTCCTTGAAATCGCAACTTTAGACATGTCAGAGATCCCAACACTGGTGCTGATATCGCTGAATATATGAACCGCACCTGTCCTTAAAATTCAGTCTTTCTCGCAGGAACGAATGTGTTGATCCTAGTCTCCCCTAGGAAGGAGTCAAGACGGTTGTTCCTTCGTCGGCGCCCTCGATACCGTACTTACAAGTACCTCATTTGGCATTATAGTCCCTATCTCGCTGAAAAGTACAGCACACTAGCTCCTCACCAACAGCTACCTTTGATCGGTGCTGGCGGTGCTACATTCGTCCACCAACAAGAGACGATGAACTCTTCTGGACCCAGGAGATCATCAACGGTGGACACAATGTCCCCTTCACTAGTATGTAACTGCCCTCTCTTCTCTTGCCGACCTACTCACGTTTCTCAGATTACATGAACGTTCAATATTATACTGAGATCTTCCTCGCCTCAGTCATTTAGGGTTATCCTTGACATTGAGTAGGAATTTCCCCCTTTGTTTTTGCCGTCCACTCACAGTTCACTCGTACTTAGGTCGAGCAACCTCTGGGTCCCCAGCTCCGAGTGCACATCTATTGCGTGCTTCTTTCAAGCCAAGTACGAGTCCCGTTCTTCCTCCATATACAAGGCCAATGGCTCCGAATTCTCCATCCAGGACGACCCCCGGCCGACTCCTTGGCGGGTTACGTCTCCCAAGACGTCCCCACCATCGGTGACCTCACTATCTTGACGAAAGTCTCCTCGATGAGCCCGTCTTCGCCTTCCATCTCGGTAGCTCCGAGGCCGACGGTGGTGAGGCCACAATTGGCGGAATCGACTACGCAGTCTACACTGGTAGCATCGCCTACGTCCCTGTCCGCCGCAAGGCATACTGGGAAGTTGAGCTTGAGAAGGTCCCATTTGGAAACGATGAGCTGGACCTTGATCAGACAGGCGCTATTGATACTGGCGAGTCTCCTCTGTGTCTGAGCGACTCCAGTTCCTCATCAGATTGCACACAGGCACCCCTTCATTCTATTCCCTACCGACATCGCCGAAACGCTCAACACCAAAATTGGCGGCACCAAGACATGGAACGGTCAATACCAAGTCGACTTCTCCCAAGTCCCCTCCCTTCCCGACCTGACGTTCTATCTCAGCAGCAAGCCCTACACACTCAAGGGAAGCGCCTACGTCTTGGAAGTTCAGAGCACGTGCATTTCCTCGTTCACCGATCTGGATAAACCTACCTGGAGGTTCATCATTGTGGATCATTCGAATGTGATCTATTTTTGGCCATGGGCTTCCTTTTGATAAGTCCCTTCAGGTGATGTGTTCCTCCGCCAATATTACACAGTTTTCGACCTCAGTCGGGTCGCTGTTGGGTTCTCCAAGGCTGTGTGAGGACCCCAACTTCATCTGATACCATGAGGTGGTATATGCATGTATTTTGCAGGGTTTGAAACTCTTCGATTTATGAGTGCTTGGGTTGTCCATCACCTGCTATTGTGATATTCCGGTGTTGAGTTAATATGAATCTGATGCATTGCATATATCGCAGTGATTTCCGTCGAAGAACTTGTGCGTTGCCAAGACTCGATCTCTTTGGCCCACGGTTGCTACTGAATCAAAATAAATTTCGACCTGAGGTTACCACTGGCAGATTATGCCTAAGACATGATAACCCATGGTGAATATATGTGCTGACCTAGACATGCTGAAAAACTTACCAGCCCTCCTAGTATCTCAGAGGTCCTCCCAACTAGTGTTACTGTGTCAGCGAACTGTACTCACTGACCCCAAAAAGGGGGGTCAGATTCAAACAGGGATGCAACATGTTTTCCAAGCGTTACTTACACATTTATATACTTGACCAGCTGCGTCGATGCACAGTATTTTATGATATTGACATCTGAGCCCTGCGACAATCTCAAACTTCAGTCTATACGCTCGAACTCTCTTCCTGCTCACAATATCCAAGCCGGTTGCTCCCCCAGATGTCAGTTGAACGACACGCCGCCGCTCATCATAGTGAAGGAGGTTTGGTAGAGGATTCTTTAGTTATACCTAGCACAGGTCAGTGTTAGACATGAATGGCAAGTGGTATGTTGATTGTAGCAAAGCTTTCCAATTTGACGCCATGGTGATCAGTCACCAGGCTAGAACTGAATTGCACCATGACGCCATTTTTCATCGAAGCCCGTACTGATTAGCTTGTTCGGCAGGCATGCACAAACGGTCGTCGTTGAAGCTTGGAGTATCTTTCTTCCTCTTTGGACTCGTAAACAATGGTATGTCATTTTTCTTTCTTCAAAAGCAGGCTCTCATCATCATAAAGTACTCTACGTCATCATACTTTCGGCTGCGCTCGATCTTGTCCCTCCGTCAACACCCAAGGGCATTATTGCCTTCTGTAATATCACTCCCGCCTTACTTGTGAAGCTTGGGTGGCCGTACTTTCTCAAGGGTCGCATACGTTATGCCCGACGCATTATCGGCTGCTGCACGTTAAGCTTTATAGGCATGCTGGTAAGCTGACACCAGATTTACTTATAAACCGCAATTCACATATTACACAGGTCATTGCCTTGCATGAAAGCCTCTTTTCGAGGCTGTTGGGAATATGTTTTGCGTCGTTTTCGTCGGGTGAGTTCACAAATCCATCAAGCACACCTGTTTCTCACTTCGAACAACAAACAACAGGTCTGGGAGAAATGTCCTTCTTACAGCTTTCGACAACATACAGCCGTTCGGCAGGAGGTCAAAGCGTTGGGTCCGCGTCATCTTACGGTTTGAGTTATTCCATATTAATGCTACTTGACAGGTACTTCGCCTCAGGTACTGGAGCTGCAGGTATTGTCGGAGCATTTATGTGGTGGGAACTCAGGGGTCTGGGTGTTCGTACTGGTGTTGGCATCTCAGCGGTAAGAATATAAATAAAGTGGTCAGAAAACATCTCTCATGTTGCATCACAGGTCCTCCCATTTATTCTTCCTCTGGCGTACTTTTTCCTGCTTCCTCGTCCAGCAGCATTTATGCACCAGTCATCTTCTGCATCATACACACTCGTTCCTGCCGACGACCTTGCGACTGAAATTACCGATGATTTATCTGCAGAAGATGGCTTAGAATCTCATGTAGAGCCCAAGATCACCGTCGCCTTATCAGCCACGGATAAATGGCGTTTGGTCAAACCGATGCTATTGAAATATATGCTTCCACTATGTGAGTAGTTTCTATTGCTCGCGATCCCTATACGTCTAATAATTTGCTACCAGTTTGCGTTTATACCGTAAGTATCCATTAATCTCAAGTGTAGCGCCTGCCTTCTGACCCAAGCGACCTAGTTCGAGTATACTATCAACCAAGTACGTTGTCCACAGTCCCGCGCTTCTAGTCTTTCTGAACATATACAGGGTATCGCACCAACCTTATTATACCCCGTTCCGTCACACGGCCTTCTCAGCAAGATCATCCACTCCGTCCGCGACTATTATCCACTATGGCAGGTCCGCTTGATCATCTGCCGTGATCCTCGGAACACGTTCTGATAACGACTCTTTTACAGCTAGTCTACCAAACCACGGTCTTTTTCTCGCGTTCAAGCATATCTCTGGGCTTGAAAACCCTTCCGGCCCACCTCCTCCCTGCTCCGGCTATCATCCAGTTCGTGATACTGCTTATACTGGTCTTAGAATCTTCTGTTGGGCTGCTTCCGGAAGATCGTGCGGCAGGAAGTATATTCCTGGTGTTTGTGCTCATCAGCATAGAAGGCATATGCGGCGGATTGGCTTAGTGAGTCCTATTTTCAGCCACAGAAGCTGATGATTTGTCTGATTGATTGTCCGCTAGTGTCAACGTGTTCCATCGCATTAATCAAGAGCAACCAGATCCATCCTCGGTACACGACCCCGAGCTCACAAAGCAAGAGCGAGAGTTTAAGATAGCTTCCGTTGGTTTTGCTGACAGTTCAGGGATTTTACTGGCTTCGATTCTCGCGGTCCCTACCGAGTTAGAACTTTGTAGAGCGCAAGTTGCAAGGGCGAAATATCTATGTCGAGGGCTCTAGGTCCACAGAGTTCTTGCGTCTCACTTCAGGATCGATCTGCGAAGGACACATGGATAATCAGGCACACGAGGTCAGATATGATTTATGTACATCGTTTTGGGGAGTAATAATACACATTGCGCTGGGGTAACAAGAACAACTAAGCAGAATGAGGAAATAATGCTAAGTAGCAATGAGAGCCAAACGAAAGCACTGGGACAGCGTGGCCAATACGGATCCGAAGGAACAGGAGCGTGCTCTACGTCAGCGGACGCGACGAACCGACGTAAACATTAAATGACTGCCACGTCTCTTGCAAATGGTGCTGCTGGGTAACCGACGGGTATTCTGCAGCGGGTGCAGGAGCTTGGTATTGCTGGGATGTTCGGTACTGATTGTCGTAGTGTGAGGACTGGTAATACACAGTGCTTTCCTGCGCCTGATACGACTGCTGCGTAGATTGCCAATATGATTGGGAAGGTTCTGCATTGTAGTCACCAGGAGCGCGCGGGTCTGCAGTACTGAAGGACGATGATGACTGATATGGAACATGAGTGTAAAAACCAGGCTGTTCTTGGCTGTAGTATTGCTGGTGCTGGTGTTGGTGCTGTGGGTCAGGATGATGGTGATGTTGTTGTTGTTGCTGCTGCTGCTGTTGGGGATGTTGCTGATGAGGGTCCGGATGGTATTGTGTACGATCAGGCTGGTGATGGTGGGATTGTGGCAACGGCTGAGCGTACTGAGGCTCATGCTGATAGTGTTGACCTTGACTGCCAGACGAGTACGCAGATTCCCTGCGCTGGCTCTCGTTTTGGTAGGGGGTCTGTGCCTCGACCGGCTGGGAAAAACCATGGGATGGGGCGGAAAAGTGATCATGGTATCCTTGCGGCGGCTGTGTAACTGGATAATGCTGCTGCTGCTGGACCGACTGCGCCTGTGATGGGCCCTCCTGCGCAGTGGCCATTCCGCGTAATTCTTCGGCATGCGCGGGCACACTGAAAGCGTCGTCTTCGGTGTAATACGCGTCTCGTTGCGCATTATGAAGCTGAGCATTGAGATCGCCCTCGAACCTGCTCCACTGCTCGCGCAGCGACGGGTGAATGTTGCTAAATGCCTGTGGGGGAGCCGCTTCTCCCTGCAACAGCGGAGATTGACTAGGATTTGATGTGCTACTTGCAGGTGGTGTATGGCTGGCTCGTCCTGAAGAAGGTGTCACGGGGGCCTTAGTGACAACCTTGTTTATTTGACCTCTGAAAATCGAAAGTTCATCCTTGGGCTTCGTTGGACCCGTGCCCGAGAAAATATCTCGTCGAGTCACGCTAGGAGTGGCAGTACTGTATGCTTGCTCAGCTTTCTGTAACAGCCTCTCAAGGATAGGCTACCAAGGTATCGCCATCAGCATTGTTCGGTATTTGCTATGCTATTGTGAGTGCAAACGTACAAGGAATTTTCCAGCTCGACCGCCAAAAGCAGATGCTTCCTTGAAAAGGTTAACAGCGCGTCGCAGTTCGGTCAAGGCTGCAGTGGTGATCTTGGATCGAGAACCGCTTCCGGATGCATGCGTGACGACGGAAGATAGCATCACCTGAATATGTGGAGTATCAGCATGGTATCTAGGATGGTATGGCAGCGGAATCTGCTCACGGACGAGGAGAACGCGTGGGTCCATAGAACCCAGAAGCGGGCGATCTGTGCTGGGAACAAGTCGAACTGCGTACGGACGTCGCTAATCAGTTCACAGGCACTGCGATATCCTGCAAGGAACGATGGTGCGTATGGGCTGTTCATGGGGTTTGTGGGATTGTTTGATACAGCTTCCGCAAAAAAGCATCGATGAACATATAGCAGGGCTGCAATGGATTTAGATGTTGCTTTGATACTGGACTGTGCTGGGACTTACTAAGGTGCCGGTAGTTACGGGGCATGTAATGCTTCATTGCTTCCGCAAGTTCAGCGCCTTCTCTGGGAGGCCGTTGAGCATATTTTGGGAGCTCCATGTCGCGAATCTTGCGATCCAGTTCAATGATAACAGAATATTTTGGCACCTTTGCTGTCTGTGCATGTTGGATGACTGTAGATATGCATTGGAAACCAAAGCGAGCCTTCCACGCCGGGACTGAGGTATTTATCGTTGAGGCCCACATACGAAAGTAAAGAAAAGAGGACATACAGCTTAGCAAAATACTTCCATCTTCATCAACCGTGGAATCAGGATCGTTGGGCAGCTCGCAGTCTACGAAAGGCAGATAAAACGTAGCAAGACGACCTGTGGCTAAGGACTATGTAAAAGTTGAACACTCGATAGGATAACAAGACAAGTCAGATCTACCTGCCACCCATCTGTGATAAAAAGCTCCCAGAACAGCGCACGGCGCTTTTGTACCTCTTGCGTAGGTAGTTGCCAGCGGGCACAATCACGGTCTGGCAGTGGATGATGAGCTGATTTGACCCGTAATCCAAATGATCAAATTACTAACGCAGTCCAATCTATATAAAGGCGAGCACAGGTCAAGATAGAAACAAGAAATGAAATACCAATAGCTTACACTCTGAGCCAACTTCGTTGCGAGTCCAAAGATTCCCCAGGTGCTCTCGATGCTGTTTTCTCCGCTGCAAAGGCCTTGATAAATTGCGAGTAAAGCCAGCGTTTGAATGGTTGCCACTGATGGTGGGCGGTCAAGTACAGGCTCCAAGTTTAAGGCAGCGCGCGTCAGCTTGAAATACATGTCGGCTTCCTCGTTGTCTGGCGCAGGGGGTAATCTATGGTCCGTCAGTGCTCCGAAGCAGAAGATCACAAACATCAACGCGAGCTCATGAGGACCTTTGCTCAAAGCATCATTTGCCTCATTCTCCGATGTCACCGGCGGCGCCACAGAACCCGGATAGATGAGATCTGCCGCCTCCGCGTACCACAAAGGAAGGTTCTCCTCCATCAGTTGTCGCTTTGTTACCGCTCCGAAGAACCACGGTGCTTGCTGCAGATACAGTTCACTCAAGTGGCGAGCACGATGCCAAGGAGGTAGATAATTTTGAATGAGGTAGTTAAAATCAACCTCGTCGGTAAACACTGGAGCCAAAGGGAAAGACTTTGACAGATGCCTGACAGCGGAAGGTAGACGTTCATTATGCTGCGATCTGTCACCTGGACTAAAATTAGTTGCAGGTGGTACGGCAGACTCTCCCTACATAATTTAAATCAGTTTAGCGGTATTGTTGACAGGACTGCAATAGCTTACAATGAGCAAGCTCTAGATGCATTTTTTGTGATGCAATTAGCTGTTGTGAGGTCACAGGCCCAGAGCTGACAATACCCACCTCAGATCCGGCTGATGGGCCATAAAAGGTTGCAGCTCCATCGTCCCGTATGGCGAGCGTCCCAAAAGATTCGATGTATTGCGAGTCATCATCGACTTCATTTTTGGATTTACCTGCCGTTTCCTCATCCACGGCAGCATGCAAATCTATGATTGACTTAATGTCCAGGAGATCTCGATGCAGAAGAGGGTGCTGTTCGCTAGGACTGGTTTGCACAATAGCAAGTGCGTCTTCAAGTTGACGAATCCTGTCACTCATTTGTGCAATCTTTTGATGCAATTTTTCTGTATCTGCTAGCACAAACCTGAAATTGGGAATAACATCGGCATGGAGTCCTCAGCCACCTAAATGGCTGACATGAAACCTACCGAGTTCCCTGACCAGTCGTGAGAGAGCCTAGCGCCCATAGCCTTAATAAGCAGCATCTAACAGCAGATTGGCGGGGTGCACATACCATTAGGACAGATAGCCGGGCAGCCTCTGCGTTTGCATGAAGAGCACGGGACAGTTTTGTCGCATTTCAATTTGAGCCTGGCCCGCAAGGAGTCAGAGTGAGGAATTACACAATTGCGCAGTACCTACCTTCTACACTCGGCGCAGGACATAGCGCCTCGGCTTCTCTTCTGCTCCTTGTCGATAGCCTTTTGGGCCTCCCTGGAGTCAGGCTGACGAGCATTTCCACGGGATGCTTGAGGCATAATTTTAGACCTGGGCGTCTGGGGGGCAACGAAGACGCGTAAAACTGGGCTGCAGTTAAGGAGAAAGAAAAAGAAAGGTTGCGGAGGTCAATAACCTACATTTGTGTCCGTCCCTGACTTTAAGTCTTTCATCGAAATGGAATTACAGCGATTTACGTAAGTTTGCTTCCGCTCTCACATTTACCGTTCATGTTCGAGGCTAAAAAGTCCCATCATGGCGGGCGATTTCTCATCATATCGAAGTTGCAAGCTACTCACCTTTGCCATCCTCAGCGTCGGCTGCGTGCTTGCTGAAATCTAGGTGCTGCCATGGAGCCGCTGGCCTGGGTGCTACTGGCAACTGGATAATCTAGATCATTCATCTACAAGTTAGCTCCATGGCACCATGGCACGCAAACGTCCGAATCAGATAAGGTCCACGTTTTCGCTACGTATTGAGCATGCTCTTCCCTATCAGCTACAGCGAAATTAGTAAGCAAATATGATATATATCCTTTCTACACTCATCGACATCCTCCGTTGACCATGGGTCCTTCATTCAAAGTTGTTGCTACCGTACCAGCGTTAATCAACCAACTGGCAGATTTATGAATTTATTCTTGATAAGAAGTAATACGTGGACGTGTTGGACGTTGAACCAGAAGGCTCATGGCATTCTTCCAGTCTTACAGCGACCTCAAGTCACCATAAGTTAATAACTGATAACAGCCCACCAGGGCTGGTAGTGCCTTCGCCGACTCGATCGGTGCTTCCGCAGCTCTTTCTCCTCGGCTTGTTCCACTGTCACCCTGGCGTCTATGACGGAGGAGAAACGGAGAAGTTACTCTAGGTCAAAGTCTTGCGTTTGATTGAATCTAGAATCTGTCTAAAACTGCCATATGTGATCCATCAGATTGCGCGGTGCGAACATCGGAACTTCGTGTTATCGCATTGGCGCTTGTGTTTATAACCTTCAAGTTGGCGCTCAGTACTCAGTACTCAGTCCGCGACTTACTTGCTTCGAACGTTCTGAACGTTCCATGTGGATTGGTGGTGGCAAAAAATAATTTATGATGGTGTCAATGAAAATTGCACATGAAAGATGTGTAAGTCTGCTACGACGTGCACAGCGAGAACTATGAGAATTCGAAGGGAAAATATTGCGCGTGCAATGAGCTATGACACATATATGTACGTAGTGGTAGTGTGAAAATGTGGTAAGGTGAAACGCTACGAGTCTTGCTCTGTAGCGTTGGTTGCCGGGTAGAGGAGTGCAACTCCTCACAAATATACACCATGATCAGGAATTACCGAGTATGTACACCCGTGCGAATGTAAATAAGAATCCACTATGATACAAATCCCCAGCATGATCCGGCTCCCAGCTAATCTGACTTTCCACCCTTGCTTGGCGCCGCGCTCCCCCAGCCAAACCAGGTGGCCGGCTTCCTTGCCTCATTATTGTCATGACCCTCCTCACGGCCAGAGTCCCCATCAATGTCGTACCCCTCTGCATCGCTGGGGACGTCCACCTCCTCGAATCGCCCAACAAAGCTGGACCCACGCTCCCGCAGCTCAAAGTCCGAAGATGCACGGGAGGGTGGCTGGACAGAGCCTGAAGCGGGGGGAGTCGGGATACTAGGCCGCTCTGCCGAATTAATGAATGCAAGCTCAGCTTCGAGCTCGCGCTTGCGATCTTTCATGAATGAACCAGGGCCCTGACGACCAGCGTCAGAATGCCTTGTGAAGGTGTTTGCGGGAGTGTTCCAAGCTTGATCAGCAGAAGTTCCCGCTGCCACAGCACTTTGCCGCAGCAATGCGGTACCAGAAGCGACGATAGTAGGACCGTACGAGCGCCACAGTCCCCTAACAAGTTGGGCAGGCCCTGACGCTGGGTCAGCCAACGTTGGGGGTGCACCGTTGTCTGTCACCCCGCCCGCAGGGGCAAAATTGGCCTGTTGCTGTTGACCGATTGCTGCAGCAACTGCGTCCCATAAGGTGCGAAACCTGTCATGGATGAAGGTATAGACACGAGATTTGAAAGATGCGAGCGTTGCATCGATCTGAGACTCATGAGTGTGGAAGAATGGTTGAAGATGGTTGATATAGAGGTAGGATGAGCCGCGCGTCTGTGGGAGTGCTAGATAGAGAAGAAATAGGGTCTTTATGAGGTAGTAGAACGGTATCCTATTTACACTTAGCATGGAATACTAATGCCATCGATGAAAACCGACTGACCATGAAACGAGCCACTCCGCAAGATACTCAACTCCGACGATACATCCAAGGACTGACCAATACATGAGCCATCGTTCCAAATCCTCCTCGGAGGCAGGTCTCTGGGAAAGTGTCTTGTAGGATGCGTAGCCAGGATAAAGAAAAACGACAACCGAACTAAACAATACATCGGTATGCAACTCTCTGAACATCTCTGAAGACATACCTAATAACGCAAGATGCAAAATAGAATAACATGGTGTGGAGGATATCTAGACGGGCAGAAAAGAAATCAGCGTGCACAGTACTTAAGGCTGCAACGCTGCAACTGTCGATTTGCGGATGATTACGTCATCAATTGCATTTGTTTCGTTACGCGTGAGCCACAGACGCGTCTTGTAGATGGGACTCGCGCAACTTCGAGGAACTTTTGAGCACTGTAGGTTGAACAATCTCTGATACTAATTTCTAACATGGCACGGCGTAAGAAAAAGTCGCTTTTCACGCATAAGAAAGCCTCTAAACCAAAGTCTACAATTGACCTACCCACCGATGGCGAATGGAAAACAATGCAAGTTTATGGCGAGTTTGTAGGTACGAGCCATTTCCACTGTTCTTGCGACTTGACGTAGTGACTGTTTGGATTTCAGTTGTCGATGAGGATGGAAACCACCATTCATTCTCCCGTGACGAAACGTCTGTGTCTCGAGCTCACTTTATCATAAGACGTAGCAAAAACTAACACTCAAAAGCGCGTTTATTCTACCGGAAGGGATGCTTCCGGACGAGAACCACCATCCGACCACGTATTGGATTGGTAGAATCAAAGAAATTAGGGCAAGAAACCCCCAAGATGTATGTCCCGCCACCAACCAGGGATCATATTCACTCAATCATGATGCAGGTATGGGCTCGCGTGCAGTGGTACTGGTCGCCTCGGGAAGTTGCCACCGTGATCAAGTCATTGTAAGTCATCACGGAGAATCGACGTTCATGATCAACGTGTTCTGAAATATCACAGCGATGTCAGCGGCTGTGGCCAATATGAAAAGATTTACTCAGACTACTTCGATTATGTATCAACGAGTAGCTTCTGTGGTAAATATTATCCCTTGTGTTGCATTATCAGTTTGAACCCCTTCCAGATCACGCAAGTGTTGCGAGATACCATGAACGCGAGGTCGAGCAAAATGTTTTCGACTCCGATGACTTCTACCATCGATACGACCTGGAATACCGCGCTCGGAAAATCGTCGTGAGTATTCATACTTTCAAGTGGAAGACATGATGATGATCTTTTCACAGCCGAAGGTCACGTTTTCTGCTTGTAACTGCACTGTGCCTTACAATCCCGATCGAGACCCAGTAATGCATTTCTGCCCCCGTCCAGCTTGTCGAATAGCTTTCCATCAAGAGTGTTTGGTACTACCTGTGCCCAAATTAAATAAATCTGCAAGGTTCCGAAAGTTCATAGAATCGTGGCCAGACACAGATGAAAAGCTATCGGTGGAAGAATTGGTCGACTCACGGTCATGCCGTAAAAGGAGAAAGGGATTAGAATCCTCGATCTCGGATCCCCTTGAGGAATTTCCGGAAGAGCTAGTCAAGGCAGCTCAGCAACAGATTGTAAAAGGTTTCCAAGCGGGGGGCGTTGTCGGGAACGTGAGAGAGGTGGTTGCGGCTCGTCGATTGATCTACAACAGCTTGCTTGACGGTTCGACGTTACCCGCTGACTGGAAGGATAAGGTCGATGTCGAAGCAGCTATTCCCCCGAACAAGAGGAACTTTCCCGTGTTTTTGTGTCCCCTGTGCGAGAGTCCCATTTGATAATAAAGGACATTGCAGAGGGTTCTCGCATAGATATCCTACTCATACCTACGGAGTCACCGATACCATTTCGTTCTGCACAAGCTGCTTAATCCCAGACAACTACCTATGTAGCCATATTGACACCATTGCATATACAGCACTAGACTAGACTACACTCTGTACAGTAGCCAAGGAAGTCACATTGCGCCCAGTTCCTACTAGGGGTATATGACGCAACTTAGTACTCTGCATCTTACCATTGACGTACCCTGACCATTATGCCTAAAAGCACGGCCGCAAAAAGTACGGCCGCGAGGGCAAGTAAACATCCCCATTAACCCGTCTTATGTGTAACATGCCTTTCATCTGGTCAGACTCCATACAAGATGAGGTCCGCTGGGACGAGGTCGGGTATTCCACCCAACAGTTCAGAAGATTCTACCCCACGTCCAACATCCGCGGAATCAGGAAACGCTCTCATCGCTATGACCAAGAAGCAGTCTTTACAAGAGAAACAGGAAGTGAGTATATGTTTCAATTTCAGTTATGAACCCTTGATTCATATTGTCAGGGGGTCTGCTCCCCTGGTCATAATCCAAAGACCGGACGGGCGTCCGTTCAGACGGATGTCCAGAAGACAGTGGAGGACGAGCTACTTCTCAAAGCTGCAGAGGGTGATGCAAGTCCCAGCACAGCTAAAAAACCGTCAGGACGAAAGAAGACCCAGCAGAAATCGAAGATATATCCTGTTGGGACTACAAGGAAGGGCACCGGACGATCTCGAGCCCGTGGACAAGGTCGCAAAGTTACCACTACAGATTATAATGATGAATAGACCCATGAAGTGGGAGCGTTTGATGGCATGTCGACTGACGATGCTGATGCGAAGAGTGAGCTACTTTATTCGTGTCATCTGATTATCAACTCACCAGCCAGCGCCTTCGCAGTGGCCCAGATCTTTAGCGCATTTGGGTAGTGAACATGCCAATATGGACTTGAACAAAACAAACCGAGTCAGAAGCAAGATATATATGTTCGTGTATGTATGTACATGCCTGCTGTTAAGGTATAATTAAATTTTTGCCGGAGAAACCGAAGTGAAGATGCGAAGTCCTTCGAACACAGCCGCCCTGATCCAGAACCTCACACTGCAGCGAATTCAATCACACTCGCTCCCGTTCCTTGTATTCCTTGTGGCTCTGCCTTTGCCTTTTCTGCGAGATGAGGTGACGCTGCTTTCGAAACCCTTTTTCTTGCGCTTGCGCTCCGTCTCACGGGTATTGAGTCGTACCCCGTATTTGGAGAGTTGCTAGACACGCAACAGATTGTCAATTAAAATATGGCTTCCGAGGGGTGCCAGGTTACCTTTGATAGCTCTGTTGAGGGTTGCAAACCAGGAAATTCTTTTGTTGAATATATGTGGAACGGGCCACCACGGCACTCAGCCTGCACCGGTACATCTGATAGATTTGTCATGCGCGAAAAAATATCGAAGATGCGGTAGCGGAGGAAAAAGTCACCCTCGGCCTTTACCGCGAGGTCCTAGATTACGTGCATCCGTCATGTGAAAGTAACACCTCGATAACAACCAGAGACGTACAGCGAATGGAAAGACGAGAGCCCTCTTGCCTTGATATTCAATACATGCTGGTTGAACGAATGTAGCACCTGAGAGTGCAGTGGTGCATTTCATGTTTTCAGCGAGTGACAACGAGTCGAGATGGGCGTAGGGATGAAACTGGGGTAGCTGAGCATCTGACGCGGGAACCCCACCTGTACCGCTTATGGGAGGTAAATGATCGGTAGCCATCCTCGGTAAAATCGAAGGTAGCGGGTAGGGGGATGAGCGAACAGGTTCCACTACCGGTGAAAGTTGGTGAGGGAGACGGACGAGGGAGGCTGGCTCCGATAAGCTATTGGACCTATTATGGACTTGAAACAAGTCGACATTGCAGAGTAATCCAAGGTTTTGTATGTCGCTGGAAAGATGATATGAAAATATTATGGCAGACCTGAGTTGTGATGACTGACTCATAGTTCTGAACTTCTTGTTCGTATTCATTGTCAGTTCCTTCATTATAGATGTGGAATAACTTGAGTTGGACGACTGGTGGGGGATCGAGAGGGCGTCGGTCTACACGGGCATACCTGGATGCAAGTTCAGCCACATGAAAACAAGTGAAGGAGGCACCGTTTTCACTTTCGCCCCAAGTCTGCTTTTTGTATCTCGACCAACTCAGCACGTACGCATCTTCCCTGGAACTGGCCAGAAATGAAATGAATGGGTGCATTGATGTAGGAAGTTATGGTTCTACGTGTCGACTCGTGCATCATGTGCTGGCAGGAGGCTGGCCCAGCTAGCTGTGAAAGTTTCTAGAACAAGAAAGGTTATGTTGAGACGTAAGCTTGTACCACTAAAAATCGGCGCTAGAGTGTACTGAATATCATTCAACGTAGTCTTCGATGAAAGTTTCCCTTGCTCGCTGTGATTGTCGATCTTGGTTATATAGACGCCAAATGGAGAATGGGAGGAGTATACTTCTTTTGCATCTCTCTACTCAAGGTTCTTCCTGCTGTCGACCAAAACTCGAGGACATATCAGAGGTAAGAATGAGATTGTATGAACCAGTTATTCTTGCGACAATGATTACAGTTTGCCGACTTCATTACCATTGCGTCATTCTCAAGCCCATCCGTTTTACCCGGCTCTTTGGCGCACTCTCATGGAACCAGCAACACGGCGGCGAACATTCAGACCACGTGCTAACGCTATTGTTGACTCGTCGAGGAACTCTAATGAGAATACACAGGTCACTTCATCTATCTACGGTCTTAAACCCATACTAAATCACAACCAGTGTTTTAATAATGAGCGCTGTCGTCCAAGCCCTTGAGCACGTCGCGCAACCGGTAGAATTTCAATGCCGCCCGAGTCGGTAGCGACCATCGTCTCATCCAACCCCTTGAATTTGATTGTTTGATATCGCCTACAAGCACTCTGCGCGCCGCGGTAAGCAATACCGAACTGTGTGGGATGCGCAGGACTGTTCAGCAGAACCACAGGGTTTGGTTCTATCGATGTCTTATTCTCTTTGCATTCGTCATTCTGGAATACAGAACGCAGATGCCAATCTGTAGACTATCCAAACACTCGACGTAGCATTGGCAACGCAGCACAGCCGAGTTTCAAGGAGTGTTTCAACCACTGAAACGCGCATAACCTGCGGGAGGAGATCCGTCGCTTACAATCTTCTACTGTTTAAAAGGCGTGCACCTCAGCTGCTAACTCCTCAGCCTTTTCTTCTCCTTCGTTTTCTCGGCTCATCCAGGTGCAGGCAGTACGTTCGTTCCGTCTCATATGGTTGCTTTCTACTAACCCCATCATCCTACAGCCTCTTTTTGAAATCTTCATACACTTTCATTCAACTTTTAGCATTTCGTTTTCGCACATCTCGTTCCATCGTTTATTTTCAAAGTTTTACGACCCCCCTCATTGACCAACATGCGCTTTGCTGCCCTTGTCGCTCTCGCTGTCGTCGCGTCGACCGTCCCTGGTCTTGCTGCCCCTACTCCACACTCGTATGTCTCTCTCAGACAGCCACTGAGCAGACTCACTGAATGCATTTCCAGTCCCCGCTGGGTCGTTTCGTCGGCAGATGCCAATACGGCCGTCGATACTCCAGTATTCAATGGTACCCTCCCGTTCCGCATAGGAACGGTCATCCTGAAGTGCGTCTACCACCTCCTACTGACGATTTTGAATTAATACTAACGTCTTGACAGCGACCCCGTTCCTTCCAAACGTGACACCACCTCCGATTTTGTTGATGCCATTGAAGCATTGTTCAACGAACTCCCTGCTGCAAGGAAGCGCGACATCACTGCAGACATCACTGCCGCGCTCCAAACTCTCCTGGACGAAGCTGGCTCTGCGTTGAGCGATGTTAAGAGAGATTCAGCCTCCTCTGATGTCGAAGAACGCGCCATCAAGCTCCCAGAGATTTCTTCCAGCGTCACGAGCGGGCTCAGGAACGCCGCGAACGTGGCTACCATCGGCGGCGGTCTCGCAAACATCTTCAATGCGATTGACGGCATCTCTAGCACCAACAACACCAGGCGTCAAGCGGAATCCTTGCCGGAAGAGCGCAGCTTCAAGATTCCCACCTCGTTGAAGAACATCGGGAATAATGCTAGCATAGGATTCGGTGCTGATGCAATCTTCAACGCCTTTAATGGCACCAAGCGGGACTCGATCCAAACCTCTGATGGAGTTGATGGAGCTGGAGCAGCACCCCAGTTCGAAGACCGCAGCTTCACACTCCCTTCCAGCATCTTATCGAAAATCCCTATTGCCGCTAGTGTGGGAGGTACTACTGCATCACTGTTTTCTGCCTTTGATGGAAGCAGCGACAGCATGAAGCGCGACCTTGTCACCCCAGAGCTGCCTCCCAGCGCCGTTGATGGCAGCCTTAGCAACGACCAATCCCCCACTCCATCGATCCCCACAGCTCTTCTCGAAGACCGCAGTCTCACCTCCTTGTTGAAGAGCCTCGGGAATGTTGCTAGCATAGGATTCAGTGCTGATTCAATCCTGAGCGCCGTCGATGGCAGCAGCAACACCAAGCGAGACTTTGTCCAAACTCCTGATGAAGTCGACATCGTTTCTTTGGGTGGAGCAACACCCCAGTTCGAAGACCGCAGCTTGACTATCCCTTCCAGCGCTGCAAGTATCTTATCGAAACTCGCTACTGCCGCTAGTGTGGGAGGCACTGCTGCATCGCTGTTTTCCGCCTTTGATGGGAGCAGCAACAGCATGAGGCGCGACCTTGGCATGGACTCAGGGACGCTACCATGGCCAGAAGCGTGACTCCTCCTCTGATGTCGAAAGCATCATCCAGCAGATCGTAGCTGCGTATGAGGGTGCCATAGACGGATCATCATCAGGCAGCACCTCTACCTCTTCCAAGCGTTCTACGAGCGGATAGCGGCATCGTCGGCCTTACCGATATCATCACCCCGGAGGAGTTAGAAGAGATAAGGGCTAGTTTCAATCATGCGTAGTATTTCTTGGTGCATTCGTGGGAGGCTAGCTTTGATACTTGGTAGCTGTGCACGTTAGTAGTCAGTGTTCCCAATGAATTTGCAGCTGGATTCTGCATTCTACTTTGATCAAAGATCTAGCTTCATCTCTCGTTCAACGAGAAACCCGCGGTCGAAGTTGTCCTTCCATTTATCAATGCTCGCTGCCCTTCGCTGCCTGGTAACAAGTATTTGACAACTGACAACTGCGTTATCTCTAAATTTTATGCACCTACGTGTCAGGGCCCTCGGAGAGAATCAATATGCCATCTCCCTTTCATCATATGGCCATATATGCATATGGCATGATATGCAACCCAAATATGTGATTTATAAAAGTTCGTAGAAGTTCGTATCCGTACATTACACCAATAGTGTCCATGCAGTACGAGGCGGTTGACGACGTCAAAACTAGACATATTGACAGTGTTCATGTGAATGTCCAGCGCGCAAGATGGAAGCTCAGAAAAGACTACAAGTAATGGTGGATAATCTATAGAATGCGGATGATATAGATGGAAGATGGATTCATTACAGATTATTGCATAGGGTGCAATTTAGGTGAATTTTGCTGCGGAAGACAGCAGCTGAGAGGATATCAATCAGCCAAGAACAGATTGATAGCGTTAACGACTTACGAAGGGCAATGAGCGCTGCGAAGAAGACAATGACGGTCACATAAACGGTGCCATATTTGATGATCTGGGGTCATGCATGAGCATCTTTCGCTTGCCTGCCAAGACTCGAAAACACTCACGATCCAGCGGCGCTGCTTCTTCTGTTTCAGAGAATAGAGGGGTGCGCGAATCTGCTTGGAGGGCCGCAACCAGACTGTAGCAATATCATCAGCACGACACGAAGAATGTTGCGGTAGGCAACTCACAAAGCAGCATCGCATGCAAGCGGTCCGCGTACGGGAAAAGAATGGGTGGGGTCAACATGAACAATAGGAAGTGACCAATGAGAAGGTCAGAGCTCCACAACGACAGCTCAATGATCTTTACTACGAATTCACGGGCGGGTTGTGACATGACATGGGAGCCAAGACCACGTCCGTACCAACGTCCAGTCCACCATGCCCGGTTCGTCTCGTCGTGCTTGAACTCACGCGATAAAAACACAGCGATGAGAATCTTGTGAACGGCACGCTGGATCGCAATGACCGCGATGATGCCAAGGACTGCATGGGATGCATTCCACGTCTCAAGGAACCACTTCAAGTGGATTGAGTTAGAACTGCTAGACGGTAGACATGGCGCATACACTCACCAAGAACTCAAAGAAGCCTAGCATGCCGACGAAACCGAGTACGTGGGTTGTAGATGCCATGACGGATCCGAATCTCGGGAACGTAGGGTCCATCATGGGTCCAAGGAATATAGAGATGATAAACTGCAAAAGGAGGATTGCAGCATTCCATACTATTGGACCGAGGGAAATGATCGCGATTCGGATCAGTGGATTTGGTGGAAGCTTGCCTGTCGAATCGGGGAAGGACTTGACGAATATGTAGGCAATGATAAACAGCACTGCCATCACTATGGGGAAGATGACCTCTGAAAACACGACCGCTCTCCAACCGGCGCGTGGAACATCACCCGACAGTTTCTCTGAAGGGAGACCAAGCTTCTTCTTCTTGTAACCGGTAATCATAGTCCTAGACAGCCGACAGTAACCGATCCAAGAGTTGTTATGCGAGCGCGAGTTTCCACGAGACATCCATCTCAAGAATTCCCTACAGTGCACTCATTAGCCAAGTAGGCAAACAAAACAAAGGAATCAACTAACCGATAGTCGATCACAAAGTCCGCGAAAGCGAACTGGTGCGGGTTGAACAAGAAAGGAGCGACGCAAAGAGCAAGAATTGAGAACCAGAAGTAAATCAAGTATGGCGTCCATAGTGCCATTGTGACATAAAGGAGGCTGACTAAGGTCCTCATGCCTAAGTAAATGCTTGGTCCGGCGAAACGAGAGAAGAGGATGCTGAATGAGATACGGGTAGTTGCAAATCCACGTCCTGTTGCGATATATCGGGCACCACCAAAGGTCAAGTTGCTGAGGATGGAGTGCGTATAGATTTGGGTAGAGAACACCTCAAAGACAGGGGAGAGGGACATGAACTGTTTTCCGAGACGAATAATGGCACGGCCCGTTCCACGTTCTACCAGTTCTGTAAAGGCGTCAAAATAGCACTTGATTAAAGAGTGGATCATGCATACCTTGAATGAACAGCGGCAGGAAGGCAATCATGAACACCAAGAAGATACTGATGATGCAACGGTGGATCCAGTCAAATACGGGCGTCAGGTTGTAGCAGCCATCGAAGCCAGGCAGGACCGTGCCAGAGGAAGAATACTGACAAACCAAGATCGAAGAGTTCAAAGTTCCCAAGAACACCACTGCATAACACGATTAACTGCAACTCGCGCATAGCCATGAAAGAGACGTACTGGTCACAATAAAGCACTGGACGGCCAAAATGACCAACATATTGTTGATGTGGAAACCGGGGTGGCCATAGTAGAACGTGAGGAAACGGTCGATAGGCAGCTGCGTGCCCATGTAATAGTATTCCCGACTGAGCATCTGCTCTCCCATACCAGTGCCGATCTTCGTCTGGAAGTTGAGGATGGTACCGAAACCAAGGTCACGGCCTTTACCACACTGGTAGTACTCAGTGTGCTTGATACGACCACCACGGCCAACAGCGTTCATGCCAGCATAGATATCTTCGTTAAGGTGCAAACCCTTCTGTGCCTTCGACACGCCACCGCGAGTGTTCATGTAGAGTGCGTTCAGGAAGTCAGGATGGCCATAGTGAAGCTTTCCACCGATCCACGCCCAAGCACGAGCGGACAGCGTACCGAACGTCTGCTCCTTGCCAGCAGCGAGATCACCAAGAATACCAATGTTCTCCGAGAAGATGTACTCGCGGGCGCCAACGATGGCCACAGGGCTATTCTTGAACTCTTTGTGACCATATTGTGCGTACGGGCTCTGCGTGGACACTGAGTACTCCTCGAACTCGCCCAGGATGTTGCGAATCTTAAGACACTCCTCCAGATAGTTATCCTGGTTAGCGTCAATGAGTTGCAGGTATTCGCCACGGTAGAAGACGATCGCGTGATTCTGGTTGTCCGACTTGCCATCACCCAGAATTGGGTTACCAGGGAGCTCAATGCGGTAGTTGGGACGACGACGACCAGTCTCAGGAATGAATTCAGAGTGGCCATCGATAAGCGCAGAGAACAACCGTGGTTCACCACCCTCCTTGCGCGGCGGCTCCTCATCAAGGTATGCAATCTGAAGATCCGGGTATGCACGCAGCAAGAACTCAGCGTTCTCGTGCTCCTCCTTGTTGAATTTAGAGTAGCGCTGCATGGAGACGACGAACTTGAACTTGCGCCGGGCCATGCGTTCAAGCTCGCGCTCGAGTTTGTCTGTGTTGCCGCCGAACTGCTGGACGACCTCGGGGTTTTCTACGCGGTAGAGCAACTTGATTGCCTTGGCGTAGTTCATCATACCAGAGACTGTACGATAGAGCGTCTGCGCGCGCAGGGAAGCCCATATACGGGTCCGCAGGGTGAACTCGGGAGCAGCGCTTTTGAATCCGATGCAGTAGAATGGCAGATCGTCCATCTTTGACTGACCCTTTTCATCTGAGCCAAAAGGAGTCGAGCCGTTGAACATGGCAGATTCCTCAGCCAAGATCTTGGTATCCTTGACGAAGTTGTCCCATTCAATGGGGTGGAGCTGTTTCAGGTACTCGAGGAGGGTGACGCGGGTATTTTGATCTTCCTCCCGAATAATCTCCCTCAGCGACAACAGAATCTAATAAATGCTTTTTCGGTATAACTTCGGATTTAAAGAAATGAACCACAAACCTTCTCACTGTAATGAGGCGTCAAGACTGTAAACGTAGGCATGGCATCAACAGGCAGTGGCTCCGGAACAGCCGTCGTGAGCGACTGTGCAAAGAACGAGATACGCCGCTCGGCCTCACTGCCTGGAGGGAAGAACTCGCCCTTGAAGCCCTTATCGCTCTGGGAAATGAAGAACGGTGGTGCACGGAGACTGCGTTTCCCATCATGTCCTGAGTCAACCTGGTGGTACAACAGCTTCTGCACGTGCTCAATGGAAAGCAGGTGCTCGCGGTACATGGAAATGATAATTGCGTTCCAAATTTGCGAGACCAACACCTGTGGAGGAAATCTTTAAGTCGCATTTAGGTAACAATAGCAAAAACCTGACCTTCGGCTTGTACTTGACCTCCATATCCCTCGTCGCAAGCAGCTTTGCGTAGATCCGTTTTGGTAGTCTAGTGTAGATATCCTTCCAAGGCGTCCATATCGACAAGCCAAGCATGAACGACCGAGCGATACTGAACACCTGTATTCCAGATGATATACCAAAGGAAGGTATCGAGGAAGAACAGCACCAGGTCCATCACGTACATGATGGTCAGCGTGAATGCAGCTTGGTTAGTGCATAGACTGTCGCCAAAGTACTTGTCGCTACAGCCCTGGATCTTCATCCCCACCATGACTGCAATGGGATCACGGAATGAAAGCGTGAGGAAGAAATATGATTCCGTGGCTTTGCAACCGAAGACGAGTGCCCAGAGCGCGATAGAGGCCAGGCGTGCTTGCGTATGAAGCCCAGGATATGAAGCAGTGAAAGTCTGACTGGCAAGGTATTTCCGTGACTTTCCGGCGACTCTGTCCCCAAACATACGTCCAGAAGGCATGGTCGCGAAGAGGAGCGTAGCCACGACCGAGATGAAGAACTGCACGATACCCAGGATGAGGGAAAGCGAACTGGTGGTTCCATTAGAGCTGTTTTCCGCAATGGCAATGTAGAACGTTGGACCGCATGTCAGCGCGAGGGTGATGAATAAAAATAGCAAGCGCCGGGAGAGATGGGAGGTATTGTTCCAGGTAGTTGGGATGTACGAAAACTCAGCGAGCGTCGCTGCGATCATGACGATCGTGGCAACTGCACCTCCGAGCGCGGTGACAGACCATGACAATGCCGGAGAGTTGTAGACCTTATTTTCAGAGAGTGAGATCTGGTATACCTTAGGGGAGTTGTATGCGGTGTAAAACCAGTAAAGGGAGATGTGGATAACCCATATGCGGTTGAAGTTGACCAGGAGATGACCAAAAGAGCGTTTTTCATAGTAGGTCTTGAAGAACGCACGATTCCAATCGATGCGATCAAACTTCATAAACCTGTGTGGGGGTGGAAGGTCCACGAGTCTCGTCTGGATTGAATTATCAGTTTAGCATATGGTTATGGGCCACAGATAGTAGCATACCTTATCAGTGAGTATGATCCGAGCGATACCCTCTGGGTACCAGAAGAGCTGGTTGACGTCATCGTAACCAATAATGTCTGCATGGTCTCGCTCCCGCCTCACGAATCTCCCGTCAACTACCTCATAGCCTTGATCCCGTATAAAGCGGTACAAGGGCTTGATAACTGATCTCAGGTACAGACCTTCAGGTACAGGGTCCACTTTGTTCTGGCACTCAGGCGAACGATAATAATCGTCAGCGCACTTGAAGATGAAGCACAGACACTCGGGAACAAAGCGCACTTGGGCCGCCTCACCCCAGCAGAGAAGGTACAACGCGATCTGGCGCAGGCGATCGTACTGGCTCATGTTGTTCATGGCCTGGCGCCAGCGCTCCATTGCCGTTGCGAGGGATTTCTCATTGGACGAGCGAGCGCCGGCCCTGCGGTTGAGACGCTGAAGACCAGGATTTTGAACGTGGCCCACGGCATCATCGAGATCGAGCTGGGCTGCAAAATACCATTTACGGTAATTCGCATGCTCACCGCCTATGTAATCTGCATGTAGGGTGAGGAGCGCCTGATTGGGCGACATGCGAGATGCCCGACTGTCCAGCAGTTGCATCAAGAAGTCAAACTAGAGTGGTTGTCAATATTCGCAATAATTTTTAATAAAATAAAAGTTTTACCATGTTCCGCATGGAGTCTCGCTGGAACCCAAATTTCTGAGTCAAGTCTAGGAAGATATCTTCTATTTCCTCCTTGGAGAGTGGTATCTGGCGCTCGGCCGACCAGGCGGGATAGGCTTCGCGCGCGCCTGGGGGTCCTGCGTACTCCGCCCATGCGGTTGCGGTTGAATCTGACATGCCCATTCTCGAAGGCCCTAGTGATTCAGAAGATGCTGGTGGGTAACGCTGGCCATAGATATCGACGTCCGAGTCTGTGTCAGGTTGTGCTGGAAAGTCACACAAGTGTGAGTATGTGAATGGTACAGTAGAACGGCGCACACACCGTATGGGTCGTAGTTGCCGTTGTGATCATAGTATCGCTCGGTATCGTTGAGGCCGTTGTTGCTGCTGTCTGAAGCATAAGTGTCTCTGCGTCCGTAGGGGTCTACGTTGTCAGAGTCGTTGTCGCTGTAGAGGTATCTGCGTGGACCGCCTGTTACAGTGAAAGGATCTGCATGATCTGCTGTTGGCGAGGAAGACTGAGGATACATTTTGACCTCTGTTTTCCTGAATTAACAGGTCAGCAGGAAGTTAAGAGTCGTGGTCAGGACAGAGCAAACGAATGGTGGTGCGTGAAGAAGGCTGAGCAAGATGTAACCTTTTGGTACCAAGTTCCAGCCCGTCCTGTGAACGGCTCCCTGTTTCCCACACCACGACGATCCGAACCAACTCAATTCGGTTCATCTTAAAATCCAGTGTCAACCTCCAGTCTAATATAACTGTTGCTACTATGGTAAAATATAATACATAAAAATAACAACAACTGGCTTAAAATCCCAAGGCAAGAGATGCTACACACCAACTGGCGAGCACAAGAAACGCGTCTCGCTGCGGAGTCCGGACCCAATTCGGACGAGTATCGCAACCACGTGGTCTTGGCACCCACCAGCCACAATCCCACTGGAGAAGCCACCGTCCTCATGACTACCATGAATTACCACCCCACTTTTCTATGTTTTGAAAACCAATGTCGGAAGATGGCATATGATAGGACACCCAGTACGACGATAAAGACTGACACGGATCTCGCACTGATAGCTCCTATTTCGTGTTCGACCTGGTTGTATTTGAAATGATCCCAAGTCTAGAACGGCGAATAGCGAAGCTTACCACTGAGGTAAACGGGGACAGGATCGGGATCGTGAAGTGCGAGGCACCCTTCGATTTCGGAGAATCGTGCAGCACCAGCATATATAATAGCACAAGGAAGAGAAGCATAAAACATGCTACAAGGACAACCTGAATGAATAGCGTGAGCTGCAGGAACAACTTGGTTTGAATTCAACGCACGACAAACTTCTCGAGCCTGCTCTGACGCTGTTCGTTCGCCCGCACGAGAGCCGCAATCTGGTTCTACGTTCGAGATCACAGTTAATCACCGAGACAATCACATTAGGCAAACCAAATACTCGCCGTACGCTTCTCCTCCTCCCCCAACCTCACTTCTGCCATCTCCTTCTGATGTTGAACACGTGTTGTCAGCACCGTTTCAGCAACCAGTGCACGTGCAGCCCAGTACTGCTCGACATGTGTGCGAGGCTTAGCAGCAGCAGGCGCAGATAACCATGTCGTCTTAGCATATTCCAGCGTACCGTTGTGTGCGGAGGTTCTTTCCACAGCAAGTGAGGCGCTCGCGATTTGCATCGTTCTCGACACTGGAGGGTTGCTTGGGACAGAAACAAAACAGGGGTTAGAACCGTTAGAACCAGCTGTTTTGGTAGATTGGCTAGATATCGTAGCGGGGGGCTTGGGCTTTCTGAGCTTGTTCATGGTCGGTCGTAAAGTCGTGAAGTGCATAGCAGACCAAGTTGAAACCAAGCCTGGCTTGTATTGATTCAGCCGCGCCTGCTTTCAAGTATGCCGGCATCCATCATAAGGGTTTTCTGCGGCTAGTCATCCTCTTTATGTCCAAACGCTGAAAACAAGTCTTTTATTAGAAGGGACGACTATCTTCCTTCGTCTATATAGGTAGAGGAGACTAGAAGCAAGTACTTGAACTTCCAGAATTCACCAGTATGGTATGACACGAGTCACGCTCTGCGCTACTCGAACCGAGGTGTTCCAGTCTCTTTATCTAACCCTACCATGTCTCCACCAGCACTCCCCTTCGAGCAAACTCTCGCAACCATCTCGCGTTTGGTTACTGATCCTCGATTGTCGAAGCCACGCATCGGGATCGTGTGTGGATCTGGTCTCAGCACCCTTGTCTCGAGCTTGAAGGATGTAGTGCAGGTTCCGTACTCGCAGCTCGAGGGTTTCGGGGAAAGCACAGGTATGTACCGATAAGGACGATCAAGTGTCATTGAGCTCAGGAAGATCATCTACCAAGTTGTTGGCCAAAAGAGCATGCTAGCATTCGGACTGATGGGCAAGGATAATGTGCCTGTCGTCGCGATGCTTGGGCGGGCGAGTAGTGTGGAACTCCAGTTCATCGGGGAGTTTATTGAAAAATAAATAATAACAGTTCCACCCGTATGAGGGCCACAAGCCGGTAGTCGTGACATATGGTATCAGAGTCATGAAGAGATTGGGCGTCATGGATGTCATCAGTAAGTGCACTTCTGACTCACAGAACAACGTCTGATCCTCGAGTAAAATACAGTAACAAACGCTGCCGGGTCATTAACACCAGAGATACCCGTTGGAACAAGTATGGTCTCTCATTCATACCACGATCAAAGCTGAGCGATGTTACAGTTGTCGTTATCCGCGACCACCTCGCCCTCCCCAACCTCACAGGAATGAACCCCTCGTTCGGACCACTCATGTCCCCAGAATATGCCCGATTTATTCCTCTGGGTGACGCATACTCCCCTCGTCTACGACGCCTTGCCTTCCTCGCCTCCCACTATCTTAACTTTGACTCTTCTGCACTGGCAGAAGGAACCTATGCCTGGGTAGCGGGTCCTGCATATGAAACCCCTGCCGAGGGCCGTTTCCTGCGCAATGCAGGTGCGCACGTAGTCGGTATGAGCACGATACCCGAAGTAGTGGCTGCGCGAGAAGAGCGGCTCGAGGTCATGGTGCTCAGCCTCGTTACCAACCAGGTTGTCATTCCCGATACCTACCGGAGTATCAAGGCGGAAGTTGAAGCTGAGGTGCGTGATCAGGTAAAACAAATGTCTACCATACTGATTGCTCCGTCTGTGGCCTCTGTAGCTTGCTGGTCAGCACGTCGAACTTCCTTCCATTGGGACGGCGTCGCACGAAGAAGTCCTGGAAACTGGGAGACAAAGGCAGAGGTGATGAGGAGTCTCGTCGAGCGCATCGTCGAGCTAGTCCCGGCAAACTCATGACTGGAGTCGATACTGTAATGGAAAACCCACATTTGATTGAGATTCAGAACAGATTTATGGCATCAGTGAGAAGATATCGATATCGTGCCATAAATTTCTATTGCAAGCGAGTAGGCTCTGCCGCTCTGCGGCACTTTTGTCGGTATATAAGTACCTGTTACGATCTGCGGCCGTCATAAACACTTTGCGCTGTCGTACCTGCAGATACCTCTAGTATATGTCGGCCTATGTCGGACCTCATGATTATCACAAGCATGTGCTGGCATGGACCTTCAAAAACGGTCCTGATCAGCCGGTTCTCGTGACGGGCCGCCGCCATTCCATACCCAGCCTAAGCAAGACTTAAGCTTTTCCTCTAAGATTGAAGGTACGGAGCATCGATTTTCCCCAGCAGCAGGCATCGTCAGCAGTGCCCATACATCCCACGCGCGCGTCGTGTTCTTCATTTGTTATTTCAAGCCTGAGCACACGCTTACAAAAGGCTGCCAGCATCTGTTTTGATTCTACCACGCACTTTTCTTGTTTTACTAACAAATATGCCAGTGCAAGGAGCTACGCTCTTTACCACCGTTAGACGCTCGTTGGGTCCGCAGAGCAGACCGCTGGTACGAGGCTTTGCGAATTCGATGAGTTTACGTGAGTAGTAGTTCCAACATACAGTATAGCACAGTGGTCGAGGTAGCTCGACTGGCTGTGCCTTTGCGGTAGACATACTGTGTCTCCTTTCATTCTATATGTGACTATCTGAACAAGGCGCTGATCGACTCTGACAGAAAATGGAAAGAAGATCGTGGTGGCGAAACCCGTCGTGGAGCTTGATGGAGATGAAATGACTAGGATTATCTGGAAAAAGATCCGTGAAGAGGTGCGCGTGTTTTCAATTTAGTGCTACCCTCTAGCTCAGACGCCCTTGCTACTTCAAGCTTATCCTTCCTTACTTACAACTGGACATCAAGTACTACGACCTTGGCCTCGAGTACCGTGATCAGGTATGCTCCTATTGTATCAGTTCACCTCAATTTGCATATTCATACTACGAAAGACCAACGACCTGGTAACCGTGGAAGCCGCCAATGCCATCCTCGAGCACAAAGTCGGCATCAAGTGTGCAACGATCACGCCAGACGAGGCTCGCGTAGAGGAGTTCAAGCTCAAGGAGATGTGGAAGAGCCCGAACGGCACGGTGAGTGTTGTATCCGATAGTAATCGTCGCCAACTTCTCAAACAGATGACATACTAGATCCGTAACATCCTCGGCGGAACTGTGTTCCGCGAGCCCATCATTTTGGACCGTATTCCCAAGCCAATTCCAGGATGGGTGAAGCCAATCGTGATTGGCCGTCATGCATGTTCGTTATTCCACTTGTTATCTCGGTATTTCGGAGCCTGACAATAGTATAGTCGGTGACCAGGTATGAAATTGTCTAACATGTATGACACACATGTTTATGTGGGTGTAGTATCGTTCCACGGACTTCATAGCACCGGGGCCAGGGAAGCTCCAGCTCGTATACAGCCCTGCTGATGGAGGGGCGAAGACTGTCATGGATGTTTATGACTTCAAGGGAAGGGGTGTCGCCATGAGCATGTACAACACTGATGAGGTAAATTCAGCGGCTCTTCGTCTCGACGGCAAGACATTGACTACCTGCATTCTTAGTCAATAACTGGGTTTGCACACTCATCATTTAAGATGGCTCTCTCCAAGAAGATGCCTTTGGTACGTCCGACTCATCCCATCCGGTCACAGTCTGTTGACGTCACTTCGTCTAGTTCATGTCAACGAAGAATACCATTTTGAAGAAATATGATGGTCGCTTCAAGGACATCTTCCAAGAGATCTATGACTCGCAGTACAAGGCCGCTTTTGAGAAGGTCGGTATTTACTACGAGCACCGTCTTATTGACGATATGGTCGCGCAAGCAATCAAGTCCTCCGGCGGCTTCGTCTGGGCATGCAAGAACTACGACGGTGATGTGCAGAGTGACATCCTCGCTCAGGGCTTTGGTTCCTTGGGCATGATGACCTCGGAATTGATTACCCCCGACGGCCAGGTCATCGAAAGTGAGGCTGCCCACGGTACCGTCACCCGGCACTACCGTGAGTATCAGAAGGGCAATGAGACGTCGACCAACCCCGTGGCATCGATCTTTGCATGGACCCGCGGACTTCTCCACCGTGCTAAGCTGGATGGCAATGAAGAACTCAAGAAGTTCTGCTTGGATCTCGAGGCTGCGTGTGTGGAGACGATTGATAAGGATGGGATCATGACTAAGGATCTTGCTCTTGCTATCCACGGCAAGGATATGAAGAGAGAACATTGGGTTGTCACCGACAAGTACATGGATGCTGTGAATGTAAGTGATGTTTTAGGAATTCATTTATCGAAGCTAATTTGTTCGTGCAGGCTAAGCTCCAGAAGAAGCTTGCTGGGGGTGTCACTGCCAAGGCTTGAGCGCTTTGTGTCGTTCGTAATGATGTATCTTTTCTTTTAATTAAACGGGATGTACGTTCCGGGAACGGTGTATTCTACATTCCTCTGCGCAACGTGCGGCGCGCCAGCGTCGTCGTGGCCTCTTATACCATTTTGAATGAAGGCAGATTCGGAGCATCTCAGCGGCCAGTCTACATTTTCTAAGATTTATCAGATACATGACCGTAAGTTTTGATATTTTGTGTTCAGCTTCCATCGATCGGTCTGACAGAAGATCTTGAAGACAAAGGTCGCTCTAGTTTTCGCCCGTCGTTGCCTCGCTTATGCACACTCGTCAGAAATGCTACTAGTGACTCTGCTTTGGAGTCAACCCGTTGTTGTCTTGCAGACCCAATCAAAGGAAGGTTGGCAACACTGAAGATAAGAGAAAATTTGGCATGCCAGCTCAGAGGCCCGGAACTAGTCACCGTCGAACTTCACGACGCTCTACCTCGAGCGTATTGTTGGTAATGCTCTCGTGTCTTACCTGCCATGAATCATGATGCGATCTTTCTACCTCACCCTAATTTTGGTGATCCCGACCTTATTCTTCACAGGAAGTTCTTACGGTATCTATCGAGTTATACGATCCCAGGTGATAACGTGGCTGCATGCGCCTGGGCATGATCTAACTTTGCTATCTGAACATGTAGGATAAAATGAGGTGGAGGCTGTACGTGGCATCGGCGGATTGATTCTGTGGAAGCAAGCCCATTGTGAAGAGGTATGTCTATTTTAAATAGCGTTTGGGTCTGCCTTCCGAAGAAGTGTTCAGCAGCTCACGAATCTCTACATGACCTCGATTTTCACTAGCACTGACTCCATCATAGAGGCCCACGTGATGTTTCGAAGCTAATAAGGTTTCCACGCGGATGCGTACCAGTCAAGACCGGCGCAATAGAATAGTGCGATTAAGTTTTCCGATGGATCGGCGAACATAGAGGAAGTGTACTGGTAGCGACTTGCCTTCATTAGGTATGTGATCATGAGCCCCCGATGTAAGGACATGTTGCAGTGATTTCTGTTCCTTAGTGGGCTTGATTACAATGCCCAACCTTACCTCGTCCTATGTGCCGCATTACGTTGCAGCACCTCCTACGGAGGAAAATTGTCTGTGCAGAGTCTACTCAATACAGAACACCACAGACATGTGCGTTGATAGTGGAGTATGCCGACCTTGCGATCATGGACATTTCGAAAGCCGCTACTGAAGAAGGTCGCGCGGCCCTCACAATTAAATTGGAGAAGCCCTCCTCAACCACGTATTCTTCTATGTCGTCAATCGTGGGTACTCGCAAGCCCAAGTGAGGCAAATCTCTCATATCGTGCAGTTTCATATATATCACATCTCGACCTACACAACTCGCATGTTTGACATTGCGGACGTATCCTTCTCGTCGGTGATGGCGAGCGGCAAGCTTATCTTTCAACAAGAAAAGTAACTGGGCAACTCCACGGATATACAGGCATGTCGCAGTTGTGTCTTGCACAACACACGAGTGTTCTATTCGCGCAAAATAAATGAACTCAGGATGTCGATGGTGGAGTACGTGACTAGTTTAAACAATATCACAGTGAGCAGACTGCGTTCATTTTCCATTGACTCGTCTGACATTATTCTAGCTAATCGCGATGTCACCAAGCAAGGACATCCAGAAGCTCTCCGTCCTATTCTCCCAGAGATCCAGGAGTTCAGCAAACATGACCACTTCAACATGCTACATCCTATCCACATATCCTGGTGTGTTCAGGATGTTTATAGATCTGATAACATATTTTCTCTCAGGCTTATTGCTCGTAGCTTTGAGCTACCCGAAGATATGCTGGTGAACAAGCATGACTACGACGCCGTCGGCGAGACCGCTGATACATACCTTTCCACCTCAGCGAGAATATTGATGATATATACAATGCAGGTCCAGTGCGAGAGTGCTAGCGAGTATTGACGTGAGGACATCGCCCAAGCTGCTACGGAAGCGCGGTAACGTTCAATGCCAACAGTATACGTCTACCAGTAAAACAACACAAGTACGGGAATCTTATTGAGGTGAAGGCCGCGGAAGTCCTAAAGCTGTTCTATGAAACCACCTATATCGAACCCTCCATTAGGGAGTGGACCCTTTCATTCCACGATTACATCGTAAGCTCACGAGGACAATACATAAAACAAGTAGTGAATCAGACGATATGTACGAAGTTGCAAGATGAATAGTAAAGTGAAGTGCTAATCTATGTAACAATGACTTGGAATGAGTTTATCAACAAGTAGACCTATGTATCATGATAAATTACAGATGGTTCTTTCACGAGAAGATCAAGCGAGCCGTTGTACAAGCAAATCTTTCATTGCAATGCGGACGCTCCCCTGGAAGGGCAGATCCAAAAGGTCCATTCCTGTGGTCGCATCCTCATGATCACGGAACGGTAATCCAAGGATGTGCACTCCGACATCAGTAGCTCCCTGCAAACCAGCCAATGCACCATGGGCGCCAAATATGACCTGCAACCAATTCTACGTGAACAAGGTCATACAAAGAATGACAGAATGACACAAACCTTGCTGATGAAATTGCTGAAGTGCTTCTGCCGACCAGGGAGTACCTCCAACGGTACATCGACCATATCTGCGGTGACTGCGAATATGGAACCTTCTTCTTCAGCATCGACTTGAATGCTTGTTGCCTCTAACCAATCTTCAGGTCGTATACGACCAAAGGCGCGTTCTGGAAGTGGGTCCGGTAATTCTTTTGCTAGTTTCTGTTGAGGTGAGAGAAGGGGAGGCAGCTCGTGGACTTCCCCGTCGAAGACCAGGACATCAGGAAATACGCGGGTAACATCCAGTGTGAGATCCATTCCTTTGGGAAGTACTATGCGAGCGAACACCGTACCGCTAGCAAGGAAACCGCTGCCAATAGATGTGGGTTTGATCTTCATGTCGTGAATTGTTACATTGCGCAGTATTTGTGGTTTGGAAATGGGGGCCGGAAATTCCGTATCCACCTCAAAAAATGTGAATAGTGGACATACGACAGATATGGGGCTAGGTTCGAGAGAGAGATATTTACTAATGAAAGCAGAAATAGATGCAGAAGGGTGAGGGGGGAGTGGAAGAACGCTTCCGGAGATAGCGAGCGTAATGTTGGGGTGGGTCAGCGTGAACGGGTCGGTGTGGACCGATACAACGGGTACTGATGAATGGTTTTCGCCCGGGAGCGAGATTATAAACGGTAGAGAGGGCACAGTTAGGTTCATTATAGATGGCACGGGGTTGATGACAGTTGCGAGGGCATGTACAGTCACATCTTCATCTTCAGACTCCAGGCCAAAAGACTGCAACGTGATCAGCTGTGACACGGGTGGTAGTGGTACACCCTCGCCCGGTGTGGGCAAGCCAGGGATCGGCGGAACTGTCGGTATTGCTGTAGCACTCTTAACAAATGAACAGATAAAGAGCTATACTCACGCTTCATGGACAATGTAGTTTGTACACCTGATCTCTGGAGCCTTAGCATTTGCCTCCAACCGCCTTTGTTCGTTGAGCCCCCTGAGACGACCACGTTAGGAATAAAAGCGTGTATAGACGCGGCAGCGGAATGCCAGGAGTCCTGTACGAACTGGTTTATATCGGACGCGTTCCGGGTGGGGATGGCAAAAAGAGTTAAAGACATGGGGGATAACCACGAATCATCATACGGGGGATTGGCGGTGAGAGGAAGTTCAAATGGCGGGCAATCGACCGTGGCTAGGAGTGCCTGTCGCTGAGAGAAGATTTGAGCGGTAGAGACATCCACTGTGACTCTATCTAGAAACTTGACGCCCCAGCGACCGAATGACTTCCACATGTCGTAGAATGTTCCCTCGTCATCATCCGTATTGACTCCCAGAATTGATCCCGCATCGATTCCAATTCTCGCTTGTACTCGTATCCATGCCCCGCCGTCTGCTGTGACATTGAGTACGCTCACCCGGTATGGCCCTTGGATCACCAGCGCATTCTCTAGGATGTCTTCTGGGGATACGTCTGACAACCTTGCAGCATAGGAGTATGCCAACAGAGCAAGTAGAAGAAATATTATAATGCAGAAAGAAAGAGATGCCAGGAAAACAAATGTGAGCTTGGACCAAAGCCTTTGGCGAGCATCCGAGCTGCTTTCAAGGTCGGCATCTTCATCGTCAGTAGCACGTGGTTGACTAGGAGCGACATCATCGTGGTGTAGTAGCAGGGGTGTTTGTTCTGAAGGTTCAGAATGCCTAGCTTTTCCTTTTCCCTTCATACATGCGGGAGAACCGTTGTTTTCCGCCAGTGTCATGAGAGTAGTCGTCAGGAGTGGAGTAGAGCCTGCTCTCTTACGCAAGTCCAAATACGGCCCAGATGAAACTAGCTATCGCTACGGAACTAGAATCGGGTGCAAAAGAAATCTAGAGTCAAGACTAAGTATAGCGTGCGCATGCTCGTTGACTATACATGATGCCCTGAAGTTTGAACAACGTTGCAGGTAGGCAGCTACATATGGGCAATTTTCGTGGTTAAAATGATAGGTGAGATCACGTAGCAGCCTAGCAGCACACTCAGCCACAAGGCCAAAATACTAATTACTTCGGCGAAGTTCACTTTTCATAATCAAATTATTATGGGGGAAATGTGTATCTGGTCACTTGAGCTGGGGCCCAAATCCACCTCAGCTTAGCTTTGTTCGGTTCCGTCATGACACATGATGGCACGATTCAATGATCAGTGCTAGTCACTGACCACTGGTCAGACTGCATAATAAGTACGCGCATGTTGCAACAAGACAACACATCGAGTTTGCTTTGATCGGCCATGATGCGGGTGCTAGCAGCAGACATTCGAAGGCCCGACGCGACCTCGAGATGAAATCAAAACGACCAAACACCAATATATCATCCGACGACACGGAACACAGGATGATATGTTGTACCGCGTGTGTGCGTGTGCGTAGTTCGCTAAAAGTCAATGCCGTTGCGACTGAAGAAGCTCCGCTTCTTCTTAACGTATTTGGATCTTCATACGTGGGCCAATAACGCTTTGTTTATGTGGGGGTGGATTCATCTCTAGCAGCCCTACAAAGGGTGTAAGCCGAGTTATGTATGAAATTACACACGGGAGAAGTTCCAAGCACATCAATGTAAGCATGCCTCATCAGCATCTTCTGATTGACAACGCTGACACTGACACGTGAAGAACCAGCTGTCTTCTAGTTCCTGTCTGCGCTGCGTAATGGTTTGATTGATATCAATGTAGCTAATGCATAGCTCTTCCCCGGTTTCGACTGAGCGAGAGGTTGTGAACTGCATGGTACGTCCGACGCGAGTCTTCTTGACATTTGGACAACAACCTTCATGGGCCGGCGTGTTGAGTAAGAAGGTATGTTTACCAAGGAAATGGGTTCTTACTGTGATTAAAATAACTTGCGCCCACCCAAACACCCCACCCGAGCATTTCATCTCTGCTGTCTCCATCCCAAATGCCGAAAGCATTCCCCGTGTCACGCGCAAGGAGATTTCGTATCGTAGGAACATACGGTCTGAGATGTTGTGGGAGCGAATGACACAGAAAAGCGTATACACGTAGATGTGCCACGAGAATGTAAGGCCGCAGGCGGACGTTCGATAGCTCGCTGTTCTGGAGACGAAGAACTTCTGTCCACGGATCTGATGTGGCGATTTTCGAAGAAAATGCGAGATCGGCAAGACGGCAATCGAATACATATCGCTGAACAATAGCTGAGGCAACTGAACGCGAGGTTTCAAGTTCCATGTCTTCCAAATCCATTGCAGAGCAGTAGGAAGAAAGACGAGCAGGGGAGGACGCCAGATCCTCGGCATGCGTCCATGCTTCGTCGATGTGGTCTTGCGTGATTTGTAGAGTGGCTGTGGGACCATTTGGCAATATCGGGTCAGGAGAATCGTGGCAAAGACGTCTGCCTTTGACTTTTTTCCGAGTGGCTATCTGTGCCTTCGCAAGAAGAGCATTCGTATCTGCTATCAAGGGGCCTATCATGCCACTTTCCCATGCGATCTTGCATTCATCTGTACAGAACCAGACAGACTCTGAAGCTGCCCTACAACTTCTGATACTCCAAGTCCGTGGATCGCCGATATTTCGAGAAGCGCTTGCTGCATAAGCGAAACACTGGGCACAGACCTCCCTGCGATAGTCTTTGTAGATCACATGCGCAAAAGGAGTTTCACATGCTAAAATGTGGATCCCTTGGGCAATGGGTTGTATAGCAAAGATAGAACGCCCCCCGTACGGTGTGGTCCGCAAGTCGATCATTGGCTGAGTCATTTGTACCAAGGGAGGGCACATCAAGACTCGAGAACATTACATAATGGAATGACTTCCGATTAGATTAGCCGTCACGTGACACACAGTTACTTCTCGCGTATATATCTTACAGCTGTTACTTACACCACCGTGTCGCCCATCATGTCATGCTTGTTACATCCCTTTGGTAGTCTCGAACCGGGACCTGACAATCGCGGGACGTGCTATCATATTGTGCCATTATCTTGGTGCAACCCTGCCACATCAAGTACTCTAGGTATGATCAACCTCTATGACTCGCAATCAGAGGTCTCAAGGCTCAGGCCAGCAGTGTTGAACTCCATTGGGTATAGTGACCGCCACGCAAAAGCCCATTCATAACTTGATTTCCCTGTCAATGAACTCTCTTTAATCCTTCTTTACGCTCCACTCATCAGCCATGTTACAGGTACCTGACCTGCACGTTTTAGAAAACACGAAGCTCGTCCTTGCGTTTGCAGCTTGTTTTGGGGTAGGAGCCGCCATTCGCGGTTACCTTACATCAGGAAGTAAATATCCCCTCCCACCTTCCCCTACCACTTGGGGGCTTTGGGGGCACGTACTACCCTATCACAGGTATGATTTCACATTTGACATATTCGTTTCTCTAATGTTAATTATGTTACATCGCTCATTAGGTCATATCTTACTGTAGAGAAATGGATTGAAGAGCTTGGGCCCGTGATCAGTTTTCGCTCAGGAACCCGGAGAATCGTGATTATCGGCCGCCAAAAAGTCAGTCTCTCCAGCTGAGTTTTCATACCCAGACTTGATATTTTGTTGCAGGCCGCGATAGATATCTTGGAGAAGCAGGGCGGGGCGACATCTGATCGTCCTTCTATGTATTCTACTTCAGAAATGCTTAGCGGCGGACAGTCCATCGCCTTTTCACACGCTGGGGAAAGGTTGCATCATATGCGTAGGTTCGTAGTCTGGGCACTGCGAAATAACTCCTATCTTACCTTTGCAATGTGGTACAGAGCACTTCATTTGCATCTCGGACCGAGATCACTCGAGCAGCATGAGCTCATACAGTTATCGTACGCAAAAGACATGGTCATGGACATCATCGATGATCCATCCAACTTCCAGAACCACACGTTAACGTAAGCGCTTGCCCAGCGGGTTGTGATAACACGCCACTTACAGGGATTCTGAAGTTTTGTCTCATCGGTGATCATGAAAGTTGCATACGGGAAGAACACGCGTACGTTTGCTGGTGATCTCGAACTCAAAGATGCTCGCCAGCGCATAGAGGAATTGGGTAAATCCCAGCGCCCTGGTGCTTACCTGGTGGACTCGATTCCGTGGCTCAGATACATTCCTTGGTATGGCAAAGATTTAAGAGAGGGATTTGAGAGGGGCAGGAAGATCTACACCGCTCAGCTCAATCGCGTGAAACATCAACTAGTACTTATCGCCTTGTCATTCTTTCCATGATGCCTGACCCCGTTCCACAGCAGAGGAATGAAGACATCGGCCCTTCGTTCGCGAAATACATGCTCGAAACTGAGCATAGTTATCCCTTTACTGAGCTTGAGAGGGCTTGGCTCGTTGGGAGCTTGTTGCTAGCATCCAACACGGTGAGGCGTCTTCTTACTAAGTTGTTTCCCAAGACCTGTTGTTGATATTATGTGCCAGACTGCTGCGGCGTTATGCACGGTGCTCATGGTAGCCGCGCTTTTCCCCGAGGAGCAAGCTAAAGTCCAGGCCGAGTTTGATGCGGTCATCGGAAGGAACCGAGGTAGCTTCATTCCTATCGCAGTCTTGTCGAGTTAATGATGTCTCCACCACAGTACCCACCTTCGCTGACGAAAATTCCCTTCCCCTTCTGCGCGCTTTCATCGCTGAGTGTCAAAGATGGAGACCGTCTGCTGCTGAAGGTGGGTATTTTCATGTCTGTTTTGTACCTGCAGTTTACAAGGTTCACACTGTAGGGCTGGCTCATCAAACGACTAAAGACGTGATTTGGGCAAGTAATCTTTGAACAATTTATCGCACTAATGATATTCTAACATCCACGACAGGAAAATTATTGCATTCCTGCCGGGACTACGGTGTTCGGCAACCATTGGTAAGCATCATCTTCCGAAAGTACGAAGGCTCTAATCGGTACTGCTCAGGGCCATCTCTCGAGATCCAGACGTCTTCCCTGACCCTCACGCATTCAAACCTGAGCGCTGGCTGAACGACCAAGGTGGCCTGAGGAAGGACCACAAATTCTATACCTTCGGGTTTGGTCGGCGGTAAGCTTCGTCTCTCAAAATATCTCGTCTTTGACCGTCCGTGTTTCTAGGGTATGCCCCGCCCAACACCTCGTACCCAGGTAAAGATATCCTTCCACGCATATGATCTTTCGAGCTCATTTCGATTGGTACAGATCCGTGTTCATACACTCGCTCCTTGTCCTTTGGGCCTTCCGGATGACTCTGGATCCTACGAAGCCGGCGGATGACATGGGATATATGATCGGGGTGGTGCCAGATATCCAACCATGCACTGTTCAGTTTGAGAGCAGGGTTCCGGAATCGGCGCTCAGGCGTATGATGCAGAAGGATCCCGAGGTTGCGTGAGAAAGCTTGACTCTAGAAATCGCAGTGTCCCATTACAATTTCGGCCTCGTATATTTCTCTGGTGTGCGCAGTGTGTTCAGCTATTCACTGTCGTGTATTTCTCTTTCCCTGGGGGTAAATTGGTCTCCCCTAGCCAGACCCAATAGAATGAAGATAGTCGTTCCTTGTAGGGTAACATTGTCGTTTGTCTTTCTTGACGCTCTAAACCCTCAAATGTCAAACTTCAAACCCAACTTTACTGACGCGATAAGCACAACTGTCGACTCTCGAGTGCAAAGTTGGCTGAGGCACAAGTCTTCGTCGTGTCGCCATTCTTTTTTTCAAAAAAAAAAAAGAACAAAGATCCATTTATTGGGCCGAGCCCGATGTTACACATATGGTACGTGCAGTATGTTAGCCACGAGTGTTGAAAATCCTTCGACCTCTGTCTGGTCACCTGCGGCGGCAATGGACAAGGGGGACTATCCATGGCGGTCCATGGCATACCTCTTATAAAAGGACCTCGATCTTCCGAAGTCGGTCCTCTGCGTCAGTGATACTAATTAATAGTAATACAATGGCCGAGTACGACTATGTAGGGTCTTCATCTCGGTGTTTGGCGAGGTAGATAAGTTATCTCGCGGGTGATGAATCCCGATCTCATAGCCAGTAAGGGGACCACTGACCAATGTTAATTTCGAGACTGCGAAGCGCCCATAATAATCAAGCTCTTGGAGTAGATGCTGTAAGTATCATCGTGCACGAAGCTCAATTGATTGAGAAGTACCGCCACGGCAGTTCAACTTCATCGTTTAAGTCTTGTGAATGAACTCGAGAGTTAGCGCCTTCGAATTCCTTACGGAAGGCGTCTTTTGCCAGGACGAGACAGCTAAAATGAAACTTAGGGGCACATGATTGAAGTTATACAAGGCATTTTGATCGTTCTGTTATATAGTAGATACAAGGTCTCTGAACCATTACTACCAATCGTAAATTACTTGGTATCTCAGCTTTCCACGGTAGTCATAGAGATGTCGACGATAAGTGAAAGAGACGGAAAAAAAACAAGGGAAATAGTAAGGGATACAAGGGCATGGTCTGATGAGATATGTGCGGTGAATGAGATCTGAGATGTAGGAGAAATCCAGGGATACAGTGGTGGTTACGAGACAGATACAGATTTTGGATGGCTGGTGCGCCAGCGCGGGTGCCCCCTATTAGTGTTTTATGGTATTAGCGCGCTCCGGCACCGAGGTTCATAGCACCCAATATGACCTCCCATGCCAGGTCAAGGCAGTCCCAGAGTTCGGGATCATGCACGCCTAGTGCAACTGCGTTTCTCCACACAGCCGCGATGTTCTGGGCGACGTTGGTAAGTGCACTCATACCAGGGGCAGATGACATCAGGTGCGCGGAAAGCGTGTGGAGTGCAGGCCCGGAGGCAAGTGTGCCTCGGAGTGCTTGTGGTGACGTAAGGGTAGACAAGAAAGAGCCCGGGACAGCCGGAAGGAGTGCGGAGAGGAGTTGAGGTGCTGAATGAGTGTAGAGGAAAGTGTGCAAGGGGCTGAATGCTGCCGGGGCGGGTATAGTGAGAGGAAGTACTGGAAGAGTGACGCTAACAGTAGCGCCATGAGATGAAGCTGATGGGGGGAGGCGGGGGAGGGAAGCGCAATTAGATGCGAGAATAAGCGAATGGGTGGCCACGAGGGTCACATACGGATCGGAAGAGCTGGATGATCTGGAGAGTGCAAGTATGTGTGTGGGGTAGGAAGAGGAGAAGCCAGATGCCCGAATTGGAATGGTTAGACTAGGGGAGTGGTGCAACTGCGAGCGAGGCATGCTCGGAGGCAAGTGAGATGGTGAAAGTGCTGCGATACCAGCCAACATCCTAGATGATATGTTAGATCAGGTTAACCTAGCGATTTGACATGATACTCACTGGTTTGCTTGCAGCTTCAGACCGCGACGGACGTAGTCCATGGGTACTTCTGAGAGTTCAGGTGCGATAGCAGCAATATTTTGTCTAGGAACCTCAGCATATGATGGACGTTGCAGCTTGCGAGGAAGCTGGACATTAGAAGGATAAGACTGTTGTGCAGGGAAAGAAGCCATGGTGGGTGTAGCTGATTCTTCGTAATCCCAGATGGCTTTTGTCTGGATGGGGTGTGCAGCACGGACTTGATACATCGTGGCTAGTGTATGGAGCTGGGAAATATAAAATGAAGTAGTAGAAGGTCGTGATAGTAGCGGTTTTGTGATATCAAATCACTTTGGGAGTTGGAGACAGCGAAAAAAAGATGACATTGTCAAAATGCTTTATATCCCGAGTACTAGTCTCCACTATTTTCAGAACAAGGGATATGTTCGAAATTTGTTTAGAGCTATCTACTCTCTTTGACGCCTTTTTGGTCAATCGTTTGTAGTCCGTTTAGGAAACTCCCTTGATGTCGTGGGCGACTAACCTCGCTTGCCCTCCGCGAGCAACTGATCAGATGTTAACTTTAAGCCAGCGGGCGTCTTTGTAGTCATCACAACCCGCGAAGGACAAGGACGTACCTTGTTCTTACATTGCCACCTCTTTTTGGTCATCCGCGAGTATTCCTCGAGGCTTCTTGCTTCTGTAGACTGTAGGAAGCCGTCATCAAAGCTCTCGTCAACTAACAGCATGTGGGTGGACCCTTACCCACCTAACCTTTTGTGGCATCAAGAACCTGCTCAAACATGGCATACCTTGTTTGCGTGGTCGAGGCAAATTTACGTCGATGATCAGCGTTCCGCTTAGAAAGCTTTGCAATCACACCTACTGGGTGACCTACACCTCGTTTTAGGATCAAAAATTCTCATTTGGCTGATAGCAATCACAGCATGTGGGCAGACCCTGACCAGCTAACCTTTTACGTGGTACCGGGACTCAGAACTTGCTCAAACGTGGTGTACATGGTGAAGGCAAGTTTACGTCGATATACTCGGCGCTCCGATCTGTGGGTCTCCATTCTCGAATGCTCCGCAATCGCACCCACGCCTTTTTACATGCTTCCGGAGCAACATATTGACATCAACCTCCCAGAGACAGATACGACTAGGATGTTTTTGTTTCAAATTGAGCTAGCTCCAGCCGGATAGAAGATAACGCACACGACTCCGCCTCCGCCGCATGCTAACCATCTGACGGTAAATCCATTGCTTGATGGCGTTCTGAAACCCGTGCTGAAATCGTTCTGAATATTGGAAAGGAAGGATCGGGACGAAGCAGGCAGTCTAACCCAAAAACTCACTGCAACATCCCGGCTACCCAGCCCTTGATTGAAATCAGATTGATCCGGGACGTAAAGATACAGAATCTCCGGAAGAATATTTCACACATGAGTAATAAGTACGTTGAATATTTTTTTCCTCGTTCGATGTACGATACCCATTCACTTGCAAGAATGATTCCGTCTTCTTGATTTTTTCAGTGAAACGCATGGCTGGTTGACTCCCTGCTCAAAATCACCAACGGCCTGCGTCTCCCGGGTGAACATCGGAGGCGAACTTGAAAACATAGCAAAAACCTCGACAGCTTTTATACTTTCATCTCCATCGCTACACAGGTCCTCAACACCTCGAATAACAATGAGATAGTCAAACCGTCCTCTGGACAGAGACGCGACGAGGTCACATTTACATTTAGAGATGAAGACTGAAGTGCAGATACTCGTCCCTAATGGCATGGCCAGAACCGCTTTCATAAATAATCTGATGGTCTGATTCGAGTCTACAGGCGAACAATGTCAACGAGAGATGTTCATTGTAGCACCGTCAGCGTTAGGGAGACTAGGACGGTTACAACTACGACGTACTTATCAGCGCGGGCACTTTCTTGGGTTAATTCGCTCGGCAGGGACCAAAGAGGTCGCGTCATGAATCTGATTGTCTATACATAACTAATCGATAAAGACTAAGTTCTGATTTCAATCACCTCACTGAACTTGTCTACACCCCATCCTACTCAAAATAAGTATAGCTTGAAAAACGGGGAGAACTTACCGTTAGGTTGTTTGCCTCCTCCGAGATAGATTCTGTCATTGTCAACCCATATCACCTTTACCTCATGGCTACCGAACTTTCTGTCCGATACGACCTGGACGTAAGGCAGGGACGTTGTCAACTGCTCCCCCGCTTCAGGGGGAAATACCCCCACTTCCTTGTCGATTTTTGGGATTTCGATAGTGGATGACTCTGTCACTACTCGTCCCAGACCCTGCCGGCGCTTAACAGCGAGGGGGCTGAAGTCCATCATATGTAACCTACATGGCTCCATCGCATCCGGGTTAGCACCAGTTGTCGTGTCAACCGCAGGCAATGCCAGAAAACTCGACTCCCGGTAACGTTAAATCTATAGTGATACTTGAAAATACGAGCATCTAAAGGGCCCCAATAGTCCCATTGCATTATCCCTGAAAAGGAGTCCGGATCGAAGAAAATCCTGGTGGAAATGACTCACCCCGTGACAATGGATAGTAGTCGATGTGTACTATGTAGGGTCCGAGGTCCACATTGTTTGTTGGGCTGGCATCGGTGATTGGGAGACATCTGCGGTATCCTCCATCGGAAAAACGGACTCTATGGACAGCACTGATGTAGGTAACAAGAATCATGCCAGCAATTGGGGCGCCCAGGATATCCTCAGTTGCTTCAGGTTCAATTGATTGTCGACAATCACCAATCTATCGTTTCCGTAGTCTTCCCTAGCCAGCCCTATATAGACGAACTAGGAAGATAATCGTTCTTTCTAATATCGTTGCTGAGGAAATAAGGTTTGATTAGGTCGTGTTCACCGCTGATATCAATATATGTTGAGTATAATAGTCACTGAGAATACTCTAAATCAAGTGTCAGGTATCAAGTCTTTCAACTATTTCCGACCAGGGCTTACATTGGATGTTGGTGAGTGCTGCCAGTCCTAAATCTACAACCACCATGTGGGCTTGAATGAAGAGCTGCCTGCAGCACCAACCGGAAAGTAGATCCGGAGTACGATATATCTTCCCCACCTACTGAGCGTCGTCTTTGTACTCCCTGTTACAATACGTTCGCGCTCATGCCGTCGGAGCAGCCTCGACAGGAATAGTGTCTGTCCAGTAGCTTTGGGATGTACACGATCTCAATCGAGGGCTCCAAGGTCAACACGGAATTGCTCGTCACCTGTGTGAGGAGGATTATCACTGACCTGCAAGATGGCAATTAGAATTTGCGTTGGGTCCAAAAGCACGTCCATTATTCTGTCCCCGTTGGGAACTGAATGCGGTAATGGAGACAAATGATGGTCGATTTTTGGCTTCGGTAATACTGAAAAGATCACGACGGAGTTCATATATATACGAGTCCCACGTGCAGAGATGGCCATTGGCGAGGGATGCCGAGTCTGCATGGCAATCGACGTCGTCTGCTACAGAGAGTTTTCCGAACATAGGAGTGCGTTTGTCGAAATATGTGTTAGCAACGGGGAGCAGTTGTTGGCACCGAGTTCAACAATGTACTGAAGCTCGGAGGATGTCATGTACGCCTGGCAGAATGCCTTACATACATTGTCAGCACTATAAACAAACATCTAGGACATCGACGTCAATTAGTAGCTCAGACGTACAACGAAGAATGTCTCAGTAAGGAAGGAAGGTGATGTGAGAGTGGAGGTCCTCACCAAGAGACAGGAACTCTGGCTTCATGATATTTCCGTCTCAGGTCCTGTCCACTAGTAATTAACTGGGTGTTCGCAGTTTCGAAGTGCAAGCGAGTGTGCAGCGAGAAAGTGCCACAGGGGCTGAAGCTGAAGATGGGGATGACGCTAATTGCTTCCGCGGAACCAACCGCAGCTCTGTGCTGACTCATCAACTTCAAATAAATGCCCACTGTCCATGGTCGAGTTGAATGATCATAAGCTTAAAATCGATTAAGACTTGAATGCCATCTAGCTAGATAGACATGATGATTTACAACGACTTATACTCGGTAGTTAGTGCGAGTCTGCGACTACTTACTGTCAGCCCTTGTCATGTGAAAACACGTAAGCTACTATAATAGGAAAGTTCCATGTCGTGAGCGTGGCCTAACCTCCGACGTCAACTACTTATGTCTGCAACTTGAACTGTAGTTCAAACACCAGCTTGCAAGTACTAAGTACTGGTCCTAGTTGATTCTATTCTTCCATCAGTGTTGGTTTTCTTGTCGTGGAAGTGCCGAGATTGACATCAGCGGATTTTCATGCGTGTCATCTAGGCATACTTCAAGCCAGAATAAACTACTTGTCCTTTGCAGCTCTAACGCTGTGAAGCACGCGTTCCATGCTGCTCCACGATTCGAGGCACGTTCCAGGTCAAATACACCCCCCAGGTGCCTCTTCGTCCACGTCATTACTCTCCTGTAGAGAACGTTCGTCCACCTTACGGCCCGCCAAGAAACCCTATCCGAAATTACATCTTTCGCCCTTTGCCCCGAGCCCACATGACAAGCGACCTCCTTCGTCAGATGGGCGAAAATCGCCAACACGACCTGCTCATTCGCACGGGCAAGCCAGACCAGCTAGCCCTACGCCCGGTACCCCAGGTCATTCGACAGGCTTTCGTGCTCAGCTTGCACATCTCTTGCCTCGTCATGCTGTATTTCTCATGCGGCTTAAGATCCATCAACTCAGCAGCGTTCCCCTTGTTCACGGAGAATTTGAGGTGCGATGGAAGTTCAAGGGGGTAACTTCTGGCGGAGGTCTATTGGGCAAGGTGAAGGGTAAGGGCAAGGCTATGGGAAATACCACCCCGAACGGAAGTGCCAACTCAGCTAAAGGGAAAGAGAAAGAGAAGCTTAACGAATGGGAAATGGACGCAGCCAGCGCCGCTGATACCTCAGACGCCCATAGCGTGGCCAACTCCAACTCGACCCACTCACACGATCCATCTATCCCCTCAGTAGTCATATCCTCAAACACACCAGTATCACCCAGCCCAACTCCGCGCAGCGTTTCAACGCCTAATACCTTCTCAGCATCGCCGAATTCTCGTCCACACCTGCATGTACCGCCACAGCACCTCTCCGCTGACTGGTTACCCCAAACTACCCCACCGGACTCAACGCCGTCTCTGGCTGAATCTCCTCCGACTGCATACTCTCCTGCCAAAGGTCATACTCTGTTTGAACAGTTAAAGGAACACAGCGTGACATGGGAGCAGACGCTTGATGTCATGGTGCAGATGGGTATTGGTAGGGAAACCAATGAGCTTGGCGGTTGCGAGGCAAAATTTGACGTGATGCAGGTGCATTTTTTCAGTGATTTTTCTTGTCAAACCTTGCTGAATAGGTTTTGCAGCGAGTTGTCCCAGGCGATCCAGATGCACCACGAAATCCACGGCTCGGTGCTGTGAGCTTAAATCTAGCTCAATACGTGGGCGCTGGAGTTGTCACTCGCCGTTATTTGCTCAGGCAGAGCAAGACTAATGCAACACTCAAGGTAATCCCACCATTAGTCTCTCTCAATTTCGTCAGATTTACATTTCCCCCGTAGCTTACCGTCCAACTAGAACATATTGGGGGCGAATCGTCATATGTTGCCCCACCTCTCCCTAAAGGAGAGATATTGAGTGGGGTTGCCGGTTTGCTCGACAAAGACGTCTTTCGAACACGACCACGTACCCTTGATCTTTACGCTAACTCTAACTCCTCATCGTCCTCGTTATCCACTCTTTCGACCACTTCATCAAGAAAACGCAAGAAGAAAAAGCGGAACCCATTGGATGCTAACCAACTCCCAAACACCCGTGGCGTTCGCGGGACGGAGAAGCTGATCGAAGCATTGTTTAATCCAATGCCGGTCACGCGACCAGGGCTCGTCACCCCCTTTACATATCTTGCTGAGCCCGAAGTGCAGGAGCATGACCACTCTCGAGAAGCCACCACGGAGGATGGTCATCTCTACGGCGAAGATGAGGGGAGACTTGCAGAGGAGTCTCTATATGCGAATTCTGCGGACATGAACCACGTTCCAGTGTCCCGCCAGGATTCGGAGAGCGACTATCAGAGCATGCACTCAAAGTGGTCTAGCTCATTACGTGCCCCATCCGTAAAGAGCACGAGGTCTGTGAAACGATTAGGTGCCAACGAGCTCGGAGTAAGCACTGCTGTCCCAAATTCGACCAGCGTCGAGAAGCGGGCGTGGTGGCGGAAGGTGCTCCATGCGGGAGCTGCATCGTAGGGGTTCATTCTACATTTTTATTGCTTTTCTTGTTATTCAAGTTCTTGATACTGCTTCAGGGAGGACACTTGGGTTTTCACTTATATCTATAGCTATTGGCACTGCATCGTACATCCATACGACCATAGCCCTACGGGCACACTCCTATTACGTCCTTCGTTCATCTACTACGATATAACTCGCATTGCATTGGTATGGTACATGACTAGATTATTCTTGCAAAACAGGGCACTGAGCGCTGAGGTGAAGCGAGATATGCGAGTCATTTGATAGCAGGATGATCGAGGCATCATATTGGAGGATATAGACACTACACCTGCCCAGTCTATCAGTAAAGAACGCTTACAAGACGTAAGTAGACCTCACTCGCTAGCTATGATGCGGTAGGTCGAGCCGTGCTTGATGTCGTGGATCCAAAGATTCCTCCAGTGATAGTTTGTCGGGCCTCACGTAACTTGAACGCATGGACAACTCTTGCTTTTCGTCTCCGCTTTGCTTCCTTCACCTCCTTCTCGAGCTGCATCTTCGCTTCCTGCTCCGCTTGAGCGGCGGCGGCGACCTCGTCTTCCACGCGTTTTATGTCAAGCTTTTCGCGCACCAAAATTCTAAGACGCATTCCTTCGAGACCTAATAACTCAGGCTTTGTTCGAAGAAGGTAATTGTCAACCCCGCCGTGCTACTCCCCAGGGTAGAGGTATGATGAGAAATTGCCTGCACGCACAGAAATCAATGATGCATACCTTCTTTATCGTCTTGAGTGCACGCGTCGTAAGCTTCACTTTCACCTCATGCCCGAGCGCGTCCGATTTGAGGCGTTTGCTCTGAACGTTAGGTAGCCATGTCCGCCGGGTTTTGTGTTTCGAATGCGGAACGTTGTTACCGTACTGTTTAATTTTCCCGTGGAAGAGACCGAGTTGAGAGCGTCGGAAGGGAGTGGAAATTTTAGCCACCGCTGAGGCGAGGACAGGGAGGGAGGGAAACATGGTCAATAATTATGACGACGGTACAAAGAACTTGTCCGCAAAATGTGAGATGTCGAGCTAAGAAGCAGTCACGTGACTATGTTTTCAGCTGCGTGAAACGATGCATACGTTTTGCTTCAAGACTCTATTCCAACATGTCCGCAGACTCTCCCAGAGATCCGACTCGAGCAACTAAATTGTCTCTACCAAAAACATGGTATGCGGAGTCCGCTGGTGAGTGTGACAAAGTCGCTCACTTCTGTAGAGCTCACCCGTGACTATACAGATGCTATGGGCTCGATGGGCATGTTCCTCGCCGGGTTGGTACTAGTGTCCAGAAATCGGTAAGTGTCAAGTAATTACAGTGTTCCATGCTGCTTTTCCCCCAGGTACCTCTTTGCCTGAACGTCACTCATATGTTCGTACAGGTACCTGGCATGGCCAGTAGCTCTACTCGCGCTCAGCAGCTTCATGAACCAGCACCCTCTTCGAACAAAGGAGGGTGGAAGTACGCCGTGGACGGCTTTGATGTGAGTCCACCGTTTCTATCCATGTAGTCCTTAGGTCTGATACACTTCTAGGACGGCCACGTTTGCGCTAATTGTGTCACACGCTGCGATGTTCACATTCACGGACCCCGCGACTGGAGCAATCAAGTTTTCATCATAGAATCGTAATTATTGTTCTATATGTCATTTATTGTTTGGATAGGATGACGTGTCGAATGGTTATGACCATAGCGCGCTTGACACCCCACACATTTTGTACGCTCACTTTACATCGGACTGTTTATTTTCCAGACCTCCCAATTACTCTCAAGAGTTTGGTGTTCCCGATTCATCTCATCAAATGTCTCCTCCACAATTTCAAGCGCGAACTTTGTGCAGCTGGTGACCTAGATGTTAATCGCCTCATGCACCAGCCACACATCCGAGTCCGGGAGCCCGAAACGAAGTTGAGGATTGGATCAGTATCCGGGTAGTAACTAAATGTGCACTCCTAACTCGGCGGAAGGCTCTGAATCTGACTCTCGCCAACCTTTAGTTGAATGCAGGAATGTTTTAGTTAAGAGGCATCTCTGGCCAGTGACACAGCAAGCGAGGCGTACATTATTCCTGATATGCTCTTAGACTGGAATGATCATTGACTAGCAGACGTGCGATGCTGATCAGACTTGGCATGCTACCTTGAGGTATACATATTGTGTGTAAGTGGGTACCCGGCACAATTGAGGGCGTCCGCCAGAGACGGCAGCGAGCCCTACCTGTAAGTATGCGTGGGATGCACTTCGGATCAAGTTGTAGCTATGCAAGTACGAGGCCTGATTGATATCACAAAATTCCATAGCCTGATGGGTCTATTTTGTACTCATGATTATAGACTTTCTGAATCATGACTGCTCTTTACGCGATTGTTTCAGAAACGACCCGTTACGTTGCACACTGCCTGTCACCGGTACCGGGTACGTGCACAACGACATCTGATTTTGCTAATCGTCAACCCGGTATTCTCTGAACCAATATCAACGACTTGTCAGAAGGGACAGCTCCAGGCAGCGTTTGTTGACATTCATGACTTCCTCATATCCTTACACACCTACAATACTCCGAACAAACGTGAAACCACGCCCATGGGTGCCGTTTAAGCCTCTTGAAGGGCACATCGAAGGTCCCGCCCCTGCCCTGCAAGCCCCGGACTGATACCTTACTTGGCATGTACAACATCAGCACGCATATCATACCTGCAGCGAACCCCAGAGTCACCCCGGATATTCCAGTTCCTGAGCTGCCACCTCGCTCTTCGAAAAGAACCCTGGGCGATATCAAGAAACTGGGACTTGATCTCATGGAAAGACAAGTTAGGCAAGAGGAGGACAGCCATTTCAGTGTCTCGAGCGACAAGTTGCTGTGGAATTGTGTCAACAGATATGTGAAAAAGGACCACAAGGCTAACGTCAGAACGAAGGGGATCACTTTGTTCCTTGTGCAAGCAGTGGGCTTTCCTATGGAAGTGAGTCTCATGACATGTATTTCATGGTCTGCATGTTAGGAATCTCACTATGTACTATACATTAGATGTGGGAGACCACTCTATGTTATTTACTAGCTGCTTCTGGTGTCATAGATGAGATATGGTCATGGGAGTCAGTGCAACATGGGGACGCTGCTCTGCTAAACAGACAGAATCTCAGTGGTACCTGTAAGAGGACGTCTCTCAGACCCGCTCGCTTGAGATTAATGGACGGCAGTTGACTGGATTGACAACACGAGAGACATTGCAAACTTTCTTATCAACTACATGCCAGAAGAGGTAGAAACATCTGCACTACCTGTTCAACTTCATCGACTTCCTGCATCCATTGGCGAATCACGTCAAAAGTGTGGCTTCTCTTCGCGCACCCTGGTCGCAACAGGACACTCATTTGGTGGTTGCTCGGTGTATGCATTCGCGTTTCAGAGACCTGTCGAAACTCATAATATTGCGCAGGGCTTTAGCCGCGTTGCATTTTCCGGCCTTGTTTTCCTCAATGATCCTCATCGATGCGATGATCGATACATATCTAGGATATGTGTGGGAGAACACGCAGCGCATGGTCGGGGCTTCCTTGATAAGGCGCGAACAATGGCCATCACGGTGCATAAATTTTGGTAATTACCCTCGCGCAGAGTACTGACTATGATTGTAGGGAGGATGCCTTGCGTTCCTTCAAATCTTCACCCGTGTTCTCCGTTTGGCATCCTGACGTGCTTCAGCTCTATGTCGATTATGGACTATACGAGGATGAAAGCGGATGTGTTAGATTAAAAACGCCTCCCATTCAAGAGGCTCTTATCCTCGCCACCCCACGAACTAGCCGCGAAACTTGGGAGTTAATGGAAAGGCTTGACGAGAACATTGAGCTGCTGTGGATTCTCCCCGGAAGCCCAAGCCAGGAAATGTAAGCTGCGACAGGACCAAGTTCGCTGACTGACAGACACTATTCGACAGGTTTAAGGAAGGGAAGAAGCAGCGTGCTTGGCGCAGACCCGCAAATTCATCTAACATCGTCATCAAGTCATCTGGCCATCTCGTCTGTATCTCACCTTGAATTTTTTCCACAACTAACATAAGTGTGCCTTAGATTCCTGAGGAGGCTCCAGAAGAACTCGGTACGTTTACCTACCGGACTAATTGATTGCCATCTAACTGCCCATACAGCGCAAATCATGGCCGACTTTCTGCACAGGAAATACAGTATTTCCCCAACGAAGCCAAAGCTCTAAAATTTGTGTACATGAATGGATGCTGAGCAGCAAATATATCTGGAAACCTGTAAGGGTGCTACATACGGCGTAGCGAGAATGATACGAATTCGACGGGGGTTTAGAATAGATCGAGGTAAGGTTTCGACAATCAGTTGATAGCATCGAGAAGCGTTCAGAGATTCGGTCCTTGCAAACTGGGTGTATTCTGCTGACGCTACGAGGGAATATACATGTTGGGGTTTTCAAGGTTTCCAATACAGTTGACGTCGACACGGACTATTATTATTAAAATTAAGTATGAGCAAGAAATCCAACTGTCACCAAAGATCTACCATGAGTATTGTATGCAAGGCCAGAGCAACATAACGACTTGGAGCTCGCTTCAAAGTCGAGCTCGCTCTAAAACAAAAGGCTTCTGTTGCGCTGGCACCTCAGCCTGCTTCAGAGGGGAGCTATAAACAGGCAACGTCTTACTAAATTCCTCCCAGCGCTCATCCGATATGATGGGTGACGAGACGTACGGCTCGACCTCCATCGCAGTGAGTAACTCATCCAGATGAGGCAAAGCTGCCGACAAAGCAGTATCCTCCATATGCACGATGTTCTGCCGCGTGAACATGCCACATTCTACATACCACGCGGCATCCATCTTGATTGCATTGATGAGATACAGATCGATGAGAGATTGCGAGACGCCCTGGTCTTTAGCGGCATCGTAAGCCATGCGATGTCCCATGGACTCGACCATCAGTTGACAACGCGGTTGCACGTATTGCATGAACGCTTGTGTAAAGTCGGATGAGGAGGAGACTGTTTCAGTTGCCTCCTCGAATAACGAGACTTCGTGCAGGGCAAGGGGGCCTTCCGGATGTGTCGAGGGATGTAATGTGTACGTGTGCGCCAAGGAATCTGCCACAAGTCCTATAATTTAACTTGAGTCTTTAGCTTTCACGGAGATCAATGTTCTGCACTGACGCATGGAGAGCCCTGGCATATTTGGTCAACATCATATAACCAGAGAAGGTAAACTTGCCTACCTAAAATATCACCTTCAGCAATACTGACCCCCCTCATCTCGCTCTGTGCAACAGATTAATTCTCCATAACGGACCAGGAGAAGACGCTCGTACATAAAGATTGGACAGCCGATTATATTCGAAGAGGCCTTGAGCTCCGAGTCTCTCAGACAGAGCAAAATTGGAAGCTTGCGCGTGTTGAACCATAACTGCTTTACAGCAAGCTGCAACGCCATGTCGCACACCGACATCGAGGCTCTTGTCCACGAACTGCCTGATGGCCCATTTGTAAAGCGCTTTTAGTACATATGCTTGAGAGATAGCATGTAGTAAAGGGAGCTGTTGTGTCCGGTACGAAAGTATGGGCACGGGCTTGCCATGAACACCGGTCACATGGCGACGCTGAAAGTAACGCGCGGCGATGTACAATGACATCTGGAGATCCGGAATTGCGACTGAGCCAAGCGCTAGGGATCCGACCGTGACACGCCATATGGAGGACATGAAATCACGATGTATCCTGTTGGACTTCTTTATGTCCCCGAGGAGCGCTGAACGAGGTAAGCGGACGTGATGGAAGCTGGTGAGTGCATGATTGACGGGAGTCGAGCCTCCCCGAGGTGGTAGTAACCTATAGTAAATGGTTAAGTACTAAGTGTGTTTGAAATAGAACGAACAGGCTCACTTCGAAGTCACTCCGTTGCACATATGATATCCGTCGTTTATATTGACTAGGAACGGTCGAGGTCCACGACATTCACCGTTCACGAACAGTTGTGCAAAAACAATGGCAATACATGGAAGACCTTTCACTGGAATAGTTGGCGGCATGAATCTAAGCTATTATGATTAACAGCCCTCAAGGAAATACTGATATCATACTTAGCATCCAAGGGCGAGGGCGTATGAAGATCGAATTCGCCTGATGGAAGAAGTGTCGCTGATGTCTTCATCCGGAAGATGTCCAGGCCTCTTCCCAACTCAGTAAGGCAGAATTGGCCACTGCGACGAGATCATGTAGTGCTTCCACAAAATTAACATTGCGATTTACTCACATGACATTCCATTGAAGAATGTCCTCGACGAGGGGAACCCACTCAGGTCTCGTAGTTGCAGCATATTGCGCAAGCGTTCCTGCGACCAAATTGTACTGGATCGTCAGTAACGTGGACGCAGCCCCATCTAGGGTCATGATCGGGTCAGTGTGCAAGTCCCAGAATTTTTGAGTCAAATCCAAGATGTCATGAAGAATGACGCCTGGATTCGAAATCAAAATCTGCCCCATGAATAAAGAAGCTGCATGCGCACCGTGTGCTAAGCCAATAGCCCTGGCTCTCTCGTATGAGAGAACAACTCGAGCATCGCGGCTGAGGAGCTCAGAGCGTTTCTTGAATAGGTCCGACTGGCAAAGGTGCGACGTGTGTGTCATGAGTGGGTGAAGGAACAAAGAAATATGTTGCCTCTGTCGCCCCGACCCCCGTCTGTTATATAGACATCAGTTGTCCGTGGATCTTGATAAAGATGCATGCCCACACGAAGGACGCTGTAGTATCTTGAACAGTCTTGAACGTGAGGGTTTGACTGCGTATTCGAAGGGGATTAATACGAGGTCAGGTCTGACACTGATGCGTTTACCAGCGATGTGCGGGAGTGGCGACAAGAGGCAGGAGCTGTTTTTTTCCCCCCAGATCTCGGGTCCGCGGCGAGGCGGAGTCTAGCGTAGTAGATTGGCAGAAGCGGCTTGAGAAATAAGATCTGAGAAGCGGACGTTTACATGACGCAAACTCGATTAGCTCGATCAACTCGAATGACCAGCAGGTTTAAAACTTTAAAGGCTTAAAAGCGAGCTATGAGACGCGTCGTGGACGTGTGAAAGTCAATCGACGAGAACGGAACCACGAGGCAGAAGTCAAGACGCATGCCCGCATATTATTTGTGGTGCATCCCGGTAAAACCATCGCAATATCCTCAGGCGAGCACGTTGCTTGTAGTATGTATAAGTACATGTACGGATCCTGTCAGCTGGCGTAATAAGACTGTCCGACCTATGAGGGTTTTGATTTTCAGGCTTACCACCAGGGGCTGTGGTACTTCGGTCACTCGTGTCGTGTTTTCACCATATCCAGGCTCGAAGATATTCTATTCAAGGGTCCCCATCTCCATTGCCTACGACCCAGCAATCAACTACGTGGGAATCGCACCATGAGCAACATCACCAATGCGAAGGCAGGGACACGACTCACTCTCACGACGTGCGAGCTCCTTAGAATATCAAAGCGAGTACTACAACTCGAAGATCCCACCCCCAGTGTCATTCTGGCACTGTTTGTCATTCTGCGCATTAATAGTCTATTACAAGGCGCGAGGGGTGAGTCAACAGGTATGGCAAGTAACCGCTCATACTCACGACACATGTTAGACCATTGCAGCATGACATGGAGGCGCACGACTCTCTGTCTCTAGCGCAGTCCCGGCTAAAAATATCTGGCGTTGCATTGACAGACATAGATGCTGTCAAAGCAGCCACGAAGGCAAGGAAGAAGAAACGCGTTCAAGTTGGTTTCACGAGGTGATTAGTATGGGATCTGCCAGACAGGCTCTTGAATAATTCTGAGGTGGTGGACGAGCGCTGGCTTCTATGTCCTGAAAACCTCGTTAACCATTCTAGGAATAAGTAGTTCGGATGGCGTAATAATAATCGTTCAAGTCGGCTCTGCGACTGGTAAGTAGGAGCGAAGTTTTTATGCAGCCGAATGCGTAGCGTCGTCTAAGTTATACGCGAGTCCTCTCCACCATTCAGTGGGGGCGCTCTGGATTCAGGAAAGCTTCAAATTGTGAGCGTAAATGGAGGCCTCTGTCAGATCGGTTGTCTGTTGCCAAAGATCGTTCGTCGGCTGAGGCTCTGCGACTGGGGGAGAAATGCAGGTGAACAGCAGTCCGAAATCAGGCAGTTCGGGTCCGATTAGGCAGACGCTGAACGTAGCTCACAACGTCCGCCATCCGGACGAGGTCATCCCGTTTGTGTCTGAGGTTCTCTGAGGTCTAAGAGGCGTTCAAGTTGTTGGTGAGAATTTGGACAGTCTCAGAGAATTTTTCGTGGAGTCAGCATTAATGTTGGTCGATAGCTTGGAGACACGCCATGACGTTGAGATGACATAACTCAACGACAGCGAGCAAGATTTATGATTTTGTCGACTGCAAATCATCAGACCTTCAAGAGTCAGGACTCAGTTGAGATACCTCGCGCTGACGCTCTCAATGTGGTAGAAGTCAACAATCTGGCTGGCGCGACGTTGAATATCGAGACTAGCAAAACACGAATGGTTTGACTAGCTTTCACCTTGCAATTGGAGTGTGGTAAGTACTTAAAGGCTTCTCAATGATACTCAGTCCTCGCAATTCCTGCCTCCACGAGCCAATACCCAATAACCAAACCACATGAACGAGCAGGGGTAGGCAATGGTTGTCCATTGTCTAGAAATTCATCAGAGTAAGAACATCAAAAAGTTCAAGGCTCAAGAGACTGATGTACTACAACTCCAGCACGCTACAAAGTAACGGCCTAGTCTCCCCTAGATAGATCATAGACGAATGAAGATAGTTGTTCCTTCTTACTATGATAACTAACGGTAGTGATAAGGTTGAGCGGGGAAATTATGCGACGACAACAAATTTGGTACCTGAGCGACAGGAAAATGAGTGAAGGCCGGGAAAAAAATACGCAAACTACCCTCTTTGGATCCAGGGATATCACAGGTATGCTTTACTTCGCAGCCTATACTTTCTCTCCAGGAAAGCTGATATTTCTTGGGCTGAAGGAAAATTATCATGATGGCACGATAAAAGATAAAATGACACTTACCAAGCTCCTTTGGCGATTCTTGTGGAATCTGAGGGACAGACAGTTTAACCAGACTCCCTACAGGAGGCGAAAGATCGGCTTACCAGATGCCCAGCCGAGTGGATTACTACATTAGATGAATTAGCGGGCCTTCTCCACACTCGGACCCTCGTAGCTTGTTCGCCCATAAACCTAAAATGAAAGTCAGTAGAAGTAGATTATCACCGGAAATAACGCACCCCTTGTCTCCAGGCTTCCCCGGAACAACCCAACGTAGTTCTATTCGCTCGTCTACCTTTTCCAACAGCTCCCATGCTTCAAACGATCTGATATTACGACCTGCGAACGCCAAAGCCTCGTGTAGACCTGACATCTTCAACTTCACGCCCCCTCGTGAATCCTCGCAGAGGCCACATGTGACATATAGCTGTAGGGCATCAGGATGCCAACCTCCGAAGAATGGAGAGGCCTTGAAGAAACGTAATGCCTCCTCACTTATGACCCCTGAGTTAGACGCTTAGAAGTCACTAGCACAATATCACGACTCACCGCGACGACCATCGTTCGCGCCTGCCAAGGGCACCGGGCACTTTAAACGGAACGACTCTGGAGGGATAGGTGCCATATTGAACAGCTACTGGATCCACGAGAATCATGGAGGAGAATAGCACAGGGAAATTGACAGCCGCTAGTATCCTGCATTGAAGTTGAGAACTGGATCAGAGTATTAATGTTGACAACAACGTACAGAGAATTGCCCCCGAATGAATGCCCGACAGCGACCAGGGATCGGGATGAAAATCCTTCAGTCTTCCGGTATTCGCTGATATTCTCCGGCAAAAGATGTAGATGAGTGGGTAAAGCCTTCGAAGATGCATCTTCCGGTAAGTAGTGTAACAGGAAGTGTGCAATATCCCGTGCATTGTCTAACCAATCATCTAGCAAAAAAGGTTCAACTTAGCCTTTGGATGTATGTAACACGGTATAGCGAGGTGCCTCACATATGCCGCTGAGATTTGCCTCGTTGACCAATGCAGCATCACCATGCTGAACAGCCTCCCAAGACCACACCTCGTCGATCAGTGAGGCTGAGGGTGACGATAACAAATATCGCAGAGTTGTTTCCCATGTCTATATCATATTCAGTAGATATTATGATTTGCGTCGAGTGGATGTGTACCTCCTTGGGAAAACCAATTGCATGAGTGAGGAGCAATGTCAATCCCTTCCTCCCATCTTGACCTCTCCTCGCGTATCGGTTGACGCAGTTCCACAAAAGCTTCTCGCTTCCTTCTCCACCTAACCTTCCGTGCACGAAGCTCTCTTGTCGCTCAGTAATTTCGACGGCCATCCGCTGGATATCTTGTCTCTGTTCTAAGTCATTCATTGAGAATTTTGGGCCCACAGGCAATGGTATGTCTGGAGTAAGTCTTGGACAAACAGCAGGCACTAGGTGAGTGCTAACAATATAATTGTCGTTGAACAGCTCGTGCCGAGGAGGGGACGGTAACGGAGGCTTTTCTAGGTCTTCGCTGCGCGTGCGGAATGGCAGGAACGGCGTAGGGTTTACTGTCGTCCACTGGGGAGTCGGTTCAAACGGATATGTCGAGGTCATGCTGGCCGTCATCGTCATTCGAGGGAAGAACCAGAGTTAATGCTGATTAAACGATCTCTCGCCGGCGTTCGGGCAAGTACTAATAGTATTCCCAGTTGTGCGTAGAATCATGGATGATAACCTGTGCAACCAGCTACATAGTTCGCGTCCGAGCAGGAGTATGGTGGGCAGAACGCATGGGAGAGAGCCATAACGTCGTCTCATAACGGCACAGATCTTATCAGCAAGCAAGGCCCGACCCTAGTGCTTAGTGTAAGCACGAGAGTCAGCGTGTCACTACCAGCTGTCATGGATACATACCTCAGCAAGAATGAAAGTTGAAACGAGGTAGGAATTACAACGCATTGATTGTTCGTGGTATGGGATCAGACAATGTCAGACAGATTTTCGAATGATCCTGTGACAGTTGGCTTGTGCTGAGTTGTATTTGCTGAAAATATCGTCAACCATTCTGAGAATGAACATTAATGAATTGCGTAACAGTAATCGTTCGTCGGCTCTGCGACTGGCAGGAGGAATGGAGGCTAACAGGAAAAGGATAGATTTCAAGTGACTGGGTCCGGTAAAGTTTATAGACCTGTTATCAAAGCGCGAGCTCAATGACCGTGGTACGGGACTAGATTGAAATAAGGCAGTTCAGGTAAGTTCAGGTCTGATGAAGGCTATATAACACCGCGGAGTAGACTCGGAGATAGCACGTACCCGTGAACATACCCGTATACCGTGCTGACGGGTACGGTGTGGCCACGGGTACCAGATCTCTACACCGTACCCGGACACCAAACGAGCCCACACGCACACCAAAACTCATCAAACGCGGACCGCTTGGCTATTCGTACTATACCTACATCCCTCACCCTGTTACAACACTCCCCAGCACAGCCCTAACAGGGCACCGCGTCTTAACAGCTCACTTTGTTTGTTGCGGTATATAAATATAGAATTTCTCTCTCTCTCTCTACACCGTACCCGTACCCGTCGTACCCGTACCCGCCGTGTGTCCCATACCCGTGCTATACCCTAGTCATATGCCGCCGGTGAGCAATATAGAGCCTAACAGCGTATGAGTTTAGGTTTGGCAAATGACATACTTGCTCTTGATAATAGTAATTGATACAACTAACGACCTACATAGTCTCCCCTAGATAGACCATCGACGAATGAAGATGGCTGTTCCTTCTTACTATGACAAACAACGATAGTAGGGAGGTTGGGCGGGAAAATTGTGCGACGACGACCAATGTGGATGTGAGTCAGATGAAAAACGAGCCAAGGCCAGAATAAAAATCCGTAAACTACCCTCTTTAGATCCAGGAATATCACAAGTACGCTTTACTTCGTAGCCCATACTTTCTCTCCAGGAAAGCTGATATTTCTTGGGCTGAAGGAAAATCATCATGATGACATGAATAAAAGACAAAATGACACTTACCAAGCTCCTCTGGCGATTCTTGTGGAATCTGAGGGACAGACAGTTAAATCAGGCTCCTTACAGGAGGCGACTCGGAAAGATCGGCTTACCAGATGCCCAGCCGAGTGAATCACTACATTAGATGAATTAGCGGGCCTTCTCCACACTCTGACCCTCGTAGCTTGTTCACCCTCAATCCTAAAATAAAACTCAGTACAAGTATAACTGAAATCATTACTAGGAATAACGCACCCCTTGTCTCCAGGCTTCCCCGGAACAACCCAACGTAGTTCTATTCGCTCGTCGACCTTTGACAGCAGCTCCCATGCTTCATACGATCCTACACGACCTCCGAACACCAAAGCCTCATGTAGACCCGACGTCTTCAGCTTTACGCCCCCTTGTGAATCCTCGCAGATGCCATATGTAACATATAGCCGTAGGACATCAGGATGCCAACCTCCGAAGAATGGAGACGCCTTCAAGGAACGTAATGCTTCCTCACTTATGCCTCTTGATTAGACGCTTAGGAGTCACTAGCACAAGATCGCGACTCACCGCGACGACCAGCGTTCGCGCCTGCCAAGGGCACCAAGCAGTCTCGTTGGAACGTAATTGGGGGGATAAGTGCCACTTTGGACCACTACTGGATCCACGAGAATCATGGAGGAGAATAGCACAGGGAAATTGACAGCCGCTAGTATCCTGCATTGAAGTTGAGAACTGGATCAAGAGTACTATTGACGCTGGCAATAGCAACGTACGGAGAGCTGCCCCCGAATGAATGTCCGACAACAACCAAGGATCGGGATGAAAATCCTTCAGTCTTCCGGTATTCGCTGATATTCTCCGGCAGAAGATGTAGATGAGTGGGTAAAGCCTTCGAAGATGCATCTTCCGGTAAGTAGTGTAACAGGAAGTGTGCAATATCCCGTGCATTGTCTAGCCAATCATCTAGCAATAAAGGTTCAACTTAGCCTTTGGATGTATGTAACACGGTATAGCGAGGTGCCTCACATATGCCACTGAGATTCGCTTCGTTGACCAATGCAGCATCACCATGCTGAACAGCCTCCCAAGACCACACCTCGTCGATCAGTGAGGCTGAGGGTGACGATAACAAATATCGCAGAGTTGTTTCCCATGTCTATGTCATATTCAGTGGATAGTATGATTCGCGTCGAGTGGATGAGTACCTCCTTGGGGAAGCCAGTTGCATGAGTAAGGAGCAATGTCAATCCCTTCCTCCCATTTTGACCACTCCTCGCATATCGGTTGACGCAGTTCCACAAAGGCTTTTGGCTGCCTTCTCCACCTAACTTTCCCTGCATGAAGAGCTCTTGTCGTTCATCAATTCCGGCGGCAAGCTGTTTGAGCTCTTGTCTCCGTTCTGAGGCATTCGCCGAAGATTTTTGGGACAACAGGCAATGGTATATCTGGAGTAAGTCTTGGATAAGCAGCAGGCACCAGGTGGAGTGCTAACAATATAATTGTCGTTGAACAGATCGTTTCGAGGAGGGGACGGTAACGGAGGCTTTTCTAAGACTTCGCTGCGCGCGCTAAATGGCGGGAATGGCCTAGGGTTGACTGTCGTCCACCGGGGAGTTGGTTCAAAGGGATATGTCGAAGTCGTGCTGGGGATCATCGTCACTCGAGGGAATGAAGCAGAGTTAGCCATATCAAACGATCGCTCGCTGGCATTTGGGCAAGTACTTGTAGTATTACCAGTTGTGCGTGGAACCATGTTCGGGTGCGAAGTAGTAGGCCGGTTGTGAGCAGAACTGCAGAATGGGTCCCAGAGGGCCTCAGAGAGCCATCTGAGAGAGCCTCTATTTACGTTGACAATTTGAAGCTTCAAGTTTCCCTAGCTTTCGTCAACGTTAAGCGAGCGCTCTCGCTGGTGGAAAGGACTACTGGTAGCCTGAGTGTACGATAGAGGTTACTGGCCTAGTCCAAACGGGGAGTGCAGTTTGGATCAAACTGACGCGCTTAGCTTTGTAGATGCGGGTATAACTTTTGTTTCATAACGGCATAAGCAAACAAGGTTCAGTGTGGCGGTAATGATGTGCTGCCACACATACCTAATTGAGAGTGAAGCAACCCAAGTAGGAACTACTACGATGAGAAGAAACGCATTGGTTGTATGAGGTGATATGGGATCTGTCAGCCTCTCGAACAATTCTGAGATGCTGCAGTGTATGTAGGGAAGACGGCTGGCTTTTATGATCGTTATCGATTTCGGGAATGACCAAGGAATGGCGTAATAGTGATCGATGGTCGGCTCTGGGACTGGCAGGAGGAATGGAGGCTACATAACAGCAAATGGATAGATTTGAAGTTACTGGACCTGGGACATTACGAGCGTGAGCTGATTGACATGGCATGGAGACAGGCTCAGCGGCTCGGAGGCGGTTCGGGTTCGATTAAATAGACAACGCCTGAGCCAAGACTTCTGGGAACCGAAATTTTTTGGAAGGAGAAAGGTCTAACAGTATTACAATATAACACACCTGCGTGAACCTGTGAATATATTCTGCCTGAGAGCTCTGATTGGACTATAAAACTGTTATCACAACGTGAGCTCTCAGCTCAGTGATTCGGAGACTGAGTACTGAAGTATGTATGAGTTCGCCGTTCGGATCTATTAGGGCTTGAAGGCTTCGACACGCTCATGGTGATAAGTCACGTGCAAGTGGATGAACACCCGATTGTGACATCTTACAAGTTTGGAGAAGTAAAAGTAAATACCTAGAGATCCAGGCTCGAAACTCAAAGCTCCTACCCATCCGCAGCTGGAGAGGTAGGGGGTCTCGGTCAATCGGAAGGCAGTAGTTTGATTTACTTATTCTTAGAATGAGAATGTCACATGCACAGAAACTTTCAAACACCTTATCCCCCCTCAGTTCGCTCCCCGGTATGAGTCAGGTCAGTAGACCACCGATGACTACTTATATAGCATTAATGTGAGTATCGTGGGCAGAACTGAGCAGTTGTGACAACCGCTCGGCAGCACTGGTTGTGCAGATAGTGGCAATCCGTGTTTGTATTTCAACTTTGGCTAGCACTTGTGAACACGTGCTAGTGACTTTGTGGGGGTCTTGGAGTAGTTCCCGTTGCTTATGACCCAACAAACAACTATGAAAGAATTGCGCCATGAGCGACATTACCAACGTGAAGGAATAACTCACTCTCGCGACGTGCGAGCTCCTTTGACTAGCCCTCGCGATGATTATCAAGGAAACCACTAACCTATTACAAGACGCATAGGGTGAGTCAAGGGGTTTGAATATTTGGATGCTGGATGAAAAACGAATCGTGCGACAAGATCCAGTGCAGCAATCGCTGTCGCTTTCACAAGAGTCGTGATTCTGACTGCAGTCCGGTTCCCAGCTGAAAACAGTTGAAGATGCTGTTAAAGCAGCTACGACGGCGAGGAAGAAAATACGCATCAGTGATAATCTGTCCAGACTGTCTCTGGAATGATTAATATTCTAAGATGGTGCACTTGTAGGGAAGACGGCTGGCTTTTATGTGCTGAAAACGTAGATTGAAATAAAGTAATTTGGATCTGATGAGGCAACACACTAAGGAGAAATAGAGTCTGACAAGATATGGGTACATACTCTTAATTTGTCGAATGCACGTAGGTTGGCTTCCAACCCACAGTCGTGCTAGCCGCAAAACTTGGGTGAGAAAATGATGCAGCATACAAGATAACTACAAACCTGCGTGGACGTCCGAGTTCAGCTGCGAATGGTATGTTGAGATGTGGTGCTGTCAATAGAAGGTGAACGAAAGATGGCTGCAATGAGTGTTCCGACGACAGAGATGTGGAACTCTCACAATAAGATAGCTTAGGCTTAAGAGATGAGAAGGTGGAAATAAATACTCGTCTTTATTCCCGCTCTGCGATCAATCAATGCGATGCTTAGGTTAAACCATCCCGTTTTTGTGCTAGAAGAGAAGAGCGACTGGTGAGAAGGATAAGGAGACAATTGTTTGTGGAGCTAGCAGACGTTAACTTGAAGGGAAACGTTGACATTTGACTTATTAGTAGGTGTTCTACTAGAACGTACAATGCTGTCAGGCCCATCAAGCCAGATCCGGGAAGGAGCACTTTGTCAGAAGCACTAGTCCTTGGATATCGTTCTCGGGGAACTGAACAGCAATATGTTTGAACGACTAGCAGGTGACCTAGGTATGACTCTGAGTACTTGCTGAGGAGTCAAACGGCCAAAGTTTTGAATCCAGTGGTGACTCATCAGAGGCGGGGTAGGAGAACAAAGGCAGAGAGATGCATGCCCGCATCCTCGTGTTGGTATCATTCACGTCCGAGGAATTATGTTGAAGCTCGCCTGCAGTACCATACGTCATGTTTTCACGTCAATATCACATAGAGTCCTTGAAGATGTTCTATTCAAGGGGTACCTAACAATCAACGCATCAGTGGGACATGACTCACTAGCTATACTCACTGTTGTGACGAACGAGCTCGATAGGAACTACTCGTCATGATAAGTCACGTGTTTGTAGTTGAACACGCGAAGTAAAAGACACATGTTTGGAGTAGGGTAAGTAGCTACTTACCACATTCCTAGGTATGAATTCGAGGAGGACATTCGATTTTTATGGCGGTGGTTCACCTGAACCACTTTACTATACAGCTCATTCATCACCAGAGCCTCAATATTCAGACGACGAGGAGGCGGAGGAGCAAATTCCAGGTTCATCCAGACTTAACCTTGACCTAGGACCTTCTGCTCTACAGCTCTCAGATGATGATTCTGAGGATGTACACCCCAGGTCGAATCTTCACTTGAATATCAACTTCAATCTCGACTTGGACTTCAGTCAAGCTACCCTAGGACACTCTCGCCCCCCTTCACCAGCTCCAACCGCTGATTTTAGCATGATATCACCGCCAAGCAGTCCTTCATACTTTCAATACCACTCTCAATTCCTTTCCCCACCACAAGGTCGAAACACCCTCCCTTTCTTTCGTACCTCCCCAACCCGCACCTCTGCCCATGTCCGCAGTCATAGCTTTGCATTAGGAACCGGTACTAAACGCCGTGTTCGTCCAAATATCACAAAGCTTTGGGAAAGCATATCCTCCCCATCTCCTCGAGGCAGCAAGGCTTCACCTACTTTCTCCCATAAACATTTTCCTAGGTCCTCACCTAATCTCTTGCGTGCAAAACGCAAGATAAAACGTCCTTCAGTAACAGATGTTTTTGGTAGTGGGTCCGGGGTTCAGGGTTATTTAAGTGGCACCACCGATGTAGACTACGGTGCACTCGACCCCCTCGATGGCGAGGAAGGCGAACTCGTAGATCACGACGGTTATTTCGATGCAGACTTCATCTGTCAGTATTTCTCCTGTTCTCCTCACACCCAACTAACTTGTTATCCAGCGTCTCCCTCTTTCTATACACACTCCGATTCACCCTCACCCTCGTCCACCACCCCAACCTCATCTCAACCCTATTTCTTCCCACCTCATATTCCCTCCCAAGCTTACACAATCTCTCGATCAGCTTCCACTTCCACCTTTACTTCCACCCGATCCCTCCCTATCGCCCAAACTTCCCTCCCCCTGCCCTCAGAACTCACCCTATACATCCTCTCCATCCTACCCCTCCGCTCAGTGCTAGCATGCATGCTCGTATCCAGCTCATTCTACTCACTCACCAGAGACACCAGCGTCTGGCTAGGAGTATGGAAAGCCAGAGAAGGCCGCCCAAGAGTACGCGCACGCGCACCCCGCCCAAACCCATACAGCTATTCCTACCCACACAACTTTGCATACGGACTCGCGCCTTTAGTAAACTACATGTCTTCCTACTCCGTCGTACCACGAGACTCCCTCCCCAGTTTATCCTCTTCTTCTTCTGAGGATGACTCGGATTCGGACGGGTCGTCGCTGCGCTACGCGCACCCGGATGAAGGCGTGCACGGGTTCCCGCTTCTTGAGGACGGAGAGGATGGTGAGGGCGATGGGCCGAGTGGGTGGGCTGTCGATTGGGGTCGGGTCAAGGCCTTGTGGCAGAGCGGACACTCCAGGGGCGTGTTCCTAGACCAAGACGGATCAGAAGCTGACCGCACATCGATCCGCGTCCCATCCATCGCTTACCCTAATTCGATCGAAAGGAACCTAGGCCCCCTCCGACTAAACTGGCACACCCTCTACCGCTCCCGCGCCACCCTCGAGAGAAGATGGCGAAACCCACGTGGTGAACCTCGAGTCATGCGGATCGAAGGGCACGGAGACAGGTAAGTTTCAGTTCTCCTCTACGCTGGGCTTGATGACCGACGTCCCGCAGCGTCTACTGCCTTGACTTTGACTCGCGGCGCATCATCACCGGTTCCAGAGACAGAACCATCAAAGTCTGGTGTATCCACACGGGCGAGTGTCTTGCGACATTTGAGGCGCATTTAGGGAGCGTGTTGTGTTTGAAGTTTGAAAAAGATTTTGATGCTCGTCGGAAGTCTGCTTCGCGTGAGGCTGGGTGCGAAGGTGGTGACGAGGAGGAAGAGGAATCGCACGGTTTGATGGTATCCGGTTCTTCAGACTGTACCGTTCGCGTCTGGGATCTATATGCGAATCATCGTGGCAGGAGAATACGGGCAGACGTACGGGCGGTGCTGCGTGGCCATTCAGGGGGTGTGTTGGATCTGCGTATGGACGAGAATTGGATCGTCAGTTGGTAAGCACCCATCTCCCTCGTCAAACCCAAACCCAAACTGACACCTCCCTCGCACAGTTCCAAAGACGCACTCATCAACGTCTACTCCCGCTCAACACTCACCCTACACGCCGTCCTCCAAGGCCACGAGGGGCCGGTAAACGCCATCGGGCTCGAAGGCGGGAGAGTGGTGAGTGCGAGTGGGGATGGGAGGATGATGTTGTGGGATGCGGCTAGTGGGCGGTGTGAACGGGTGTTTGAGGGGCATGAGAGGGGGTTGGCTTGTATTGAGTTTAAGGTGTGTCTCTCCTTTCCTTCTTTCTTCCCTCCATCCTATGCCCCTACCCAAATTGGCGTTGCCGTTGAATGGTACTAACCCAACCCCCCAGGACGACTTAATCCTAAGCGGCTCCAACGACTGCACCATCAAGCTCTGGCGCGCATCAACAGGAGAATGTCTGCACACATTCGCGGGTCATACGTTGTTAGTCCGCGCTTTGTGTTTTGATCCGAAGACTGGGTATGTGGTTAGTGCGAGTTATGATCGGAGTGTTAGGGTTTGGGAGTGGAGGGAGCCTGCTGTTTCTGCTGCTATCATCCCTACCATCGCCTCCCCCTCTTCTCCCACCCCATTGTCATCTTCATTCACCTCCGGAACTTCACCCAACTCAGGAACCCCATCCAACTCGAGAACCCCCTCCCTCAACTCATCAACCTCAGCATACGCAAGCGATACAGACGTAGCGAGTGTAGTAGGCGTCGCAAATGGCGTCATTGGCTATCGAGGGATGAGTGAGAAGAGAGGTATGGGGAGGTTGGTGAGGGAGTTTAGGGATTTACATGCGAGTCATATTTTTGATGTCAAGTTTGATGTGGGGAGGATCGTTAGGTGGGTGTTTCTGGGCTTCTTTTCCATTTTTGGGGGGGCTTTGGTTCTCGTTTGCTATTGGTGAAATTCACCACGCTTTGACTTTTGGTTTTGATCGTCTTGCCTTTTGTTGGTGAGACATACTGACCACGCTTTTCCTATAGCACATCTCACGACCAGAAAATCGTCGTTTTGGATTTTACAGATGGTATTGAAGGCGCTGAGATCTTTGTTTGATATACAGCAGCATTGCGCATTGGATTCGTTTTTCTTCCTCTTCCTCTTACTATTCATCTTTACCTCATTCACGCTCCAGACCCAACCATATAACCTTGGTGATACTCAAGGAGAACCCGTCATCGGCATCGATCTATTTATTTACCACGCATCTTATATCCTGCATTGCAATCGGACTTGTTATTTAGTTTCGTTTTTGTATCTAGCCATATCGTAGTGTATGTATAGTATATGAGTTGAGTTATAGAACGTCGTTTTGATTTAATTTGCTGGTTGGTTGAGCTTGGTTGGCTGGCGGTTGGTTGGGTACCGTACCGTAGTACCCGTGACGTCGTTACCAGCTCATCGTTCCTGGAGTTGGAGTTGGTTTGATACAAGCCTTCGAATCGTTCCTGTTCCATCATCTTTATCTCATCCCGATGCTCGAGACCCAACCATTAATATGAACCGACGCTTAGATACCCGACATCGGCTCATCGACATCGATCTATTTATTTAATTATCACGTATCTTTAATCCTGCATTGCAATTGGATTTTTGGTTCGTTCGTATATGTGTATTGGGTAAGTACAGTATATTCGTAATAGAACGACATCGTTGATTTGCTGGCTGACGTACTGTACCGTCGTTCCAGCTCATCGTTCTTGGAGTTGGTTTAATAATATGATATACGCCAGGGCATTCGATTCGTTCCTCTGTTCATCTTTACCTCATCCCGACGCTCGAGACCCAACCATTCATATGAACCGACGTTTAGATACCCGACATCGACATCGACATCGATCTATTTATTTACTTACCACGCATCTTTAATCGTGCATGCATTGCAATCGGACTTTTGGTTCGTTCGTATATGTAGTATACCGTAGTGTATTGGGTAAGTACAGTACATTCATCGAGTAATAGAACGTCATCGTTGATTTACTGGCTGGCTGGAGCTGGTTGGTTAGCGATTGGCGGTTGGCTGGCCGTCCCGACGCCGTACCGTTGTTCCGGTGACCAGCTGATCCTGATCATTCTTGGAGTCCCCCACACGCGTACGTGGCTGTCGCAGCAGTCGACCGCGGTCATAAGAAGTTCCTGAGTCCTGAATTGCTGCCTGCGTGCCAGCGGTCGACCGCTACACCATCATGGTCCACTGGAGTCGCAACCGTACGCACGTGCATCTGACTCTTGGTGAAATAGCCATTAATCCGGGCCCAACGGTACACTACGCTAGGTTCTACCGATATTATATGCAAGTATTACCCGGGGTCCTGCCATGGCCAGCTGCAATTCGCATTGCATGCGGCGCTGGATACGAAACGCATACGTCACCCTCGGCGGAACACCAAACACTTACTTAAATTCTGGACCGCGAGAGACCGCGAGGCACATCGAATCCCCGCGACCACGGTGCCCACACGCGACGTCGACGACCAGGCTTCTCAACTTCTTGGCAATTTAAATGCCACGAGTTTGTACTGTATTGAATTCGAGAACAATCACAGTGAAATGGTTTTAAAAGGGCTAATCGGGATAGCTTTCTATCCCCGTGTGATCGACAGGATCGGCAGGAACGACAAAGTGCCAGCAATGACTTGGCATTGACAGCGCAGTGAACAGTTTACACGATAGACTTCGGAGCCGTGTTTTTGGAGATTGGTTAATTCAGACTCAGGTCATGATGAAATGACAGCGGGCGGATGTTTCTGCTACTTTCATTCCGGCCGCCCATGTAATCCCGGGTGTTACTAAGGGTCTGTGACTTTGCTCGTGAAATAAAAACAGATTTCGGGGGGAGGAACGCCATCGGTCCTATATGTACGTAATTTACAGAAGGTGCTGCTATTTTTGTGGATATCGAGACAGATGTGGGAGTGGTTTTGCACAGGGAGGGTATAGTCATGTGATTGGAGCATACGAGTAACATATCTATCAGGTGAGTAGAGGGACGAAGAGGCAGAGGTTTTTAATCACACAGTCTCCGACTGATGATGTACTGAGTAGTCAAGTGAGATACAAGCTCATGCCCATGACCGGATGCGCACAGATACGATCATCAACCTGGGGGTAAATCAAGCTAGATCATCATGCAGCCGCAATTAGGCTTAGTGCATCAGCCTTCTTCATCTGAATGCTAATACGCCTCGCGTGACCCACGCGTTGATGTTTAGGAGGCCGATATGGAAATTCGTTTGCCTGAGTCGATATAAGTCTATCCATGGCAACCCCAGGATCGGAGGTCGCATGCTGAATGGCGTGTTGCACATAAACCGAGGACTGCTCTTCCGGCTCGTTGCTTTCCAAAAGCTGAGGATCAAGCGACTTGTGAGACTCCCGGTCCCCATCAGGGTATACCCCTTGATTGTATACATGGTCGGGGGCCTCGAACGTTCCAGGATAGCTATGCGCACAGATAGTGGCGTGATCGTAGAACATCGTTGGGTTCGTTGGTAATGGTACAGCTGGCGTTTGCGGAGTGAAGTATGTTGTCCCGTTGATCTCGTATGAGCGGCATGGAAAAGCGGATGCTTGACTAGACACCGGCGGTATATGATTTGGCATGGCGGATGCCATCTCGGGAATCTTGGCATCTGTCGGAGGGTATGGCAATGGCAGTGGTGCAGGTACTGGCACGGGGATAGGAATAGCAATGTGGTGCCGAAACGCGCAGTAAGTACCATCAGGACAATTCGGCCAGCGGAGGCATGGTGTATATGGGATGTCTGTCATAGTTGAAATTCGAGAGGTCATTTGCGTGTCAAAAGAAACGTAGAATGTACGTTAAATACTGACATGGTGTAACGTCCTCGGGGTGCAAAAGCTGGCACCCCGGGTTGATGCACATCCCTTGAATGTATGCCCAACAATGCGCCCGCGCTGCCCCCATAGCGGTGTTGTTGGTGCTCCATGGCCCCTTGGCACAAACGTCAGATCCAGGAGATCCATCTCGTTCATCTCGGATCTGATCAGGACTCCCCGAGGATGGCGGTGCTGAATCATGGATGCTACGAAAGAGTGAAAATCAGAACCTCCCCCTCATCAGAAAGAAATGATATACAAGTTGCAGGCGTCGCCAACGGGGCACCAGCCATGTGTTCTAACGAAGTGTTTGCACGGCTGAGTCCTCCAATTGGTCGGGCGGACGATCATATTTTCCCCTGTGCCTGAGATGGGCGTAGAGGACGACCATGTCGGGGAAAACGGCGTTTCATATGCAGGCGCAGCGACTGTCGGGCCAGCTATTGATCGTTGTGGTGCCATGGCAAAGCTTTTGGTGTTTGGTTGCAGTGCCGACCAATTCAGCACCAGTTGTCTTGCAAAAGGGCTTAAGATGTTGGATGGTGGGAACGGTACAGGGGGCGGGTGAATGAAGGTGCATTTATTGCCATATGCACATTGTCCCGCCACGAAGTTGCGACAAATTTTAGCTGGGTCGAAAGGTAAATAACCTGGACATGCTATTGATCATACACTCACTTCGATACTTGAAGTGCGGCGCCATCGAGAGGAAGTATCCGCGAAGAAGGTTGTATAATCAGATAGGTCACCCTAGCAAAGTGAGAGGCAAAGATTAAACTACAGGCACGCAAGGACGGTCGACCGGGGAGTTTATAAAGGTCAGCGACACGACGCGACAAAGGCTTTTAAGGACTCGAGAGATGAAGATACACGTGTATGGCACGCGATTATCCAGGCCACGAAGGGGCGACGGCCTTTGTGCGTCATCGAAAAAGCGTGTGGTGGTGGACGTTGGCAAGACCATAATTGAGCCGAAACTGACCATAATAACAGTGCCGCTTGGCCAACGACCAGAGTCAATGCGATTATGAGTTGAATATGGCTGTGGTATGTCAAGCTACCCACTGACAGCCGGACATTGTATTGGCATTGACCATGTCGGAATTACGAATACAATGACCCGTTACTTGAGGGCCAAGTTATTCCCTGTTATTCCACAGCATGATGGTCTGAAGTTGCAGCGGTACTATATGTAGTACTTAGTTAACAAAAGAAGACGAGTTGGCAGATTTGACTTTTGAATGTCTTTACACACTAGTACGTAATATCAACCAGCGCTTAGAGTTAGCATCCGTAGTTAACCAATCACAATCCGTTCATGCAAACCACTGGAAAAATGTGCGTCGGTGTCCCTTCGATATTAGCTTCATGCCCTTTCGATGTTCATCATCCGTGCGTGATGCAGTCAATCAAATTATACACCGGAAACAACTCGAAGCCCGCATTTGAACCGTTGGACGAGGTCGCCGCTCGGCCGCCATGGAACAGTACTTATCTTGTGATAAACATAAGTATCTTTAAAAGCATGCTCTAGGTACGGGGTAAAGTCTTGTCACGTATCACGTACTCCGTTTTCTGACATGATCAGCGCACGATCATCATCATCAGGGTATAAGTACCTATAAGTACTCACAGACAGATGGCACATGCAAAGAATTTCCCTAGGCTTATGGATTCCTCATGGACCTCTTGTCACTCACCTGAGCGTTTCTGGCGTCGTCTGGCGTGCCGTCGGACAAATCACATGGACACATGGTAACACCGTTCAGAATACTTTTGACATGCGCCGTTGCGCTGAGGAATTAAACAATCGAGATCTTGTGGTAATCTAGAACGACGAATCAATGACATAGCGGTGTAATACAGAACTCCAAATACAATCAGTAGTAGCACAGTTGACCAGAAAGCGATGGTGAGAATGAGATGGTATATAATGTCCGGGAGAACAAAAATATGCTGACCATCCTCCCAACTAGGAAGAGATGGTAATATGCACGACAATCAGGGTGAGGTGACAGAATGTCCTGAAAAGTGGAAAGTCGCACCGTCGGCGATTTTTTGAACGCCGATGGGCGACCTGCCATCTCAGAGTCATAGAGGCAGTGCTATGGCCTGAGATATCAAAGGTGCGCTGTGACCACACGGATCTACTATGTGATGCAAACGTTTGCGTGGGGGTAGATTTGAATCCTGAAAGTCTGTCGTCTTCTCAGGACCAGGTTCCTAACCAAAAGGTCTTCGCCACATACTATGTACGTCAACCTGACCACCCTCCTCCCAACTCCGCGAGTGCTTGCGCTCTGGCCTGTAGGATGGATCTCTTGATGATCGCATCTGCCCGGTAAACTCAGTGTCGAAAGGAAATTCCAGTAAAACATCCTTACCTCTGATTGTGGGATTGCTTCGAGGGCCCCAGCGAATGACCCCGTCATATCTGGCTGACGCCAGTCAACTCTGGGACTATTTTGTGATGGTACCATGTCTGCTGAGGGTCTCCTGTCGACTAGATGGTGAGACGAATATGGGTGCTGTAGCGGAATGAGCAGTGTGTCTCGGGCAAAGTGAGTTCCAAACGCACTTCTTGCTGACTAGAAGAATCATCATGAGGTAATGATGACTGCCGCGAGTAATCTTGAAGAGAAAGTAAAACTGTCAGCACGTAAAAAATGAATGTTCCAAATAAGCAAGTGTTACCTGCTGAACTCTGAGTTCTAGATAGAAGAACCGTCACTGGCAGAAACTTCAATAAGCGGGGCAGTGATGCTAGCGCAGCACATTACACCCACTGAGTTCGTCGCGATGCTGTTCAGCGGTGTTGACATCCCGCCTAGCACGGGCTTCAGCTTCCAGACAAGCAGTATACCGTTGAAATGCGTCCTGTGTTTGCGACTGCGCGCGTGCGAGTGTTACCCGCGCTTCCTGAAGGTATTGACCTTGTGAAGAAATTCAACCTGGAAACATCAGGAGAGCTGATTAATGCAACGAACCAGATGACTGCGCATCTTGTAAGAGCTGCTCATACGGTGCTGTTGAAGGCGATGAGCATGTTCGAATAATATGTGGGCGAGATGTGCCTGGTGATTGCACATAGTTTGGACTTGAAACATTCGAACCGTTTTCTGCATATGGGGAGTCAATGATATAGCTGTGTGGAAGTAATCGGGAGTGACCACCGCGACTGACCTGGCTGCAATCGAGCGATATGATCCACTAAACTGGAGGGCGGATAACTTCCTTCGGAAAGCTCAGGTGTTGAGAGCTCCATGGAGTCGTCGATGTGTGGAAGTTGCGGTGCGTTGACACCAAGATGTCGCAAGCGGGGGTTATGCGGGATACCTGCGTTGTGTCGCTCAATGAACTTCCTCAGGAAGGCGAGCTCGATCTCGTCGGGCATCACATATGGGGGGCCTTGAATGTCGCCTTTCTGCATGAGGACCTCTAAATGTGACATTGTCTTGTCCTTGAGCTGCTGCAACCACTCATGCAATTCCATGTGGTCTTGGTCTGCGCGAGCGTCACTGCCGTCAAGAGACATGTTAACACTAAAGCTTCTCTGTAAATCATGTTTGACAAACTAGTCCTGACGTCTTCTTGCTTTCCTCCAGTACGTCTTTGTTAACTTCAGGGCACGGTTGACTTCATTATCGAGGGTTCGATACCAATCGCTTGAACGTCTGTTGAGCTTCACTGCCAGCACGCCGGGTTGAACTCGTAGCTGGAGCACACAGCGACCTTCAGCATCAGGAGGGCCCAAGGCACCTTTTTGACCTTGATTGCCCCGGGTTGCGCCACGGGAGACGTTGCCAAGTTCTGGCCATGGGAGATCGTCGGATTGCATACGATACTAAATGATTACTACTCCGTCAACGGAGTGGCAGTTGAGGAGTGTTGCAAGAGTGGAGATAAAAACTTGTCCAAGATAATCATGCGGCAGCCTTATAATTGAAGTCTTTTCTATGCAACGTAGCGATGCGGCTTTCACCAGACGCACTGCCTCGGTTAATCCAATCAGTGTTCGCTGGGTGACATGTCAACATACTCATGTCAGCAGGGGTGACATCTGGCACATCTAAGTAGATCTAAGTTCAAACGTTCAAGCCAGGTCACCTCGTTGACGGATATTCGGACTGCTCTCACGTTTATATATCATCGCGACGCTGGCCGGTGTCCTGATATAGGTATGGTTGTGATGAGAGAAGAAATGGCAGCTATGATCATAATGATTACAAGAATAACGACGACAGAAGGAGTGTCATTGGGTATCATCCATACTTGGCCGACCCCCTGCAATCACCCTAAATCCCAATTGCGGTGCGACACCCGCGAGATAGCTCGTTGTCCAATCGAGTCTTAAGGTCTCGACTTGAAATTACCACATCTACGCCACCTGCCTCATGTGGAGAAGTTTACTCCCTGCGCCAGAGGTGCAGCATCGGAAAAGTTAAGCGTACACGCACTCCATCGTACGTACTGCTTCCAGGCGTCTCCGCCGGATTCGCGGCCCCTGAAATAAAGAAGTCAGATATGAGAAGCAGATCTAGCTGGAGATGTCCTTACCATCCGGTGCTCTATAGGTGAGAATGGGCGCAATTAGGCCGGGAAGGTCGATCATTCAGAACAGAAGCTGTGACACACCTTATTGCCTCCAAATGCGGCACCTATTTCGGCGCCGCTAGTCCCAACGTTGACCTTGGAAATGTTTTGTTATATCAAGACTGAATGTCCGAAGCCAAATGAACATACATTGACAATACCAGCATCTGAACCTTCGGGGCCAATCCACTTGCCAACGTTCCGAAGGTCTCTGGTCCAGAGGCTGCTAGACAGTCCTTGGGGAACAGCATTGTTCCATTCAATGGCCTGCTCCAGCTCGTCAAACAAGCAGACGTTCAGGATAGGTGCGAAAGTTTCAGTACTCCATATCTTATCAGTAGGATCCGTGGTCTTGGGAACGGTGATCGTGGGCTGGACAAAATTACCCTGGCTCAATGCCGCATGGTCATATTTCTTTCCACCAGTAAGAATGTCAGCACCGGATTGGTGAAGTCGCTGCACAGCGTCGCTGTAAACTCCAACAGCTGCACGTGTATGCAAAGGTCCGAGTAAAGTGCCTTCTACTAGAGGGTCTCCAACGCACACAGTAGCATATAACTTCTGAAGGGCGTCGAGGAATTTCGGCGCAATCGCACGATGGACATAAAGTCGCCTGGTAGATGTGCACCGTTGACCAGCAGTGCCAACAGCGCCAAAAAAGACAGCCGTTACAGCTAATGACAAGTCTGCGTCTGGCATGATGATTGACGCTGATGGACGACATTATTAGAAGCCACCTCATGGTCCTTCGGAGCAAAAAAAAGAGTACCATTGTTCCCGCCCAACTCCAAGATGCTCTTGCCGAATCTAGACTGAACAGCCTTGCCAACGACCCTGCCTACAGCCTCACTACCTGTAAATGAAACTGAAATGATATGTATTAAAAAAACGCCCTGCGCCGCTTGAATACGAAGGCTTACCAAGGGGTATATCCCGACTTTCAACGATAGCTTCTCCAACATCCTTTTCGCCCGTGATGAGAGTAGACACAGCGCCAGGGAGGCCGTTCTTCTCCAGTACGCTTGCAATAATCTTTGTTACAGCAATGGAACAAAGAGGTGTACTCGGCGAAGGTTTCCAGACGTTCGCATTCCCAGCGGCGACTGAAAGCGCGAAGTTCCTTCATTCAATTAACTTAGTCAGGCTTTCAGGTCTCGCGCCAGTCGTAGAAAGCCGTACCACCCATATACTGCCACCGGAAAATTGAACGCAGTAAGCACGCCAACGACGCCAATAGGGTTGGGCACTGTTACAGATAATGAATCAGCATAGCATGTCATAAGATTGACTGCGCAGTCACCTTCCAGGATAGTGTGACCGGGCCTTTCAGATGCCACAACCCTGCCGTTCATCATTCGAGATAAGCCTACCGCATAATCGCACTCAACGGATCAAGGGTTTCAAGATCAGAATCGAAAGAAGTAAAAGAATCCGCACAATATCCACGAATTCCTGAACTTCCCCAATGCCTTCTGTTTTTATTTTCCCCATTTCGAGGGAGACCAGTGCACCAAGAACGTCACGCTAGAAAACAATGAGACGACCGTTGGAGGTGCCAAATTTCGTGGAAACAGGGGCTCTATACCTTCGCGGAAAGTGCTTCTCTGATCTGTCGTAAGAGCTCTCCTCGCTTGGGAGCGGGAATCGTCCTGAGATGATGAAAAGCTTCCTTAGACTTTTCTAGTGCTTTGTGCAGCTCATGAGGTGTCGCCTGTAGGACTTTATATTAGATGCCGCACAAGGGAACATAATGCAGTTACTGCAATTCGCAGTGAACATTGTGCTTACCGAACGAACGCGTGCAAGCACCTCCCCAGTCGTGGGACACACGCTTTCTAGCACATCTCCAGAGCCAGACCACTGCCCATCGTAGACGCCTGGGAGTTCCACAGCACCAGTAGGGATGTCGAGTGCTGAAAGGATAGTCGATGCGCGCGTCGACAAGCTCCGAGCGCCTCGGAGAGTACAGACTGCATTGCGTGACAGTATCATAACAATGTAAAACTTGGGAAAGTGCTCTGTAGTAAGCCAAAATATTTATGAATGCTGCAGTCTGCAATCCAGAGTACGACTCTCGACGTTGGTAGTTGAATTTTACTATAGACGCCAAGAGCATGCTCCATGTAGATCCGTGCAGTGTCACGTGATTTTGCGCTACATCAACTACCTAGACATATTAAGGGGATGCGGGGCGGCTAAAGCTGAATTATGCAAATGAGAACGGACGGGATATGCAATCTGAACAGACACGAATTATCACACAACGAGGACCTAAGCAGCTAGCTTTCACAGATCTATCTGTCCATTAATAGATTGTACGGACAAGGACCCATCCAGAACCACACAGGACCCACGGATCTCATTAAGTTGATGTAGTATGTAGCAACCAAGAACACTGACAGGGATAGATGGTCGTGGATGCACTGATCTCACACCCTGCCTGAGCCTCCCGACGGGTTGAGCATGGCGAGCCTGCGGTTCCTGAACGGCTGTAAGTACTCCTAGTCTGGAGAGGCACAACGATGGGATGCACTATGGGGACACATTAGCGTTGAGGGCGGTAATGAATGTACAAGATGGGCCCTACGTCGGTGGCAGAATTATAGACCCTTGAAGAACGAAGGGTCCGCATCAATTTGGTTCCTCGCCTTTTTGCCCCTCCCTGCCAATGCATTTTTACTACTTTTTAATTTTCTTTTCTTCTCCTTTGGGGAGTGAGAGTCTACATCCTCATCATTGTCAGAGGCCTCGGTTACTGCTGTGGTGCCCTCGGGAGGTGCTTGGGTTTCGTCATCAGCTCCGTCGGGTTCCTGTAGGTCTATGTCCGAGGCTTGAACACTTTGTACATTTTCGGAGTCCTCAACAGCCTCGCCACCCTCCTCGTCTTCAAAAACGGCCCTGAGATCTGTCATCTTGAGTGTGTCATCGTGACCTGCACTACCGACCCATCTTCCTTCCCCACCGAGATCGACTGCAATCCTTTCTATGGGAAAAGATCCGTGGTCAGCAACAACCCCAAGTAGCTTGGTAGGAAATAGCTGCACGGCCCGCAGGAGACCGTCCGACGATCCCGTGAGGATGGTTGAGTGAGAGGACGGGTATGAGGACGGTAGCGTACAAAGAGCATCAATCGACTGGGGGTGTCTGCAACAACGATGAGGGAGGTATTCAGGAGAGCATCCCGCAACAGATGAAATTTACCCCGGAACTCTGTCGACGCAGTCTCCCCACCCATGGCTACGATTAAATACAGACAGAATGCCCATCTGTGTACCAACGACGACTTTTGACCCGCTGTTAATCCCGATTTTTGCATGAGATAATGTACGCAATGAGTATGTTTAGACACATATGTAAGCGGAAGTACCTTCGAATCGAAACAATAGAGAGCAGCTCGTCCTCTTGATCCTCGGACTGTGCCACCGGTTCCGGTTTCTTTCCACGCACATCAATCACTGATAGTGTGCCGTCGCCGCTTGATTATCGCAAAGTGAAAAACAGGAGTGTTGGAATGCGGGAAATACTGTTGCTATGGGTGCTTGCTTACCTGGTCGTGATAAGTTGCTTCTTGTCGTCCAACCAAAGGAAATCAGAGATGAAGTCATAATGATGGGTATAACTTCGAATGGGATCAGACTTTCGAGGGTCCCACAGCTATCAGATAACTTAAAATTTGATCGTGGCGCACCAACCAGGATCGACTGACCTTGATGACGCCGTCGTCATCACCAGTGCTTAGCATCTGGGGCATGAGGCGTTTGATGCGATTCACTGGGGAACTTTAACGGGCACTGCCATCAGCTGCCATCATCAACGAATCGTGGGGTCGTCAGGGAATCGCCGACTCACTCGTGGGCATCTTTACGCGTCTCACTTAGGGTTCCAGTGGCGGTATCGATCGTGCTATTTGTTGTTAGTACAAGAGATAATAGTCAAAATATCAAAATAGAACATACAAGATAGTTTTTGCCTTTCCAGTTGCCCAAAGACGAGAGCCATCCTCGCTAGTATCCAAGCAGCGGCATGAACGCTTGGATGGCCTTAATACGAAGCTTTCTTCATGCTGTCCTTGTTCATCATATCGGAATGCCTTGACCTTTCCGTTAAGAAGGCCAGTATATACAGTCGATTGTGTGGGATGAAATGCGAGATCAAAAATCTGAGATCCAACTGGAATATCCGGCATGAAAGCAGCGTGCACAACAGCACAAGTCTCTAGCTAGACTTGAGGTGAAGACAAGCAGCAAGCCAAGTTGAATACTACCCTTCCGGTGCAATCAGCACCCCACAGAAGTCGGCAGGTCACACATTTTGGCGAGAAAATGTGACACTTTTGTTTCAATTGGTCACATGTAGTCACACAAAACCCTGCGAAAAAGCGTGACTGCCGACTTCTGTGGGATGCCGATTGCACCGGAAGGGATAGTAAGGTCATAGGATGCCGTAGAGCGGGACCTATATTCAAGGTCAGCGCAGGTCTCCGATAATGCCGAAATGGTGTTGCGGTACAGCCGGTGGTCTAGGCATCGGAATGAGAGCGCCTGTTTGCTCTGCGCTTGTTAGGCCGTGCCAGCACAGCGTCCTAAACGTTTCATCTGTCGGTCAATGGGGGAGAGAACATCCCTCGCAACCCATGGCATCTTATTTCTCAGCGTTAATTTTTTTATTTGCAGCAATACATCTTGCCCAGACAGTTACACTACACGCTGGTCTCAACAACGCACACTCTAACAGTGCCGACACTGAGGCGGTCAGCGCTCGGTATTCATCTTTGATAGAGGATAAAGAAGAAGTAACGCTGCTCGACATCGTTCTCGTTGCCTCAGTAGATGGTCGATTCCACGCACTCAACCGTACCTCTGGACAGAAACTCTGGTCCATATCGCATTCTGCGCCCGAGGCCCCGTCTAGTCTTGCGCCGCTCGTTCGTACCAAGCATGCCACCCATGACCCCGACTTGACAGACGATGACGACACCCACCATGAGGTCTACATTATCGAGCCACAGTCAGGCGACATATACGTGATGGCTACCCCCACTAGTTCACTCCAGCGCCTCTCTTTTTCCATGTCACAACTTGTCGAAATGTCGCCCTTTAAATTCGCGCGGGATGACGATGAGCGAGTTTTTGTGGGAAAGAAAGAGACATCCTTATTGTCGATAGAGCTAGGGACCGGAAAAGTCAAGGCCATCAATGCTGAATGCCCTTGGGATCCGTTTGAGAATTTCAGCAACAAAGAGGAGCTTGACTTGGACGAGCTTGAAGATTATATGCCAAACAAGGAGAATTTTACTCCGACGGAGGTCTTTATTGGACGTACTGGTAGGTGTCCATTGTATTCATAATTATTACATCTAAACAAGACTTCCTCATAAGACTACCAAATATCCATTTTCACCCGCTCAAATACCCCCAATGGTCGGAAGGTTCCTATTCAGAACCTGTCTTTCTCCACATATGGTCCCAACAACCAGGACAATGTCATGCAAGCGGCGTACCGGAAGACGCAAGACAGTACATACATCGACTCCCTCCCCTCTGGCACAATAGTTTCACTCAAACCGCATGAAAATGACTCCGCAGATCCATATTCTCTGCAGAAGGCGCAGTTCATGTGGACAAACCATTTTGATAGTCCCATGTAAGGAACATCGCGTGTATCATCAGGACGTGTCTAATATGTCATATAGAGTGGCTGTATTTGATGTTTTGTCGAGTGCTCAGAGACCGGATCCATTCGTGCTCTTGCAACCTCGTCCTGACATCTTGCGTGGATCAGATGTTTCCACCCTTGACATCAACACAGCCTATGTCGGACTTGTCGAAGAGACGAAGTCACTCTACGTAATGAGTGTGGACCGTTTTCCACTGACTGCATTTGGTGACACCGAATTCAACCACAAACTCATCGACTCTGTCGACGGCATCACCCGGCGGCGCAAACAGGTGGAACTCTGCGAGCGTGATCCAAGCGATACCCGATGCCTCACGGGTAAACGCCACCTTGACTCGTCTTTGAATAACAAACAACTCCCTGGCGTTCCTGGGGCAATGCTGCCTCCCGGTGTCGAAGATGTCAACTCGAATCCACCAATCGATGACGTAGAGGCCATACCCACCCTGTCAGATCCCATGGACAACACATCCACGATCGTACCAGGCTGGATGCCGTGGTCTGGCACCAGCTCTGGTGCACATACAAAGGTCATCGGACCAACATCTCCCATTTCTGCCATTGGTTCCATTCTGCTCGCCACTGTCTTTGTGGTCGGGTTTGTATTCCGATCAAAGCTTCCCCGCGTGAGGTTTCATATGGCGCCCGCCACGGCGACTTCGCCAAATGCCATCGATGGAAAGATGGATAGGGATACGACAACACTGCCTCATCGCCCAGATACCCCTGTCATACCCGCAATGGAGATATCCCCGGTTCTATCCAAACCCGCACCAGTTACCATCAACTCAGAATCTATGTTATCACTAGACGACCCCAATTCCCACGTACCGCAGCCTGCCATCCACTTCGCAGAGCTTGAGCCACCTGATACCCCCGCCACGGTAGCACATGATATTGGAGAGGCAGAAGATAGTGACAGGGAGAATGCAACACCAAAGAAGCGAAAAGGCCCTCGACGTGGGCGCAGAGGAAAGAAAGGAAAAGGCACAGGGACAGTTGTTAATGGCACTGGGGATGATATTGATGACAAGGATGCAAACAGTCATGTTCCTGAGGCTGTGGTCAAAGACAGCCTGAATACTCCTTCTCCCACACTCGTGGTGCCTCAGACGCCGCATGTCGCCACATCTTCCCTGGTCGTATCTGATTCTATCCTAGGTGAGTTTTGATAATGAATTCTGCTCTTATCTGTTAACACGCCCAAGGTTTTGGATCTCACGGAACCGTCGTGTACCAAGGTTCCCTTCAGGGCCGTGCAGTAGCTGTTAAGCGCCTCCTGCAAGACTTTGTCACTCTCGCTTCCCGTGAGGTTAGTATTCTCCAAGAATCGGACGACCACCCGAACGTCATCCGATACTACTATCAAGAAGCCCATGCAAATTTCCTCTACATTGCTCTCGAGCTTTGCCCCGCGTCCCTTGCAGACGTCATTGAGAGCCCCGACCAGTATCGCGAGATATCCAACTCATTCGACCCAAAACGTGCTCTCCGCCAGGTAACGTCCGGGCTCCGACACCTGCACTCGCTCAAGATTGTCCACCGCGACATCAAGCCCCAAAACATCCTTATATCTGCACCGAAGAAGGGTGCTTCGGGAAGAGATGGCGGGCGGAGAATGCTCATTTCTGATTTCGGCCTATGTAAGAAGCTCGAGGTGGACCAAACGAGTTTCCTGCCGACAGCACATGGCGCCATGGCTGCGGGCACTGTCGGATGGCGGGCGCCTGAAATTCTCAGGGGGGAAGTGAAGCTTGACGACTCGATGAGTGATGACCACTCGCAATCATCACGAGGCAGCGTCGGTACTGCGGTGAATGGGTCAACATCAGGCAAGCCAACGAGACTGACTAAGTCCGTTGATATTTTTGCGCTGGGATGCCTATTTTACTATGTCCTCACTAACGGATTACACCCATTCGGGGACCGGTTCGAGCGGGAGGTCAACATTCTAAAAAATGCCAAATCCTTAGATGGCCTACAGCAGTTCGGAGAAGAGGGCTCGGAGGCGGTAGATTTAATCACTAAAATGCTAGATCCTGAAGCTTGCAATAGGTATGTTCCTCGTCCATCTTCTATCTCTGGGGTTCGTAATTTACGCGTCCAGGCCGGACACTACATCATGTCTTCTACATCCCTTTTTCTGGGACTCAGGCCGTCGTTTGAACTTCTTGCAAGACACATCAGACCGCTTCGAGATCATGTGCCGAGATCCCCGTGACCAAAACCTCATTATCCTCGAAACCGGCGCTTTTGATGTCCTCGGTCATGACTGGCACGCACGGTTAGACAAGGTTTTCATCGAGAACTTGGGAAAATACCGGAAGTACGACGGCAAGTCTGTGCAAGATTTACTAAGGGCTCTACGTAACAAAGTGAGTCAAAACGTGTACGAAGTGCTTTCTGGCAGGGGCTGACGTGCACTGGCAGAAACATCATTATCAAGATCTCCCAGATCATGTTAAGCGGCATCTGGGGCCCATACCGGAAGGCTTCCTAGGATACTTTACTCGCCGTTTCCCCCGCCTCTTCATGCATGTGCACAGCGTCGTATCCAACACACCCTTATGCCACGAGTCCATGTTCAGGACATATTTCGAATTGGTTGACTAATATGGTGTCCGCTGTCCATAGTTATCCGTCTGATTGAAGAGTGGAAGTCCACGATCTTGCTTTGCTTGTATTTGCGTTCGAATTTGCGTTCGACTTTGTATATTTATTCTACATCATATCTACATCATGTATCTGTACTTTAGCTGTTGCTTGGCACTTATCGTCCTGTGTAATGAGAATCTTGACTGGAAACATCCCCTATGCGTTTCACGATTGTTACATGATGGCACAACCCCAGCCCGGTCGTTCCTCTTGCTGTGCTTGAGCCCTCGCTCTCTCCTGCTGCTGTGCTTGAGCCCTCGCTCTCTCCTGCTGCTGACGTACTTGTTGACGATAGTCTTGCAAACCAGCCTGTCGTCTTGCTTGTTCTCTCGCATCTATGTCTCGCCTCGCCTGTTCCAGTCTCGCTGTATCTATCCGTGCGTCTGCCAATCGCCTAGCCACCACTGCTGCCTGCCGTGTCGCTGCGTCCTCGTTCTCTCTCCTTCGCCTCTCTTCCAATCGCTCTTGCTCGAGCCGCCAGTTGCGCAGCTGTACCTCCTGCTGACGTTGCTGCGCTGCCAACCCAAACAGCCACTGCTGTTCATGTACATTGACCTGTTCTTCAACGGGATTCTCGTCGTAGATCGCGCCGTGAACACTGCGCATATGAGGGTAGATGGTATCAGCGGCGAAGACGCCCATGCATCGCCAGCAAATATGGTTATGGCACCTGTACCCGAGTAAATCAATGAAATAGTGGTGGAGTGCAATCAACATAACTTACATTTGGCAAGTCATATGATTGCAACCATCCACTTTCTCGATCAGCGCTGGACAACGTGGGCATTTCTTCACGCGCCCGCCCTGAGCTGCGATCCATGCTTCCGTTTGTCGTTCCTCCTCAGCCAGGCGTCCAGTTTTCTTGTACTCAGCGCAGCTCATGCCATCGTGGACGTCCTCGTGGCACGATGTACAGATGTTTGAAAAACATGACGGGCACTGGCCCACGGTCGTAGTGTTGGGGTCGGTGGAGCGGTAGATCTGATTGCAGTCTGGTGTCTTGCAGTATTTGAATTCCTGTGGATGCCGAGATATATGCGCGTTGAATGCTAATTCTAGCAGGCGGTTGAAGGAAGTTAGAGGGAGAAATTGTTGGATAGTGGGGATAGGAATGGGAACTTTACACTGGTACTCATCACCGAGGCAGGTGAGCGGAAACTGGCCCGAGTCCAAAGCGGACGTCAAGAAATGACGCATGCACGTGGCACAGTAGATGTGCCCACAGCCAAGACGAAGTGGGGAAGAGATGTTGTCATAGCAAATCGGGCAGGATTGCTGTCCTGACGGGTCTGGGAGGATCTGGGGTCCACTGAGCGAGTCATGAATCAAACGCTCGAGGGCGTGTCGAGCCTCCTCGCCACCACAGATCGTGATCCTTCGTGCAGATATAACGAATTTAACGTTATCTTCTCCAAAGGTTTCCTTCAGCTCTGGGATTCCACGTTCGACAAAAAATCGAACGGACTGCCTCGCGAGTACTTTGGCATACTCCAAGGACGAGAGTTGGTCCAGTTCGGCCTTGATCAGCTCACGAGCCTGTTCAACAGCTTTTGGCTCTCCGTAAACTTTCAAAACCTGTCGTCTCCAATCCGCACGTAGAAATGCGCCCGTGTCGTTAAAAACCGAACGCGCGAACTTGTTGTTTGGATATCCTAGTGTCATGTGCCACCCTTCCACCTTCTCACCTGCAATCAGGCTTTCCGCTCTAACTTTAAGTGCGCCTATGGCCTCTTTCTTGGAGCCAGACAGGCGCATCCGAACAACAGGGCCCTGCTCATGAACGTGTAACATACATGCACGCTTGTCCTTGATGCCATTGATTAAGGCATCCCACAAAGACTTTTGCGCGCGGAATTGCTCAGCGGAGATCGTAATCGAGTACTGTGTAGGATTCGGGAGTCGGAACCAGAAGGACACGTTCCCGATGCGATGGTTAATGAGACGGGTATGCACCGTGTGCGCGTCATCCCAAGAAGAAAACCGTGCACGAACGAGAACGATACCATCCGGACTAGGAGTCGGCAGCCGCGGCTCCAGCGACCTCAGAGTTCCAGGAGAGATGCACTCCATATCATCTCCCAAAGTGGTAATGATATGACCGATGTCGTCGCTGAAAACCACGCCCTTCATCGCCAACCGCCTGACAACATCTGAGCCAGAAAATGCTCTAACTTCTTCGTCAGAGACAGTCGGCGGCAGAAAGCTGATCTTGACTGAATTGTCGTGGAAATTTGGTACGAAGCGCCCAGGTGGCATGGCGTTAACCTCGGCTTTGACCCGGCGCCCAGAGCACATCCGGTGGTTCAGCTCCTGTGCTTTCGCAGTAGTGTTGACCGTAACGTCGTACTCTGCGACATAGCGCACGGAAGGGACACGCCAAGATATCGTAAGGACATCACTGTCACGTTCAGTCGCCGCAGACATACTTCCGGGACTGTTGTAGCCTGATACTTCGAGAGTCAGAACTTCGTCCCTAAATTCGAGACCGCCGAGGTCAAGCGAGAGCGCTTGCCCGGACTCAGCGTCTGTGATAATTTCAGCGCTCAGCTTTCCACCACTTGGCATGGGCTTGATGCTGACAAGGTGGAAGCGCTCTCGATCAAGGCCTCTGTCTGTGAACAGCGCATTGATTTCGTCTTCCCGCACATTGGGAGGCAGATTTGCAATACGCAAGGTGCAACACTCGAACCCGGTGATCAGGTGAGATAATTCAAGGCCTGCGCCGAAGGTCACGATGGACCCAAGAACAACGCTCTGGACCGTCTTCGCAGCAGCTTCTTTGGCAATCTCGGCTGCACGAGTCTGGGTGGCTAACTTGGCTTCTGCTTCAATTTGTTCACGATGAACATCTACTTCAACATGTTCCTGATAGTCGCCAAGCTAAATACCAGGAACAAAGGCTCCGAAACATCACATACTTCGATACTATGCGGAAAGCGGCATTTGGCGCCCCTTGCGCACGCCCCGGCCTTCCAAGCGCGACACACTTCGCCACCCTTGGAACCTCGGGATGGCCCAACAAACGCATGGCCGGATTTTTCCGAGGCAGGCCTGTGAGAGATGGTGCGCTGCACTTGTAACTCAGCTGCCCTAGGATTGCCATAATTCTGCTGGCCTTTGTGCTGACGACGACCTTTGTGGTTGGGTGGGCGGTTGACAGTATGGCTCGACTCAGTACCTTCAACACGCTGAGGGCGCGCTGATGGGCTACCCTGTGATGACAAGCTTCAGTACACGACTAAGAATCTGTGAATTAAAACTTGCCTGAATTTCGTGGCTGAGCTTGCATTTAACTCCGTAGCGACAGCGACCTTGGAGATGATATTGGCACGACATAGTGGGTAAGAAACAAGGAGCTCGAGCGCCTCGCACCTCGTGTACACAGCAACCTTGGATCCACCCAAATTACTCAAAACAGAGTATTATGGAAGCATGATGGCCTAGCAGAGTGGGCGCTTTGTGGGCGCAGCGCTACACATTGATGATCCAGTAGCTGAGAATCGCAGATCTGAACTTCTTTTACAAATGAACGCGTTTCCTGTGTCCAAAGATGCCGAGCCACGACATAATAATCCCTGACTCGTGTCGAAGAAACTGAACTCTGTAAAAGTTGAGATTGAGCACAGTCGGAAGACAAGTAGATGCACGAGATGCATACAGTCTTTCGCTTCAACGTCACTGACAGGTGCAGTGACCAGTCATAAGCCCGAATGAGTTTGTTGTTGATTAATCGAGTATCGGGTTACTCCGAATTTACTACGACAACTGCCAGCCCGGGTCAAGTACTCTCAGAAGATACTCGATAATTAGTGTCCAGAGCCGACTCGTGCCCTTAAAAGGCTCTTAAAGGACGCAATCCTGTTTGTCCCTCACTGGTGCGCAAATACTCACCATTGATCTCTTCGAGCTTCCAATGCTAAATACCTATATGTGTTCCAACAGAGTTTACTGTTCTGAGTCCTTACTCAGGCAGCTAGACATTATTCCGCACATCACAGGTCCGCAGGCTGCGCTGAAGACGCTCGCGTTCCGTACAGCTCGCTGACCATGATGAAGACAACTATTTTTCTCCTAAATCTTTTCGGGCCACAGCCGTTCAGCTATCAGGAACATACTGATTGACATAAGCAAGGTTTTGCTAAGTGGTCCGACCTGACTTAAAATATACCCTCCGAGAGTGGAAGCAATGTGGACGTAAATAGGGCTGTCAGCATACAGTGGTCTCAGGAGCAGCGACCATTTCACAGTAAGAGTCAGCTCTATGACTCAAATAGCGCGACCAGCTGGCAACTGCGGGAAAGCTTTTCCAGGGTGGCGAGAGTCACATAAAACGTAGCCAGTTGCCTCATGGTACGCCGATTCAGTCAAAGTACTATCAATGTCGCTCCCATCGAGCACTCCCAAGTTTCGAGTAGCAATCTGGTGAGTTAGATAAGCCCTCATGACCGTGCGCAGACTGAACTTCCTGTACAGTGGTGCAGGCATAGGAGGGCTTGTCCTCGCTGTCACAATTGGGAAGTTTGCAGGTCGCGATATCCACATAGATTTATACGAAGCCCATGACGGCATCACGACCGCTGGGGCTGGGATTTCAGTTATGGGACGCACGATGCAGATCATGGAAGAACTCGGCTTGTATGAAGAAATCTCCCGTGTTTCGACAGAGCTCCCTTCCTCTAGTCATGGTCTGTTTAAAGGGATTGTTTTTCAACCGCGTTTAACTTGATTCTTTTCGACAGGATCAAAGTTGAGGAAGTCTGATGTTCCAGAGGGTGGTTTTGAGTGGTTCCAAAAATCATGTCCGTGAACTCCACCACTTTGAACCGACGGTAGAAGATGACGACAATTTTCACAGATGGACCATCCAATATGCACCGCCAGCATCTGGTCGACATTCTCAAGCAACACCTCCCGTCTGAATGCACTGTCCACCTCGATAAACGACTCACTAGATATGTCAAGCAGTCACCGGGATCACTCATCCTCCACTTCGCTGATGGTAGCACCGCAACTACGGACGTGTTAGTAGGAGCAGATGGCATCCGTTCCTCAGTGCGGAAGACATTATTCGAAACAATAGACGCAGGGATCATAGACCGAAGTAGGATAAGACACTACATTGATCCATCTTGGACCGGAACGCTTGTCTATCGAACCGTCTTTCCGGCGGAGAAGCTCTTCAGATTGGACCCGAATAACGTAGCTCTGAAGAATTTCATGATTGTAAGTCCTCAGAAAAGCGGTCGCGATCATTGAGAATAAGTGTCACTTCGCAGTTCTGCGGGAAGGGAAAGGTAGATTGTCACAATCAACTGGCCTCTGCTGGCTGACGAGTCTGTCGTTATAATTTTATAGCATATCGTCTCGTATCCAGTTTCACAAGGAACACAGATCAATGTTGCGGCATTTGTTGCTGATGATCAGAAAGCCGGGACACATTTCGAGGGTCGTTGGGTTTCAGATGTGTCCCTCGAAGAGGTTGAAAAAGCATACGAGGATTTCGAACCTGGTGCCAAGAGCCTTCTGAAAGTGAGTTTTTGAGCTGAGTCGCTTATGCCGTCCTCGATCGACGATTTTTGCAGTGTTCCGAGAACCCCTCAAGATGGGCACTTCATGTAGTAAATGAATTGCCGCTATCCACTTGCGACAGAGTTGCCCTGATAGGTGATGCGGTACGTTTCTCTTTGCTGGCCCGAAAATCCTTTGACAAGATAGTGTAGTCTCATGCCATGACGCCGCACTTTGGTGCTGGAGCTGGTCAGGCAATGGAGGTACGTGCGATCGTTTGGCAGACTATGTGAACTCATCTTGTATGAAGGATGCTTTTGTGCTCGGCCGCCTTCTTGCATACCCACTCACAACATTGGGTAACTTGCCCGCTGCACTGAAAGCATACCAGGACGTTCGCCTTCCATTCACTCAATTTGTAGCACGTGAATCGGAACGTACAGGATCTATGTTCGAATTTTGCTTGCCTGGGTATTATGAGGGGACAGACCGATCCAATGAACGAGAGGAGATGGAGATCTTAAAAGAGAAGCTCACAGACCAGTGGGGTTGGGAACGTGAGGGTGGTGCCGTTACCGAATGGTTACAGGCAGAGAGGCAGCTGCAGGCAAACGTAGGTTTGTGCAGCGGGCAATGAGAATGATGATGTATCACTGTGTTCTACATTGTAGCTCTGAATTTGTAATTTATGTGCCAGTCGACACCTACACGATGAACGTGCATGCGTACGCCTCCACAATGAATGTTTTGAAGGTATGCAGAGATGCGTCTCATATTTTACAAACACAAAACGAAACACAGAAGACATTTATGCTTGCTTTCTCTGCGAGTTCTTCAGCAGCTCCTTCATCCAGGGAAGAAATCCCATCCCTGTACACACGACCTGATCACCTCAAATATGATGACCCTGATGGCATAGTATGCAGTATTAACGTGAATCCCTCATGTTGCAAAAGAAAGTGGCGTACATCTCGCATCTGATAATTCTGGACCAAATAGCACAATGCGCGCTCTGCAGCGCACATCGTTCCGTTGAGCACGTAGACATAGACTTTCCATTGCTGGTCTTTCAATTTGTGACCACAACAGATTTCTAGCCACCTGCTCTCTGTAGTGTCCTAGACTCAGTCAACGGAAGTTTCACGAATGGAAATCCGACTTATAATAATCCGTGCAGTTCGAGCAGGAAACGAGTTCTCCGTATGCACCTTGGAATGGGAACCACGCCTCCAGATCGCATTTCTTCGACACTGCGAGGTTCAATGCACCACTGACGATAGCCACTACTAGGACGGTAAGAAAGACCCAGGCTCTGATAGAACGCTTCACTGTTCCCTACCATAGCTTCGAATGCAATCCAGCTCTCTTCGGGAGCAGTGAGGACGAACTGTTCAACCATCTCAAACTGGTGCACACGGATGTCACGGAAGATACCCCACATATCACGTCCAGCGGTGCCAGCTTCTTTACGGAAATATGTCGAATATCCAGCGTGGTATATGGGAAGCTGAGTTTTTGGGTCTTCAAACCATTCATCTTGGTGGAACGCCGATATAGGCTGTTCCGAGATCACAATGAGATATTTCTCCTCTTCGTTGGCAATATCGATATCGATTAGTTTTGAATGAGACCATCAGCTAACTTCCTTGACAGTTGCTCATCCGAGCTGGTCAAGTCGCGTCTTTAATGATGGTTGAACTTTCTTGTATCCATTTTTGCAGAGGAAATCGAGGGCATATCAGTGTAATTAGGGCTAAGGTTGACGGCAGGTGATAGTTAAGTAACTTTTACACAGCACCGTGACAATTAATGCAACCTCTCAGAGGCTTAGAAGCTTGGCCTTAGTTACTCAAGATTAGCTTCAACTCGGAGGGCTCGGTTACGGGAGCGCCGACTCGTACATGGAATTCGGACATTGCAAGCTTGCTAAAGGGACCCAATCCACCGGAATCCTGTTTGACGTTTGTCCGAATCCTTTGTGCAAATAGCATACTTATGTACCGTGATCGACAAGGACAGAACAACCACCATGATTCAAGTACCGTGGCATTCTTACTATCAATGTCAATGATGCTCGTTATCAGATTATCTTCCATTCTGATATGTGTTCGTACCCAACGCTGATTCAATTAACAAGAACTTCGAGGAATGAGAGCGACGTTGCCAGGTCATTTTGCCGCGGGTACCACTGGGCCTTCTGTCGTGCAGTGTGCACAATGCCTTTACGAGATTGAATCGTGCCCTACGTTGTGGATGAATTTCGGACTTGCATCTTACCTCATGTCGGAACCGAACGAGGCTCGGACCGAGTTGGAGCTTCCGAACAGGCCATGGTCCACATACTCACCCGGCCCCGTAGCAATCGGACTAATACGTGTCCTGCCATTTCCCCTTACACCGAAGCATTGTGAGGAGAATTAAACTCGAGATCACAGGGCCATAAACTGCGGGTTGGTCGTATTCCCTACTGTTACATAGCAGCAGCTCGCTGATTATGATGAAGCTGTTTTTCGCGCAAGCTCTTTTCGGGGCATACCCAGCTGAGGCCTCATGCTCGCTTATTAGCAAGTTGAGTCGCTTCTGTAAATATTTTACCAAAAGGCTCTAACTTATACGTAAGTTACTGAATTATAAGGAGCGGAAGCAATACGGACGCAAATGTCGCCAAGACTAATTAGCACATAATTTCATGAGCAGCGTCCACTTCGTAGTATAGAATCAGCTCAATGACTCGACGGATGGCCGGCCGTCCAGGCGGCAACTGCAGGAAAGGTTCTCCGGGGTGACGAGAGTCGCACATAAAAACGTAGCCAGTTGGCTCATTGCGCCAATTCATTCAAAGTACATACCATCAATGTCGCTCTCATCAGGCATTCCCAAGTTTCGAGTGGCAATCTGGTGAGTCAGATAAGCCCTCATGACCGTGCGCAGACTGAACTTCCTGTAGCAGTGGTGCAGGCATAGGAGGGCTTGTGCCTCGCTGTCACAATTGGGAAGTTTGCAGGTCGCGATATCCACATAGATTTATACGAAGCCCATGACGGCATCACGACCGCTGGGGCTGGGATTTCAGTTATGGGACGCACGATGCAGATCATGGAAGAACTCGGCTTGTATGAAGAAATCTCCCGTGTTTCGACAAAGCCCCCTAGTTATGGTCTGTTTAAAGAGTTTGTAAGTTTTCAACCGCGTTTAACTTGATTCTTTTCAACAGGACCAAAATTGAGGAAGTCTGATGTTCCAGAGGGTGGTTTTGAGTGGTTCCAAAAATCATGTCCGTGAACTCCACCACTTTGAACTGACGGCAGAAAGATGACGAAGCTATCTACAGATGGACCATTCACTATGCATCGTCAGCATCTGGTCGACATTCTCAAGCAACACATCCCGCCTTCATGCACTGTCCACCTTAATAAACGACTCACTGTATATGACAGCCAGTCACCGGGGTCAGCTCATCCTCCACTTCGCTGATGGCAGCACCGCACCCACAGACATGCTAGTAGGGGCAGATGGCATCCGTTCCTCAGTGCGGAAGACATTATTCGAAACAATAGACGCAGGGATCATAGACCGAAGTAGATAAGACACTACATTGATCCATCTTGGACTGGAACGCTTGTCTATCGAACCGTCTTTCCGGCGGAGAAGCTCTTCAAAATGGATCCAAATAATGTAGCTCTGAAGAATTCCATATTTGTAAGTCCTCAGAAAAGCGGTCGCGATCATCAGGAATAATTTTCACTTCGCAGTTCTGCGGGAAGGGAAAGGTAGATTGTCACAATCAACTGGCCTCTGCTGGCTGACGAGTCTGTCGTTATAATTTTATAGCATATCGTCTCGTACCCAGTTTCACAAGGAACGCAGATCAATATCACGGCATATGTTTCTGATGATCAGAAAGCCGGGACACATTTCGAGGGTCGTTGGGTTTCAGATGTGTCCCTCGAAGAGGTTGAAAAAGCATACGAGGATTTCGAACCTGGTGTCAAGAGCCTTCTGAAAGTGAGTTTTTGGTCCAAGTCGCTTACGCTGTCCTTGACTGACAATTTTTTTGCAGTGTTCCGAGAACCCCTCAAGATGGGCGCTTCACGTAGTAAATGAATTGCCGCTATCCACTTGCGACAGAGTTGCTCTGATAGGTGATGCGGTGCGTCTCTCCTCGCTGACCTGCCAATCATTTGACAAGATTACGTAGTCTCATGCCATGACACCCCACTTTGGTGCTGGAGCTAGTCAGGCAATGGAGGTACGTGCAATTGTTCGGCAGACTATGTGAACTCATCTTGTATGAAGGATGCTTTTGTGCTCGGCCGCCTTCTTGCACACCCACTCACAACATTGGATAACGTGCCCGCTGCACTGAAAGTATACCAGGACGTTCGCCTCCCATTTGCTCAATTCGTAGCACGTGAATCGGAACGTACAGGATATATGTTCGACTTTCGCTTGCCTGGGTATTATGATGGGACAGAACGATCCAATGAACGAGAGGAGATGGATATTCTAAAAGAGAGGCTCACAGGCCAGTGGGGTTGGGAGCGGGAGCGTGAGTGTGGGGGCGTTGCCCAATGGCTACAGGCAGAGAGGCAGCTGCAGGAAAGCGCACCTGAGGTTTCCACTTACCTGCTCTAATTAGACGTGACAGATGGGCCTGATGAGAGCTTTTATTCGACTGGTTTCTGCCCATCCACACCCAAATTAATAATTGTTGGATACTGAGGGGCCTTGAGGAGGTGAAGGGGACGGCTCTAGGGACGGTGCTTGGGAGTGGTGGCAGCTAACGGGTGCAACCGAGGCGTTCCTACGCCGCGCTCATCATTAATATTGCACACGTTGCCGAAACCTTCGTGCTCGCTGTTGCCTAGACTGGTGAGAACATCTAGGAAATGGGAAGTCTGTGTGAGGTCTGCGCAGACGTCTGTGTCTAGGTCTGTGTCAAGTCTTTGTCAGCGTTACCCGGGAGTCACCAGGGGAGGTCTGTCTGCCCGCCGTCTTACATAACCACTGATCATCTTATCCCGCCGCCCTCTCTCACTTGCCCGCCGCCTCCCTCGTTGCCCGCCATCTTCCCTCGTTGTGCACCACCTCTCTCGTTGCCCGCCGTCTCTCGTTTATACAGCCAAACATCACATCACATCCTGAAGCCTTTCCGCTGTGCCATTTACGTTCATGACACCTCGGGTCCCTTTGCACATCTTGCAAAGTTCAACACTACTTAACTCCGTGTCGTCACAAGGCAGGCCATGAAGACTGAAAGCGAAACTCCGAAGACACCAACACCCACGCAAACTCACGCGCAGACCTCGTACACTGCACAATGGGGCACTACACGTATGTAGCACAGTCCAAATGTCCCTGTGGTGATTAATATTAAACCTCTATCACTCAGACATCCCAATTGATCCTGCGCTTCAGCAACAATCCCAACACGCCACGTCAAGCTCTCTCTTTGTTCATATCCATTCGAATGCTCAATATATCTATCTTATCCAGGACAACTCCATATTCCTACCAATATACTCACCACTATCCTCAAGCTGCGTATTCGCATTATTCATATGTCCCACAACAAGCCCAAGCCCAAGTACAGAGGCAGCAGACGTCAATAACTCCTGCAACAGGAGCAACTACTCAGGCCGCAAATGCCAATAGTGGGATGGATACCGCCGATGTTGCAACCTTGAATGATGTACTTGGAAGCGCGGGTGTTGATCTCCGGGTGCGTTAGCGCTGGCATTATACTGGAATTCGGAAGTGACTATTCCGTAGGCGGAGGAGGAAAGCTTGCAGAGGTCCCATGACTCGCATCAGTCATATTGAACCTTTGAAGACAGATCACGTAAACAACCAGTCACCCCTTCCTTTGACACACGATATCTCGGCGCCACTATGCGCAGCATTGGCACAGAACACAAGGTGACAAAAATCCCGGAAGACTCAGTGAATTACTTGGCGATCGCTCTCCGTGCCCGTCTACAAGACCTCGTTACTGCGATGGTTGCTGCAACCTACCATCGTACGGACACCCAGTTTGACCGTCCGGCATGTCTGTACGATAATGGTACACCGATGTGGAGCATAGTCGTACAAAGTGACGTCGCTAAGCAACTAGTTGCGTTGGAGAAGATTGAGCGAGAGGAAGAGATTAATGTTCGGAGAGAGCGCAAAGAACGCGCTGACCTGGCTGCTGCACACGCCGCTAACCTATCTGCGCAGACTTCAGGTGGCAATGCCATGGCCGTTGACGGAGATGAGGAGGGAGGTGCGAAGAAAAAGAAGAAAAAAGAGGGGCCCAGTGTAACGGCGAGGAATATGTCTGAAGATGTGCGGAAAAAGTTGTCGAACGCTGTCGCAAGTCAGGCTGCTGGACTTGGTGGGAAGTACGCATGGCTGAATGCTGCAAATTCCTCTGCGACAAGTGCTAAACCGAAGGCTGCGGCATCTTCTGCTGCTGCAACAAGTCCAGCCACCACCACGACCCCCGCGACTACCACAGCTCCTGCAGCATCAACGACCGCAACAACATCTTGGGTGCGGCCGTATGTAGGAAAGAAAGGCAGTCCGACATCACCACTGACGGGAGAGGATGATGATCGGATGCTAGTCACAATGCGTGAGGCGATGTTTGCCATAGAGAAGGAAAGAGGTCATGGAGGAGGTCGCGGATCCGCCCGCGGATGGTCGTAGCTGGTTGCGCTTTCTAACGTTGTTGTTTCGATCGATATCGTCTGCATGGCTAGTCATTTGTTTTCTCTGTTTCGTACCTACACTTCACTTCTAAATAAGCTGCCGCTGGCGAAAGTTTCAACTGAGACACTGAATGCAAATTAGCAGGGCCCGCTACAGATTATCAAACTATAGTACATATACCACGAGCATCTAAGTAGGTACCACCCTCTACTTGTACTTACATGTTACGGCTTCAATATGACGAGGGGGTTAGGGAACAGCTGGATGAAGGAATGATTGCAAGGACATCAGGTAATTGAAGGAGCTCGGGGAAGAATCTGAAAAATCGACATCGCGCATGCTAATAGCAAAGAAATTAGTTGGAGGCAGAGATGCGAAGCAGCTGACACTTACCCTGGCCATAGGCTTCCCTGCGTTGCCATTCTGATCACTCTAACATACCGTAAGTGCGACAGCGCTACCACAGCCAGTGCAGTCAACAGCCAGACCAATGGTCGTCATGCGCCACAGTATGCCGGGAATATTGGGCAATCAAAGGGCGGGACTGAATGATGTGGCGCCCACGGTTCAAGTATAGGTCACTGGCAACGAGGGAGGCGGCGGGCAAACAAGAGAGGGTGGCGAGAGGGACTGCAGGCAATGAGAAAGGTGGCGGGAGGGACTGCAGGCAATGAGAAGGGTGGCGCACAAAGGAGAGAGACGGCGCGCAACGAGAGAGGTGGCGCGCAACGAGGGAGGCGGCGGGCAAACGAGAGAGGGCGGTCTGCGCAGACCTCACAGACTTCCCAATACCCTGACTTTCTGAGACTGATGACCAGCCCGTCTAATGAGGCAAGCCGTCGATAGACGGACTGGCAATTGGACTACTACGTCCATCCAACCGGCATCACTAGTCAAGTAGTCATCCGAAGGAGAAATTACAAGCACCGCTGATAGAACAACACATTGAAATGGTTCTGATGCGGTGACTAACACATCCTCGAATCCAATAAACGTTGGTCGAGTGATGAATCAGCAAGACACAAGCCAGAGCTAAGAAGCGCAGTACGGATGTGCTCAAAGCGTTGTATATCGGCAGATTAGACTGCATAGGCGACATGGATACGGTCAAACACACTTCTATCAGCAATTGTTGTGAGAAATGTAGCGGGGCTTTGCCGCGCACCGCGGCCCTTCGCGTTGTACAACGTTGGTGGTGGCGTGCATCCAACAACAATGAATGATTAATCTAATGGTATTAATATGCATAATGACTAGTCGTCGCTGAAAATAATGTCAGGCTGTTGCCAAACACAGATAATGGTTCAGGCTCACTCTGATGTTTCCCTCCGTAAGAACAAATCTATTGCTGCGGAGAAAGCAGCAAATGCCAATCCACCACCTAGAGCAGCTTTAGGCCCAGAGTTTCGTGCAAGAACACCTCCGGCAACGAACCCTGCAGCAATTGGGTTTACCATGTCATTCTTCGCTCGGTACTAATCAAGGTATGAGATCTGGGTCAACAAAAATGATAAAATGCAACTTACGCCTTCAATGACACATTCGATTCCGGCGAACAACGCTCCAACTTTTCCAAAGCCCTTTCCGCTTCTCCACATCCCTCTACCCATTTCCTTGAAGATTTCCCGAGCCTTCTGAGTGTTATTTAGGCCGGCCTGAGTGGATGACCGTAGCAAAGGATCCTCGTACGCAAACGACGAGGACATGAGAGAGAAGAATGCGCCAATGCCGAGACCTGCAGAATTATCCTGATGATGAATTTTGGGTTATAACCTCGGTGGCTTCGAACGCGGCGCACTTACCACCAACGCCAGCAATGACTGTTTTTGCTGCACAAGACTCCATGCCCATAGACATCCATCCTTGGTACTTTTTGGCCTGCATGAGCTGAGCACGGTCCTCCTCTGTCATTCCTGGAGGAAGGGGTTCCCTCCCTGCAGGAAACATCGGAGCGACCAATGGGAAGGAGCTCATGGTTGCTTTCAAGAAACTTTTGCTTTTGCCGACAACTTGCCGAAGGATGATTCCGTATTTGCTGTTGTTTGGCAAAAGCTTCGTTGTATAAGCAAGTGGCTAAGTCACATTCTTCAACAATCTGTCCGAGTCACGGTAAGTAAGTAATGGAAGGATCATAGAATGTAATGATCGTGTTGTTCATTCTACATGATTTGAGAACACAATGAACACATGAGGTATGGGGTTCTTATGAAATTGTCCATTAGGTCGACTCAAGTGCTTCTCCCAACTACCACCAGGGCAGCAATGAACAGAAGCATAATAATAATCCCACTCACACCAGCAGCTATTCTGCACCTCTTAATCCACGGACTCCTCGCGACCAAAAAAGGGCCACGAGAATGCACCGCTCGTGAGTACGATGGCGGCGTTAGGCTCTGCACCGAAGGCGCTACAAAGGGATAGCCATGGTGCAACGGCTGCATCTTAAAAGAGCCAACGGTCTGTGCGCTCTTACCCGTCCACAAAGGTATCATGCTCCCGCTCCGGCCATAGCTATCATTCTTCTTGGCTTTCACCAGCCATCCACCAATGAGCCAACACCACGGGGCGATAAACCCAACCCAGAACAGCGTCCGAGCTGTATCGGATTTTTCAGTCTTCTTGGCCCATTTATCGCTGGCCCGGCGTGCGTCAGAGCATTCTGAGTGTGACCCTAAATATAACTCAGACTCCGCAAAGCGACGGTCGATGAATGAAGACGATGTCGATCGGACAGAATCACGCTGGCTCGGAGTATGGGCCCCATCGTGATTGGTCCGATAGTCTACGTTAGGTTGTGGAAGGGAGTACGACGGTGGATACGTTGAGGTTGGCGATGTCGGTCGCTGGGTGTGTGCTGCTGGAGGCAGCTGGGGGATTTCCTGCTGATGCTCTGGGGGATGCTTAGAGGACTCCGCGGATTGACTTGATGGGTCCTCCTGATCATTAAAGAGTTCATGATCTAGGTCCAGAACCATGGCAGAGTACCTGCTCTCCCGCGCCGCAATAGCTGATCGAGCTGTGACGAAGCTCTCGCGTTTCGATGCATCATCAAGAATACCTAACCCTTCGTCATCGATATCCCGGGACAAAAGTGTGTCCTGGGGGAGGGGTCCGGGAAACGCTGGGCGTAGGTCAAGAGGAGGGATAACAGGCGGTGTTGCCAATAACGAGTTGTTAGACTGATGTGTCCTCGTCGATGACATACTTATGGACCTATTCAGTGGGCGGGACAGAAAAGTCGAATATACAGGCGATGGACCTGTTAAACCATTTAGTCACGAGATAAAGCTCTAAAAATCGTGCACGAACGGGGTGAATCACCCGTAAGCTCATCCTCTCTTCGCCTCGCAAATTGCGGAGGAGCGACTGGTGTGGTTGGCGTGGGCGTTGTGCGTGCGAACATGGTCACTGCACTCGTCGGGGTCATCATAGAGGGACTGATCGGTGTCAGCATGATGCCTGTAGTACCACTCGCTTGAGAACCAGAGCCCTCATTACTGCTTGGCAGTGACACGGGACGCTTCTCAGGTGACATATAGTCTTGTTCAACGATTGGCGAGAGTGGCTGCCCAAAGTATTCCTGCGCTGGTACTCGCAATGAATGCGAGCTCTTAGAGGGGTTTAAGGACCTCGGGCGTGGAACATTTGCCGGTGGTGAAGTGGGAGGTGGTGGTGGGAAATGGTGAGGCAGAAGATTCGGTGCTGACGATGATGCGGCACGAGCAACCGAGGACCCTCCCGTCCCTCCAAGCCAGGACACTTGTGAAGGGGTACTAGGTGATTCGAGGCTGCTCTGGGAAGACGATGCCGGCGTATGGTGGTGCCAATATGGGTAAGGGTGCGTCGGCACGCGGAGCCCAGGAGGCAGCGGGCGCTTAGAGTTTGAGGGCGTGGCTGGGAGGGAGGATGTGCTGCCAAGAGCTTGGAAGTCCTGGCGCTCCACATCAGGAGGATTCGAGTGGACTTCAGTTTGAATGTGCACCTGAACTTGCTGGTCAGCATCTTCCTGACGCTGCTTACCCTTGCCACTGGACTCGGAGCCCATGAAGCGAAACATGGCGGGGCGAATGTGAGGTAGAGGACTGGGTTGTATGAGTGGTAACAAAAGGCTCTCGTGCGATTAATGGCGTGGAGTGGTAGTAAGGGCGCTGAACGATCACCGGGGGTAAGTACGTATACTAATGCGTAAAGTACAAGGAAACCTCGGAGGCATGAAATCAATGTCAGGTATAAGTACCGTGAATGGGCGGGCATGCAGGAGAAGCTTGCCGTGAAGAGGTGAGGATGCCACGGAAAAGAGGGGCGTAAGAAGCACGAGATCACTATCAGGTCCCGTAGAATGAAACGGTTGGTCCATGAGAGTAGGCGGCTGGCTGTTCAGATTATCGTGTACGGAGGCTGACAAGCGCAAAAGGAAGGCGTGCATGCCTCACCCATAACATGAGGCGAGTACCTGCCATATCGGCTGGAATGACTCGTAGGCCGCTGTGGGCCGCTGTTTGGGGTAAGTTGGCAGTTCTTGTAACTGGTTGAGGAGTCTCCACATTCCAGTTGTATCGGACCGAGTCAGGTTGAAAGTAGCAGGATGATGACAAACCTCACCTCTCTGGAACCTGAAGTGCTGAATCGGATGTGTGCTTGCTGGCAGTTGCCTGTTAAGCACATATACACAACACTGCGTTAGGCAACACGAGTAATGTGAATGAAAGGATACTGCATGCAGGACCAGTCGTGGCCGCCGCTTGAAATGAACATTCACGGACTCAGCACGTGTACATATGTTTCTTCCATGGCCACCTAGTGGTGTCATCAGTGGAGGGGAATGCGATAGGAGAAGACTAATGATGGACGACTATCATTATCTTGCTCATATTTAGCCTGCCTATAAGTAAGTAAAGGAGACAGAGAAGAGTCAAAGACCATCATTACGTATTGTGGCTGATAGAGCGGTGATTTAGACTCGTGATCATCCTCGGATATCTGCATGATATCGATCACACAGCCATATAATCATTGTTCTGAATACATTGATAGCAAGCAACAGGGGAGCGAGGAATTAGTAGGAGTACGTATAAACAGCGTCAGGTATTGGTATCGTAAGTCGTTAGCAGAACCCTCTTCTGCACCATCCAGCGTGCAATCCATCCTTTATCCATCCATTCATCAACAACTAGATCTACGCACCGAGGCGTACTCAGATCCATTGATAAATATAGCAATGAACATCGTAAAAGCGAGGGTATGGTTCGCGTCATACATTGGTCTCTGTGGGTGCTGGGGTATCATCGGAAGTAGGTGTGCCTTCGGCGGTAGGTGCATCCTCAACGGAAACAGCTATTGAGGTAGGAGGTGCCTTGGTATCATCCTTTGAATCATCCTCAGGCTGTTCCTCGTCCACAACCACTTTAGATGAAGAAGCAACCGAATCGGTGTCCGAGTCATCTTGGGCGCCTTTCTCTTCAGCCTCCTCCTCTGGACCCGTGACCGCTTCTTCCATTGGGTTTATATCTAGTTGTGGGGTTCCACCGGGAGAATCTGGCAAAGGAATCTCCTCAGGGCCGGGGGATGTGTCCACCTTCTTATTCTTATCCTCTAATTCCACGTCCTCTACCCCCTGCGTCACTGACTTAACATCCTCTCCCTCCTTCTGATCCGGAACTGCTGCTATTGGAGGGGCGCTGCCTTCAGCCTGCACGGAGTCCCCCCTAAGTTTCTTGATACCCGTAGAAGTAGAATCGTCGTCGTCATCCTCAACGAAGCTGAAGCGCCTCTTTCGACCTATCGTGGGTGCATTAGACGTTGCTGCATATCGGATCAGTTGAATGCCACAATCATGCGATAACGCGTCAGTTCCAGAAGACCATCAGATCACCATGTTGGGACATGAAGCACGACTCACCGTCATCTCTCCAGGGCCGATCTGGGCGTGGCAGAAATGAAGTCGAAACACGACGTATGAACTGGAACATTGATATAACACGTGTCAGGCGAAATGATAGAGGCAAAAAAAAATAGGAGCTGGGGCAAGCGAGGGTTATGGTACACCAATACTGTTGGGTGGCTGATGTACTACTACGTACACCAGAAACTGAGTTTACAACGTTCAAACGACGCGAACCGTTGAATGTTGTGTTGACCTTTGTTTGGTCTTATGGTGTTGCAACTTTGTTCAATTAAATTTAAACGTCGTTGCTTCTTCTTTCTAGTCAAAATTCGTTAAAATGCGAGCATCCACAAGGGAGAGGCCGCGGGCTCGCGTGCAGGGGCGTAGAGCCATATTCTCCATAGTGACTCGGTGCACTGCCTGAACATTTCAGTGCGAAGCAAGCGTCGCGCTTACGTAACGTGATCAATGACTCGAAGGGTTATTGCAGTAAGAAGAGATCAAAGGATAGCAAATCATCCTGATTCCTGACGCTACACCTATCGACATATACTAGCTGATACCCTCGATCTCGAGCATTCTCTGTTCGCTTTTGAATCACACTAATCCTCGCCTTCTCCATCGCTAACGATCCAGAAGCTTAATCGAAACTAGAAGAGAAATCTAACTACCATGACGCTTGACGTGACCAGCTTCATAGACAGCAAAGGAGGGAATGCCGAGGATATTCGTGAATCGCAGCGGAAACGAGGAGAATCGGTAGAGCTGGTCGATCAGGTTATAGACATGTACACAGAGTGGGTGAAGAGTGAGTTATGATTTCCTTTCATGATCGGCGAGCCGAATCGCCCTCTCAAAAGCACGATCTTGAGACCTCTCGAAACGCTTTATCTTTGAATATGAAACCCATGTACTGATTGTATATTTAGTGGATTTTGAGGCGAATGGCCTGAGCAAGCAAGTCAACGCAGTGCAAAAAGAGATCGCAGCCAAGAAGAAGGTTCTTATTGACGTTTCTTGACTACCTTACTTGAATTCATGATCTCTCATAGGCCAAACAACCAGCAGATGACCTTGTTGCTGCCAAAAGGAGTTAGATGCACAGGTAGACGCGAAACGCAAAGAGACCCGTGATTTCGAGGTGGAGATGCGGAAGAAAGCTTCAACTGTAGGAAATATCGTAGCGAAGGATGTCCCATTTAGCTTGACGGAGGTGAGTCTCCGAGATGCTATCTCCCCGGTCAAGCTGACAGAATGGTTTAGGATGACAATGTAACGCTCCGAACTTGGCATCCAGATGGCCCCAATGGTCAAGTAGAAAGGAAGACGGGCATTATGCCTCACCACGAAGTTTTACTCAGACTAGACGCAATGGACCTTGATCGAGGTTTGTTTCCCACTACAATCGCATTCCATCGGGTACTGAACTAGTGCACCAGGTGCTAAGGTCGCAGGTCACCGTGGCTACTTCCTCACAAATGATGGTGTTGACCTCAACCAAGCCCTTATTACATATGCCCTCGACTTCCTCCGCAAAAATGGATACAAAAAGGTCCAACCGCCATTCATCATCAATAAAGACGTCATGGCAAAGACCGCGCAACTTGACCAGTTCGATGAGGAACTGTACAAGGCATGACGAAGTTAGTAGATACTGTCATTCAAAACTAATCGGTATCATCACACTTAGGTTATTGCCAATGACGAGGAGAAATATCTCATCGCGACCTCGGAACAGCCCATTTCGGCGTTCCACCAAGACGAATGGTTCGAAGACCCCAAAACCCAGCTTCCTATATACTACGCTGGATATTCGACATGTTTCCGTAAAGAAGCAGGCTCCGCTGGACGTGATATGTGGGGTATCTTCCGTGTGCACCAGTTTGAGAAGGTTGAACAGTTCGTCCTCACCGCTCCCGAAGAGAGCTGGAATGCATTCGATACCATGCTGGGGAACAGTGAAGCGTTCTATCAGAGCCTGGGTCTCTCTTACCGTGTAGTGGCTATCGTCAGTGGTGCACTGAACCTTGCAGCGTCAAAGAAATGCGATCTGGAGGCGTGGTTCCCATTCCAAGGTGCATACAAAGAACTCGTTTCCTGCTCGAATTGCACAGATTATCGTAAGTTAGATTTCTATCCGTGAACTTCCCGTTGACGGTTGACTCGATAACAACTACAGAGAGCAGGCGGCTAGAAATCCGTTGTGGTCTCAAAGCGAAGGACCAGCAACGGAAAGTCTATGTGCACATGCTCAACGGAACGATGTGCGCCACGGAGCGCGCATTGTGCTGTTTGGTCGAGAATTATCAGACGCCAGATGTACGCCTCTTTTCTTTTTGTGACATGAGGGATTGACGTTAATACTGTATATGCTGTCAGGGTCTCATTATACCTGAGGTACTCAGGCCGTATATGCAGGGACGGGACTTCTTGCCATGGGTGAAGGAGCTGCCGAAGAACTTGCAGAGAAAGCAGGCATAGATGTCTTATATATTCGGTTTTGTGTTAGTAGAACATGGGTCGCATCTCACATACTTTATCACCTTCCATTGGGGAGGCGACGGTAGTCATGAATGTACGTGTAAGTAACTAGACTGGTGACCAGCCCCTCTATGAGGCAAAAGTAACGCCTAAAGGGTTATGGGGACCTTATGTAAGCGTAACAGAGGGCGTTGCCCGTCCCCGGTTGCGCCTCCCGATGAATCAGTGTCCCGACTCTCCACAACCACGATGCCCAAATCACCAGCGGAGATTCTTCTAGAGAAAGCGGATAAGAAGGCAAACTCTTCGACCGGATGGTTCTCTTCTTCATCAACCAAGTGGGAGGAGGCAGGGGACCTGTACCAACAAGCTGCCAACTCTTTCCGGCTCGAGAAGCAATTTAAGGTGGCTGGCGACGCATTTGCAAGAGAAGCAGAGTGCAGAGAAAAGTGCGACGAAATCAATGATGCAGCCAATGCTTGGTGGAATGCTGCCAAAGCATACAAGAAAGACGACCCACAATGTATGTTTTCCCCGCATGCTTGATGTAACTTACTGATGCTGATCTGTCTTTGCAGTGGCGATTCAGGCTTTGGGTTGCACGATCACGCATCTCACCAAGGCGGGCAGGTTCCGCCAGGCAGCAGACAGAGAAAAGGAGATTGGCCAGCTCTATCAACACGAATTAACTGACATCGCGAAGGCATGTGACAGCTTCCAGCGAGCCGCTGAGTGGTATGACCAGGAGGATGCTGCTGCGTACGTATGGTTTTCACAGAGCAGACACCTGCTCACTGTGTCACAGAACGGCTAGTGCATGTCGCAAGGATGCTGCGGACCTCTGTGCTGAAGTCGAAGATTACAAAGGGGCTATACAGCTTTATGAGATGGTAGCGAATTACGCGCTGAAGTCGAACCTGACAAAGTACAGCGTGAAAGATTATTGGTTACGATCAGGCCTTTGTGCACTCGCCATGAAAGTATGTTTCTCATTGATGTGACCCACTCACATTCTCATCATGTCTCAGGATATTGGCAAAGCACAGCGAGACATCGAGGTCTTCAAGTCGAAAGATGTCACGTTCAGCTCAACTCGGGAATGCAAGTTCCTAGAAGACATGTGCGCACTCGTAACCGAAGGCGATGAGCAAAGCTTCACGACCGCAGTCTTCGAGTACGATCAGGTTACGAAGTTGGATAATTGGAAGACAGGAATATTGTTGAAGATCAAGAGGACACTCAAGGACGAGGTAGATATTCTCTGATGGAATGGACTTGTGCCATTCAACATTTAGCTCACCTGTAACGTACCTCGGACTGTTCACCTTCACATTACTGTACTAGCGTAGATGGCATAGCGTCTCGTCATTGACCCATGTAAATAATGCACCAGGCGGGCTGACCTGTAAATGCTCAGTCTTCGATACAACTTCCGAATGCGGTAGTCGCAAATTGTTAGAAATCTTTTCTCCTCTAAACCTCGAACACGTTATACAGCTTCACTGATCCATCAGCTCGACGTGCTGTTCAGATATTGAACATGGTTGGACATGCATAGACTTGAATGTTATTTCATACTGATCATTTCATCTTAGAGGCCAATTTTATTACAAGGCAAAGTCGACTTATAAACTCTTTAACTGTGATCTAATTTTCCGTCTCACAGGTCACGAACGATCCCTCACTCAAATCAAGTTCAATGCAGAAGGGGACTTGCTGTTCTCATGCTCAAAAGACCATATCATCAACGTTTGGTTCTCACATAACGGTGAACGCCTAGGTACATACGAGGGCCACAATGGCACAGTGTGGACGATCGACGTTGATTGTACGGCCCTTTTTCTACGCCATGGTACCACGGATCTTGACTGATATCCGGCAGCACAATCAAGATTTCTTGTCTCTGGATCCGCTGACAATGAGCTGCGTCTATGGAACGTATCCGACGGCAAATGCCTTTATGTTTGGGAGTTCCCGACGGCTGTGAAACGTGTATCATTTAGCGACGATGACGAACGTGTCGTATGCATTACTGAGCAACGCATGGGCTTTCAAGGTGCCATACGAGTGTTCAAGTTGAACCGTGATGGAGATGGAACGGCTCGTGCGTAAGATGGAGATATTATCCTCGATCGCTCCTGATGCATCCGCTACCCTTCAGAATCACTGGAACCAGAACATATGTTCAATCCCATAGGGTCCAAGGCCACTGTTTGCGCGTTCGCACACACACCAAACCTGGTCTTAACCGGTCACGAGTCTGGAAAAGTCGCTCTTTTTGACATCGTTACTGGGACAGAAGTTCTCAATAACGAACGTGCGCATATGGATGTTGTCACCGATTTGCAATTATCCCCCGATCGCAGCTACTTCGTAACAAGTAGCAAAGACAAAACTGCTCGGGCGAGTTTCTAGCTATCGATTACAAAGGTACTTGGCTCACGATACATCATTCGTTTAGATACATGACACAAAAACTCTCCGAGTACTGAAAACCTTTACGACGGAGACACCTTTGAACAGTGCATCACTAGCACCCAACAAACCATACGTAGGTCGATAATTTGTATTTTAGACCTTGCTCATATGGCGGATTATGCGCACAGGTTCTTGTGGGGGGTGGTCAGGAAGCCATGCAGGTCACAACTACGTCGCTGCGGCAAGGCAAATTTGAGACCCGGTTTTGGCATAAGGTCTTTGAAGAGGAGGTTGGCAGAGTAAAGGGTCATTTCGGACCCATCAACACGTCAGTTTCCCAATTTACTTTTTTTCCGATGATTTCTCATTCTTATGGATTGACCACCAGGCTTGCTGTTCATCCCGCTGGCACGAGCTATGCTTCCGGAGGAGAAGATGGGTTTGTACGGGTTCATCACTTCGATGAGTCTTACTTCAGAGCAAAGCCGTATGGAGATCTCGAGATCGAGGATTGAATACGTATTGCCACTTGCGCGACATTCTGCTGCTTACTATGACCTAGTAAAACGATTCCATTGCGTATCCGGGGTGACTCTAGGATTTACTGACATGTGCGCTGTGAAGTAAGTTATCGGTTCCTGCATGATTGGCGCGGGATCACGTTCGTCCAGAGTGTAAGGGAATGAGAAGGCCATGGATGTCAACAGTTGCTGTCTGGAACTCCCCTCTGGTGAAAACTTGACCTCGCTTCAGATCATAATCGACTTTCTCGCCATCAGAACTTGCCAAGTGCCACGTAAGCAGGATTCGTTGCAAGTGCCTGAAGCTATCACTGAAAGAGTAACTCCTGAAAGATTCACTAAAGCAAAAGCCAGACCCGTCGAGCAGGGGAAACCGGTGATCATTAATAAACAATGCCATGTGAAGGAGACGTGCAAGAGGTGAGTGATACATAACGCAGTGTGGATTAGTCGATAGCATTGAATGGGTATGAAGATGCAATGTAGAGCGAAGTGGATAACGTCAAACATTTCTAGTTGAGATAACCGCGACACTTCGCAGAACCACATAAGCATGGGATCTTATCATGCTCGATAGGGAAATGGTAATCTGCAGAGCGTTTTGCGTCAGTAGAGTCAAATATAGGCTGTCGTGCATGACTGACCATAGGTAATTTCATCGCCCAGTTCGATATCCTGCTTCGCATAGATGACAATCTTCTTCTCGCCGTTGATGGTGATAATTTTGGCAGTGCAGTTTGGATCGCATGAATGATTAATGAGACGTCTTAGGGAAAGTCTCCATTCAGCAGCTGGATTACTTAAGGTGTGAGAGGGGGGCTTACCCAAGATTACCCTTCTTCGTGGCGTCAACCACAAGGTCTTCATCGATACGAAACAGGTAACTGCTTCCGATACCCTGTCGCTCGTACACCTTTTCACGCTTGTCGGCGACTTGAGCGCGGATGATCTCGCCAACATACTCGATGACCATCTCCCCTCGGGCGATCCTTTCCATAGCGTACAAGCCCCAGTCGTGAATCGGAGACCTAGCAAAGCGTAGATGTTTTTTCCGCGTTTGGAGTTGGTTGAATTTGATGCTCAGTTCCACAGCGGCTGTCTCTCCCTTTGAAAGAGCCACAGCACGTTGCACCTGGTTGATCTCCTCCAGGCCTTGAGCACGTCGGCGAGCATTGGCACGATTGGAGCGGGAAGAAGGTGACGGGCTGTGCGGGTGGTTCAGCTGGGGTGACATCCTCAACAGTCGTGGACCGCAGGGCGTATTGAGCGACATAAGCAGATTTCTCTGCGTGGGAGATCTTGTAGTAGCCTTCGGTACGTGCTGAACCTGTGAGATGCTTCCGAAATGCTGGTAAAGCATCGGTAGTAGGCGGGGGGACGAGTGGCGGGGTCGAAGCGCCATTCGACATAGCCAGCCGAGCGAAATATAGGTCCTCGTCGTCGTCGCATATACCTTGTTCGAGTGGATCGGGAGGAAGACTTGGAGGTCGCGGTGGTTCTGGCACGGGAGAAAGCGACCGCGAAACCGATTCCACCTTTGAAATGTGGATGTTGGCTGTAGCAGGAACATTGAAATCCAACTCGTCGGGTCGGATGACCTCATCGACAACCACCTTGGCTGCTGACTTTTTCTTCGTGACCTTCTTCTTCGACAAGGCTCTCTTATGCTGTTCTTCATCCTCAAGCACAGCATCCTTCTTCGGCTTCTTCTTCACAGGCTCCTGTTCCTCATCGCGAGCCTCGGAGACGGCCCGCTTCCGGGGCTCAGGAGCAAGGTTCTCCTCATCCTCGGACTCCAAGTCCGAATCAGCAACCCTAGTAACCCTCGTGACAACGTCTTTCTTCCGCTTTTTCTTTGGTGGCTCTACGGGTGCAGGTTCTTCCGGCTCGATATGGGGGGCTTCTTCTTCGACCACGACTGCCTTCGCTTCCTCATCCCTGACTCTCTTCGGCTTCCGAAAGGAAAGTCCTTTCAGACCTCGCTTTTCAGCTGGCCGTTGCTCGTTGGTTATCTCTGAACCCTCCTTGGCTTTTGTCTCTGCAACCTTCGCCTTCTCGTCTGCGACCAACTTCCGTAGATCTGCTGCAGCCACCCGTTCAGTGATGTCCTTTTCCAAAAGAACTTTGAGCTCCTTGACGATGGTGTCTGTTGCTTGCTGAACTATTTCCTCTTGTGTCCAGCTGGTCTTTTCGGCAGCCACAGGCGCGACATGAGAAGGAGGAGGGCAAGCTGACAGCGTTACCGAGTGGTGTCCAAGAGTCCGCGAGCTGAGCACCATGGCTGCACGTCGCGCGGAGTCGCTCGTTTGAAACGCAACATACCAAGCGTTATGATCTCGCAGTACGCAGTCGACCTTGAAGTCTTTGAAGAACGCACGCACATCCTCCTCTCGGATAGATATCATGGCACCACCAGTGAGGTCGATTCGGACATGTTCAAAGCCGTTCTTGGCGAGGGCGTCGATGACAGTGGCACTAGTAGCCTCTCTCTGCTGTTGGTGACGCCCTTGTCCTGGGCGACGGGAGATAGGCGAAGGTGAGCGGGAAGGAGGAGCTGGAGCGTGACTAGAACCATGATGTGAAGGACGACCTCGAGTATGGATGGGTGTTGATGATGATGATTGTGAAGACGACATGGGCGCGAGGTCATTTACTGCTGGAAAACGATTACTCAGTGCCGAATTCATCATCTTAGCTTTCATGACAGGTGGTGCTTTTCTGCCGCGGGGAGGTGATAGGCGTCCGTTTGTGTAGGGGATGTGTGCAGGGCGCGGTGGGAGCTGGTGACTCGGTCGCCATGTGGGCTGGGACGGGTGTATGTGTCGAGCTGGGAGTCTGAACTTTCGGTATGGATGCGGATGCGGGTGCGGGTATGGGTGCAGGTGGTAATGTCGGAGCCTTGGCTTCCTTCTCCTTCCTTCTTTTCTCCTCTCTGTCGCGATGTTTCCGCTCTTCTAGTTCTTTCCGGACTGCCTTCAGTTTGAGACCTTCGCCGTCAAAAACCACTTTCAGTTCATCCCCATCAGCCATTCCAATGCTTGTGCCAAATTTCTTTCCATGGGTGCGCTCCACACATGACTTGGCCTCCTCATGTGTCTGGTACCGGATGAACACGATACCAAGTGCGACCCCGGACTGCATGTCAATTTGCGGATCGAATGATGAGATCCTGCCATGTGCACTGAAGACGCGACGTATTGACTGCGTAGGTATTAGGGGTGACAAATTCATGATCAGCACAGCTGTGGGGGGTGGTGGACCTGTCGAGTTGGCATCATACTTTACGACGCGTCAATAGACTTCATTACATGATATTGGTAACGCCACGCACCTCGTACCGAATTTCATGGAACGCGTCTCGGTGGGGACGCTTCTTGTATCCTGGTGCCTTGCGGGGGTCGCTTGTCGTAGGTTGTGGCTCGCCTTCGATCACTTCCCCATTATATCGCGTGAGCGTCTCTTTGCCCTTTCCCTTTCCCTTAATCCGAGGCTGTTCCGAACCTTCCTGTGTAGGTCGAATCTTCTCGATCAAAGCGCGAAAACGTCCGTCACGATCCTTGTCGATGGCAGGGTCATAAATGACTCTGAAATTCTTGCCTGCAGGATATTCGGAACGGGAGGGAGGCCATGGAGGAGGGGGAGGAAGGGAATAAAATTTCGGTGGTGGCGGTTTCGATGATGATGCAACGGGTTCTGGAGGTTGAGGAGGAGGTGAGGGCGATTTAGAAGGTGGGGGTGAGGGCGCGTGATCTGACAAGTCTTGTGGTGGGGGTGACGGAGATAGAGGCGGGGGCGAAGGAGGTCGAAGAGCAGACACTGGTGGTGGTGGCTGTGGGGAGGAAGGCCGTGATGCAGGTGGTGGTGGTGGCGGTGGCGAGCTCGACGACGGGGTAGCTGGAGGCGGCGCAGGAGGCGGCGAGTGTGGTGGAGGTGGCGGTGGAGGTGGAACGTCTGAAGGAGGTGGTCCTGAGGGTGGGGGTGGTGGGGGAGGCTCTTCAGTAGGCTGAGGTGGTCGAGGACGCGACTCCGTGAGTGAAGTACGTCGATTAATTGAAAAAGAGATCTTGACAGGTTGATGTGGTCGTACACCATCAGCAACAGTTACAGGCGCGAGTTTACTTGTACTCGCGACTGGTGAAGTTTCAGTGTGACCCTGAACTGGCGAAGCAGATGCATGTGGACTCGACTGTAAAAATGACATTCATATCCAAGAAATGACTCTTTCAATAAAGAACGTACATTTGATGTTGAATCCGCTTGTTTTCCCTTCTGCGTCGATCTTGGACCCGTTGGTGCATTTATTATACATGGTGCAGTAGTTTGTGGCCCGACGTAGCCATTTACAAAAGGCTTTCCGGGTGGTTTACCTCGGGGCTGAGTTGGGACACCATTCAGGAGTCGAGGTCCTGTTGGTGGAGGAGCACCAATTTTACTTGTTCCAGCACCAGGTGAAGCCGATGTTGAAGGTGTCGAGGTCGAAGCTTGCTGTGACGATGAGACAGGCAAAGAACTCAGAAGCGCTCTTGGTCCCTTTGGAGGCGCTTTACCAGACATCAAAGAAACCTAACTAACATGAACAACGCTCAAATATAATTTTGTTCGTCTTCAAAGTCGGTTTTGACGTCGAGATAAAGGGGAAAGCGGAGGATAGAGGATCGTGGACAATGTTAAGCGTGTGCTAGCACAAACATTGGGTCATCACCGAGGCAAACAACGACCAAGCCACACCTCTTTTCTTCTTCCCATTCAACTACCTTGCATCTTTCATACAAATTCATTGGAAAAACTCACAAGGCTAGTAATCCAAATCGCTATAGATCAATTCTCTTTCTTCTCTTGCCCTCAAAAATGTTTCAGTTTTTGACCGAACGATAACCCATCGACGAACAAAGAGAAGCGCCGGAACGACAAAGTCTGCCACGTAGGAAGTTTCGTTTGCGTTGGGTTGCTGTAAAGAAATTTACTACATCTGGCGCCACATCAGAGCCATACTTGCTCCACCATTTACTCCACGAGCGCACTTTCTCCAACTTTCCATGAAGCCTCGCTGCGAACACATGTAATCGCGAACGATCCCGTGACGTCAAATTGACGGGAACTTTTCACTTCGCTTGGCCCGGGCGCCGCAGATCAATTCAGTCCCAGACCTTCTCGATGGCAGTAGACCCCACATTTTAACTCGACCTTCTAGCCAGCTCTTGGCATAGGCAGCGCGCATAATATATCGCCTGAATCTGGTTGTATGCATTGTGGAAGACGTTGCGTCACCTTACTGGTCAAGTCATACATTCAGGGCATCAGTGTCCCGCGATGTGGGGCATACATTTATGGATAGACAATCCATTCGTTTGATTGACGTATGGGTACCGTGTCCATATGCTAATCAATCGCGTCATGACCCTGTTAGTACTGATCAAGGTGACTCGTGGTACCAACGTTTCTTCAGTGACCTTCCGTTGGTGCTCGTCTATGGTTCGTCGGTTCTGTAGATCGCATTCAGGACGGATACACCTCTGTCAAGCTCTATGCCGATACTTCGTCTACTCCCATGCTGTTCACACTGCAGGTGGGGCTCGTCTTTCGACACTGCAATTCGATGACATCTACGCAAGTATGTATTACAATTAATAATATATGTGTATGTCCTTGAAAAATTATCGCACAATGACAGCAGTCGATGAAAAGGCGCTCTACGCTATGATAAATATTATAACGAATATTCACAAACAGCAACGGGCGAAACGAATGAAACGTGATGTATGAGCACTGGAGCGTTCAAAGCATCCTCAGGCGTTTCATTACGTCCTCGTAATTGCGCTGCGTGACGCGCCGTCCTTTCCTCTCCAGCAACCAAGCTGTGCCGTACTGCTTTGGGATATGATGAAGTTTATCGGCGTCTTTCATGAAAAGCGAGGATGGATGATGATCCTCGCTCGTTCCCTCACTACTAGCCGTGTCCAGATCTTCGTCCTCCTCCATGGTAGGAGCTAAGGCATTCTTCTGCATGCCACCGCGAGCCTCTGTGGCCGCAGGACCCCCACCAAAGACGAGCTCAGGGGGCGGGGACTCGCCAAACTTGCGGCACAGCCTTGAGAAACGCTTACGCTTCGTCGTTGATGGGGACGGCGGGGGCGGTGTCAACGGTGAGAGGGGGGGTTGCACAGAAGGCACGGTCAAATAGGTTGGGGTAGGTGTCACTGTGGTGGCAGGAGAGGAAGTAGGAAAAGCAAAGGTAATAGATGACCGATATGCGTGAGTGGGTACTGTCACAGGTACAGTCCGTAGAATGGGCAGACTACGTTGGGACTTGAGTAGTCGGCTTTGTGGCTCCGTAGGAATCGGATCAAGGATCGACCTTGGACATTGCTGTGCAGAATGCTGTACATCCAATATCAAAGGGGGAGGCCTGTATTTTTTCTTGTGCCGAAGGACTGTATGCACTTTTGGAGGCGTGGTAGGGGTAGATAAGGAAGGAACGCCAGAGCAAAATATGGGACTATGGCTCTCTTGATGGTACTTGTGAGCCAAGGTAGTATCTAAGCTCTCGAGAGCAAGTCGAATGTTCCGAGTCCGTTCGGGATCTGGAACGTAAGCGGAAGCTGCGTCTCCCGATACGTCATGTCCAGCCTGCTTTAATGAGTTTCGGACACAATCGAAGTAAAGGGAGACTCACAAGACTGTTTCGGACACTCAACATTTGTACGTGCGCAGCCGAAGCCTACAAAGCGAACAAGACTTGACGGCTCAAATGCACCCAGTGCAATACCGTATAAAATAGGATATATGAGTGTAAAAGTCTGTTATGAAGATGAACGAAAGTGTTTTGGAGAGAACAAAGGGAAAGAAAAATATTACATGTCTTCGGCAGCGCCGCCCTTTATATCAACGGTCACGACGGACGTAAATTGGATATCGGGGTGCTAACTTTTTTGGACGGCATCGCCAACGTTAGCAGCGACCAGCGACTGTCTGAAAAAGGAAAGTCTTTATGATCGACTGTCATGCCAAGCCGAAATTACGGATGGTTGACCGCCACATAGTGCTTCGACTTAAACACAGCCTCGCTTCTGCTGTAACCGTGTAACGTCGAGTGCAAGTATGGAAAAGAGCTTCGAAACTTCGTACGCACCTCAGTCTGCAATAGATGCATACGATGAATGTCGACTCGGTCGATCTACATCATTTTATACCGTGAATCCAGCCATTATCAAGATCTCGACGACTTGAGCCAATGTTCAAGAAGTTTGCAATATTGCACCCATCAACCCTTCATGGTGACTGTATCCCGGTGCTACATCCGATTGGCATTATTCCATTCAATTACCAGCCCTATGACACCCATCGTAAGAAGGTTACCCGAGTCAACGGTCAGATATTGAACGACACCCAGTGGCACAACGAACTCTACTGAGATGGGCCGACCGCTAGGATCATCCAGTAAGTGTGGTGGGTGTCAAACATGCCGTGCTGACCATATCAATTTGCCTTTGGACAAAATCTTGTCCCAGGCTGCATTGCCAAATGGAGCGTTCGCCAGCCGAGTCAGTGAAGCACAAGCCATATGGCGGGGACCCGTGGTTGCTATACTATGATGGCCTCGCGGTGAGACTCGACATCACGACATTATGGCACTGATGTCGACATGATACGTGGACGGGTGCAGACTACGGCTTGGTAGGCCAATACTAAGGTTATATCATATATCATGTAACTAGTACTTACTTATGAGTTATTGGAAACGATTCAGAAAGTCGGGAGGGCGAGCTTTTCATGAATCTAAGTTCATCCGTGCGTTTCTTACAGTACTTACAATTGCTTGCAAGATTTCCAACCCGTCTTTAGACCCACGTGATTGAGCGCAACAAAGCCAAACATTCAAGACTTTCAATGTCTCTTACAACACCTGTCTGACGTCGTGAGTTCTTGCTCAGGTAACACCAAAGGGGTGGAGAACAGCGATGGAGAAAGAAGATAGATATATTGAAGAGACCGAATACGCCTGCATAAGCAAGTTTCTGCCGACGGCAGTCCGGCTTCCTGAGTTATTTAAATATTTGATTTATTTAATAGGACTGCTCAATTCTACATGTTGTTGTAATGATCATACAGTGACAATATGAAAAGTATTAGGGAGAACACGTTGGGGAATTGGGGAATGCATGAAAAAATTAGCGCAAGTAGGACTACATGAAAAGGGTTAGAAAGACTACACACTAGGATAGGAAAAGGATTAGGCCTTAGCTAAAACTCCTGTGAAATGTGTTCGGTCAATATTAATGTTGCTTGTCATAAAGTTAATGTGAACCACTTTTGCTCGAATCTCCTATCGTCGTGGTGGTCTATTCCGAATGCAGGTATGCTTCAGCGCAGATTAAGTATGTATCTGGCTCACATGGTCTATTCATTCAGCCTGATCTAGGTCTTTGTTGTCGTGTTAGTCGCCTTCGACGATTTTGAGACTCGTCTAACAGTGACACAACTGTGGACCTCATCGTTTAATGGAAACTTAAAAGGGTATGGAACTTACGAAAGCACTTGATGTCGAGCTCAGTATTATGCCAGCCTTTGGTCTGGAAGCATGAAGGTCTGCCGGTCCATCTGCCAGGGACAACCAGTGCTGCCAAGCCGGCCGAGCTCTGCCCACCTCACTGACATTGCTACATAGCATTGGCTGCTTGACTGTGCTAGCCCGAATACCGGGGAGCGAATTGTGGAGCGGTCATTAATGCATCAATCATGGCCAGCGTTAGCTCTCCCCTCTCCTTCCCTCGAATGTGACGATGACCGCCAGTATGACTTCGACATATCCTTTTGAATCGACTCCCTAGTGAATGACAGTAAACCCTAGGCCGATCCTGCCATTTTGCACGCGACGCGAAGTCTTAGAGAAGCCTCCGTTGCCGTCCCCTCCTCAGAACGAGCTGTTCAACGACAATTACATTATTAGCACCCACATGGTGCCTGCTGCTTGTCCAAGACTAACACCGGACATACCATTGCCTGTGGTTCCAAAATTTTCGACAAATGCCTTAGAACGAAGACAAGATATCCAGCGGATTGTCGTCGAAATTACTGAGCGACAAGATTGCTTCGTGCAGGGAAGGTTGGGTGGAGAAGGAAACGAGAAGCTTTTGTGGTTAACCGATATGCGAAGAGAGGTCAAGATGGGAGGAAAGGATTGACGTTGTTCCTTACTCGTGCAACTGGTTTTCCCAAGGAGGTACTCATCTACTCGACGCAAATCATACCATGTACTGAATATGATATAGATATGGGAAATCACTCTGCGATATTCATTATCGTGACCTCAGCCTCACTGATCGACTAGGTGTTGTGTTGGGAGACTGTTCAGCATGGTGATGCTGCATCGGCCAACGAGGCAAATCTCAGCGGCATCTGTGAGGCACTTTGCCATAACGCGTTACATCCAAAGGCTAAGTTGAACCTTTGTTGCTAGACGATTGACTAGACAATGCGCGGGATATCGCACACTTCCTGGTACACTACTTACCGGAAGATGCATCTTTGAAGGTTTTATCCACCCATCTACAACTTGAATACAGGTCAACTGTATTTTTTTTTGTGTGGACGTTCCGGTGGTGACATGAAAGCTTTGTGATATCCTTCGTGAATCGTAGTGGCACTCGGATGATGTTTGCGGTCACTGATAATCCGACGGCAACCCTAAGTCCTGGACACCACAATATCCTCCATGTACTTACTGTAATACAATAACAATAATAATTCTACCACAGCTCGTATCTCGTACAATTTCTTCAAAGAAACGCCCTCTTCAAGTTCTAAATACGTGATACTTGTGTTGTAGACGCTGGTACTTACCTACTCTTGTCCCACCACTCTTGATGACATTGTTTTTTTGAATTTCGGAGACTTCAAGTGGATGCACTTGCCCTAGCTACTTGCCCGCTCAAACACTTCTGCATCCGAGTCGTTACTTGGTTTCTACGTAGCCGGTTGCACAAATTATCCCATGATTATCCCATGATCAGTTTATCCGAATGCCGGTGAGCGATCGTGTAACAGGCGTTAACTCTACTTCTTCCTCGAACGACGATAACGGCCAGTATGACCTCAACATATCCGTTTGAACCGACTCCCCAGTGGACGACAGTGAACCCCAGGCCATTATTGCCATTCCACACGCGTTCCGAAGGCTTAGAAAAGCCACCACTACCATCCCCTCCTCGGAACGAGTTATTCAACGATAATTATATTGTTAGCACCCACCTTGTGCCTGCTGCTTGTCCAAGACTAACTCCGGATATCCCATTGCCTGTGGTCCCCGAATTCTCGACGAATGCCTCAGAACGGAAACAAGATATCCAGCGGCTTACCGCCGAAATTGTTGAGCGACAAGAGCGCTTCGTGCATGGAAGGTTAGGCGGAGAAAGAAGCGAGAAGCCTTTGTGGAACTGCGTCAACCGATATGCGAAGAGACTTGCAAATGGGACGAAGGGATTGACTTTGTTCCTTGCTCATGCAAACGGGTTTCCCAAGGAGGTACTGTCGTCTGCTTGACACGAATCATCTCTCGGGACATCTACTGAATGTGGTATAGATATGGGAAACAACTCTGCGATATTTATTATCGTCAAACGCAGCCTCACTGATCGACGAAGTGTGGTCTTGGGAGGCTGTCCAGCATGGTGATGCTGCATTGGTCAACGAGACACATCTCAGTGGCATATGTGAGGCACCTTGGTTCAACGCATTCAATTCAAGTGCTCAGTTGAACCTTTTATGCTAGATGATTGGACAGACAATGCGCGGGATATTGCACATTTCCTGTTACACTACTTACCAGAAGATGCCTCGTCGACAGCTCTACCCACCCATCTATATCTTCTGCCGGAGACAATTAGTGAATACCGGAAGGCTAAAGGATTTTCATCCCGCTCGCTTGTTACTGTTGGGCATTCGTTTGGGGGCTGCTCTTCGTACGTTCTATTACCAGCAACAATACTCTGATCCAGTTTCGATTTCAATACAGGATACTAGCGGCTGTCAATTTCCCTGCGCTATTCTCCTCGATGGTTCTCGTGGATCCAGTAGTGGTCCAAAATGAAAGCTATCCCGACAATTACCTGCCGATGATGTCGGTCGGCGCCCTTGCCAGACGCGACTGCTGGCCGTCGCGGTGAGTGTGATGTTGTGGTGACTTCTACTTAAGGACTCAAGTAAGATACCATAAGTGAGCATGCATTACGTTCATTCAAGGCGTCCCCATTCTTCGGAGCTTGGCATGCTGATACCCTACAATCATATGTTACCTATGGCCTGTGCGATGACTCCCAAGGGGGCGTGAAGCTGAAGATGTCAGGTCTACACGAGGCTTTGGTGTTTGCAGATCATATGGGATCGCACGAAGCATGGGAGCTACTGGAAAGGGTAGATGAGCAAATAGAACTACGCTGGGTCGTTCCAGGAAAGCCCAAAGACAAAGGGTACGATTTCCCCGTGGTGGGCTCCGCTCTGCTGATTTTTGTTCAGGATTATGGGCGAACAAGCCACGAGGGTCCGAGTGTGGAGAAGGCCTGCTAATTCATCTAATGTAGTGATCCACTCGGCTGGGCATCTGGTAAGCCGATGTTTCGCCTCTTGTGAAAAGCCTGGATGAGCTGTCTGTTCCTCAGATTCCACAAGAATCGCCAGAGGAGCTTTGTAAGTGACATTTTGTCTTTTGTTCGCGTCGTCATGATTGGTTTCCTCTAGCTCAAGATATATCAGCTTTCCTGGAAAGAAAGTACGGACTGCGGAGTAGAGCATACCTGTGATATTCTTACGGTGATATATCATGTTCGCATTCGCTTAGGGCTACGACCAACACAGGAAACAAGCGATACCTGAAACAAACATAGTCCTGACGTTTATTTGAATTGCTAATGCGAGCGTAAAATAGTCTACTGGTAACTGGAATGAGAGGAGCGGGTCGTTACCTATCGTTGTGACAGGCGCTTGTTTGGTAGTCTTTGGCGTAAGTTGGTTGCTGTTTGATTGCGTGGGTATCGCTTGACCACTTCCTCGTTCCAGCACTGTCAGTGTCAGGCACGAGCAGCGCAACTGCGCATTGCATGTTATTTCAGGGCGAGTAATAGATCATGATGCGCTTACGATTTCACGCGAAGTTGGTCCGGTTGCACGTCTCTAGTTCGACAGCCAACAACAGCCTCGAATGATCATCAACCATACCACCCTGACTTTTACATCTTGCATTAGTAAAGTCTCGCCTCTGCCTTACATCTACGGGTGCGTGTTAAAACTTCATCCTCAACCGACGGGATCGCCTTTCGGATCCTGCACAGCAGAGGTCTCATTCACCGTCTTGTTGATACTGTAACCGTGTTCTGTGAATAGCCACATCCATCAATACTCGCTCTAGGCTAATGCATGCGGCATCCTCGCTCGCACCTCATTTCAGAATTGATACTTGCAAGCGCCACAAGCTGAAGACGCCCGTGCCACACCTTATGAGGAGACCGTGAAGCAGGCTGCAGTTGTGCAGGGTGAGAGTGATTAGCATGAAATTTTCGCCTCATTCTGCTGTGGCAGACTGGCATCGGATCGGAGTATCGAACTTCGTTATGGTCCTGGACCATGATAGATGTTCCTGATTCCTGATAACTTGCGGGGCGGCGTTTTGGACTGCATAGAGAAGATAATTATTCCAAAATAGCGGATAATTGGGACTCGGTGTGAGAGGTCCTCTTGCTCCGCTGAGAGGGCCCCACCAACTGTTTCCGACAATCGCAACTGAGGAAAACTTAGACACCACACGCCTCGCATGAAGAGAGCGCATGTGGATAAAATGTTTGTGCTAGCAACAGGGAATTCGTGGCTTTCCCCCATAATGATCATTGATACTGTCATGAGGATGCTGCGCATTAAGGTGAACTCGTCATTCGTACAAACGCACTTACCCCGACACGGATTGTGGATCATGCGAGGCACTACATTCCAACGGTGGTCCCGGTGGAAGGGGAGATCCTGTCCATCCTGTAATCGAGACCCGTTCTTTTTTAGGGTCTGAAGTGAGGATAATTATCAATTAGGCGGTGTGACCCAACGGTTGGTACCTGGGGGTCATTAGTAGGACCTTACACGGGCGCTTGTTTCACAGCCTCGGCGTGAATTATAGTGTTTCAGTGGAATCTTGACCAAGTACTGCCACTTCATTATATACGTCTCCCTCGTTCCAACAGCACCTCGAGCACGATTCAGTAGCGCTGCGCACTGAATGCTAATTTAACGACTTCTTCACGACACCATGATCAATACCATCGCTGGCTACGGCATGTTCTCATCTGTATCTACATTCTGTCGTACACTCCTCTGGTTGGCTCTCTCTGTCGTCGCTTGTTCTTCAGCCGCATCTGCAAGACCGACAGGTGAAGTGCTGCGGCGCTCGTCTACTGACAGTCAAACAAGCGGGGGGAACAGTGTTTCTGCAACCGTATGGGTGCGTACTGTTCGCCTTCGAGCTAAACTCCAAAGGAATGCTTAAACCAGATAATAAATTATATAGATACCCGTACTAATAGTCGCAGTCGTCGTTGGCGTGCTGACACTGATTGGATGTGTGAGGCGGGTTACGTACAGGGAAGTAGGTGCAGGCGCCGTGGCGAGTACCCAGAACCAATCTGCTGGTCAGACAGCTCCATCTCGCCCTGGAAGGCGTCGGAGACCCAGGCGGACTCCAAGTCAAATTTCTACAAAATCGCTTCCGCCCTACATGCAGGAACCGGGTGACCAGGAACTTGTTATCTACAGGTGTGCATACGTACATACCTGCAGCACCCACATTCTTTTGACACGATGGCTATTACAGAGGACCTTTGAAGGTGGATGAAGACCCTAACGACCCTCTGCCCATACTGGAAGAAGATGACGAGCATCTTGAAGCAAGAGGGGCACAACGTAATCCTGACCTCGAGTCGCACGGTACCTCACTGGCGGATAACTCCCCCCCGAATCTCACATATAACGCGCCTGGCGACGTGTCAGTGAGAAGAAGCGTGGACGTTGCTAGTGTGGGCACGTCGGGTCACTCACATGAAAGTCATTCTGAGCTGCTTCCCTCGCATGCTACACAAGCGTTCGAAGACCCACGAGGAGAAGCGCCTCCGTACTTTGAGGTTGTAGGTCAGGATACTCCTGAAACATCGCGTAATGCCTCTCCTGCACCGGAGACTTCCATCGGAGATCGTGAACGGCGCTCTAGATTCAGCTTCCTTTTCAAACCCTTCGGAGGCTCATCACGATACCCACCAGTGTCGGTTTATAACAGGGCTGTCACTCCTGACCACATTCGTAGCGTTTCATCCCTCTCCGTGGCATCAACAAACAGCGGACATAGGCGCAATCGCTCAGGCTCTAATTCAGCGCTTTTGAAAACTCTCCGACCTAGCGGCCATTCCGCGATTATGACATCTCCTTCGACCATCTCTCTGGACTCAATATCGGCACCTCTCACACACACTGCTACGCGCTCCGAGTTTCGGGCGCCGAAAGGCGGCCTGACGCCCGAGCAAATCAAACTCATCACCTCCAGAAATGCGCTGGAAAAATTTGGGGTTCCATATGGTCCAGATGCTGTAGCATTTTCAGCGTCAAGGTCTAATATGGCACCGCCGCCCGACTTCGACGCCACTATATCAAGTTCGCCCGGCCAAGCAAGTGGGTCAACATCAGCTGACCTCCGCAACACGTCTAGTACCAGTGCTCCTTCGACGGACACAGCAGGAAGCTCCGTACATAACGGTGCTGCTGCGGATGAGGCTGGGCAAACACCCTCAGATTCTGCCATATCCGGATCGTCTCTAACCCCCTCCGGAGTTGACAAACAGTCGCAACCGTTATTGTCGCCATACTCGCCGTCACCCACTTCGTATGACCCACATTGGGCTGACTCGCGCTCAAGTTCAGTAACATCCTTTGAGACAGCTAATTCTGAGCTCTCGCGGCCTCCTACACCGCTCACAGCACGACCTGTGACGCCAGTGACAGCGCGGCCCTTTGTTTTATGAAGCTCCCGCAATTGCTTGATTCCCTAGGACTTATTTCCTACTACTTACCATCTACAAGATATTTTGCTGTCCTTCATAAAACATCCTTCAAGTTTCGGCTACTGTGGATTTCTGTAGTGCGACGTACTTACGTGTAATTTTAGCTTTGCTTCCGGATTGGACTACGTTTAAGACGCTACCATTATCATAGTTAAACGTTTAACTGCCCTACCCTGTTGATATTACTCGCGACTGCAGTCTGATCGCATTCCTTCAGCTAAGCTTCGTGGGTTTACGATCCAAATTGCGGCTTTGGATGCGCGAGCAGTCTCATCTCTGCCAGGGGGCTCGTAGATCAACGATCCACCTCCACCGTATTTTTTCATCTCTCTAAGTAGCGCCTTCACGCTGGATCTATTGGTGGTCAATGTGGTCCATCCAAGTGCTGCTCCCCAAAGCATGCTTTGGGCAGTATGGACTGTGAGCTTCGGGTTTGCCACAGCGACCGCCGCCGGTGGGATGTCGCCTGCGTCGTTACTTAGGTAAGGCGCAGCTGAGTGGACCAGGCGGACTCTGCAATGCACGAAGTGTCGAGATCTCTTCTTTGGATAGTATATTCCGACAGGTCGAGGCAAGGGATGTCAAGAAAGGTGATGAATGGGTTGGCTGAAAAGACTGGAGGGAAGTATCGTCAGGCTCTGTGGATGGAAACAACCTAATAGGCAACAATGGAATCAAATTAGGTGGATATCGTGAATGCGCCCAGTATTGATTATGAGCAGGTATGATATTCGGCTGAGAACATGAAGAAGAGAGAAGTGCGTCGGTGCGCTGACGTTCTTTCGTCCCCCCGATCTTGGACACGATCTGGAGACAGCGTTGGCGAGCCTCTTGTGTCGTCCAAAATTGGATATTTTGCAGAGTAGGGGAGATGGAACTCAATCGGTCGTGCATATCTTGTAAGAAACCCTTCTTCATCTCTTGTTGAGCCTGGTCTGCAAGTGCTCTTGAATGGGTTCCAGAGTCCTCCCACGTAGTTGTTACATCTGTAGACTCGAAAAGTGTTTGTAGACGTTGCTTCTTCCATTCCACATATCTCTGCGGCGGGATGAATCGCGCGGTGGCTTCTTCCGGATCACGAGGTAGATGGGAGTGAGTGATGTCAGAGATGAGCGCTATCAATGCTGAGAGATCGAGGTTGATATGAGTGGTGGGCTCGAACTCTATCATTGGCTGCGCAGGAGTGTCGGTTGTCTCCTTTACGATGCCTTGCTTTTCTCCCAATTGGATATCTATGCCCATTCTCTGGAGACATTCGATTGTATATGCGATCCTCGGATCGCTCTTTTTGTGGTCGGTGTCGGAGAGGGACGGATTCAGTCGGGTTAGACGCATGGTAACTGAAGGAATTTCGTTGGAACCATGAAGAGGGTTTGCGCGTGCAGCATCCAAAAGTTCACGACCCATGCGCAGCACAGAATTGTCAAACTCTTCGGGAGTCAAACTTTCCTTCTTCTCGAAAGACTGCCCATCGCCGTCGTCCTCGTCAGAGCTCGTAAGATACGAGTCCATTTCGTGAAACTCCATCAAAATGCGACTGTTCTTTATCCTGAATATTCATCCAGAGTTGATTCAAGGAGAAATATCGGATGAACTTACGTATTGATTCTGATCCAACGTCTCCCGTTGTCAGCGACCACATCGACCTTGACGCCACGCCCTTTGGGCGTGCCGCTCTTGGGTTTACGGGAAGCCTGAGGTTGAGCGGCGGCATAGAATGTCCGATAAATCGCAACAGCCCCGCGGGCTTGAAGCAGTTCCTGCCACACTGCAACGAGATATGGTGCATTGGTTGAGAGAGGAGGAAGGGAGGCCAATTCTGGGTTATCAAGAAACTACTGAATGACACGATTAAAATGAATAAACAGCAAACGTCCCTACAGTGAGCTGGACTTACTTTCTGGAGAATTTGCAGGTCTCGCTTCGCCTCTTCTCGTAGAAATCGCAGCCCAGGCAATACTTCTCGCGTCTGAGCCTTTCCTTCACCCGTTTCTTCTCCCGATGAGTCGATGATCGGCAAGTGTTGGGAGTCAGGCTCGTATGAATCCAGCCCAATGTTAACAGAGCGTAGGCAATCACACAATATGTGGAGTTCTTCGTGAGGTCTCGCCATTTCGACTCGCAATTGTCAGGTATGGTCACTGCGGCAGTACGGGTCAGAAACCAGTTCAATGGGTATGTTTGTGGGGGTTAACAAGCTATAGACTTGGTGCTCAACGTTCAATAAAGTTCAATGCGGGAACCTCCGGCTTCTTGAAGACTATCAACAAACTATGATCGACGGCTGTTGCCATTTGCAAGGTGTCGACGGGTGTCTCGAGCTCCACCAAACAGTATACACACCAAAATTTGCACTGTAACGTACGTATCATGTCACGAGCGAAGGACATACTATTACCTGACAAGACGACGGAGCACTTCCCCATGGACAGTAACCTCCCTCACAACTGAGAACAAGGGCTCAACGATATCAGCATCAACTTCGCTCAGTGGCGTGGCCGTCTGAAAGTCTACCACCCGCAAGTTGCAAGATGCAGCTACCAGCGCTGCCATAATACACTCAACTTCTGATCCTTTTGGTTCTGCTACTGGTGTCAATTTCTGCAACATGAGAAGATGAAGTCCATGGAATATTTTGATAAATCCGTGTCGATGAGGAAGAACCGAGAGAAGGGGGAGGGTCATTGATTTAAGGCAAAGGTGCGCGACCGAACCGCTTGGAGCGCCAATATCCGATAAAACCATATCCACCACGATGGTTTCCAGATGGGGGGAAATCACTAAAGTGGAGCGTATGACACAGGTGGAAGCATTCTGGAGGTGGAGATGGCGTACACTGTTGCAGGTAGGAGTAGGTTTGAATCAGGTGGTAGGAGAGAGAGATTTGGTGCATTGAATCTACTGAGATCTGACCAGTGACATCCCAGGGTTCTTAACTGAGGTGTGTCAAAGTCATCATCCACGGGTGACGTGACAGTCACCGTCTCCCAACGCCCACTCTCAGAAAGGAGGATATTGAGCACTTGAGAATTTGCCTCTGAAGCTGGCCAAGTGCAGCGGAATGGGACGCGGCGTAGTCCAGATGCGACGCTAAGGGTGAGAGGCCGACTGTCAGAGAAGGCGAGCCAAAACTGGAGCAGAGATGGAAGAAACGGCCCCAATGGTTCAACTCGCCCAGGAAGTGCCACCTGGATGCGCGACCAGACCCCTGTCCAAGTTGAATGTGCGAGCACTCGCCAAAGGCGGCACACCCGGGTGAAGACTAGGGGCGGACCTGCAACATTGGCTGAGACAGTGGTATCTTCAAATGAGAAAATACTAGGAGAGTCTGGTATGTCGTTCACGATGAGCAATAATATGTGCTGTAGAAGTTCCACCGGCAGCCGATGGATGTGGTGTCCTGAGTAGTTCACGTTGGCGAAAGATTCATTTAAACCAGTGAAGGACAATACATCAATCCCTTGCACGAGCACTGTCATGTTCTTGTCTAATGCTTCCATCATCGATTATTTGATCAAGTAAAAGCAAGAGTATTCCGTCTCCGGGAACAAATAACGACAACTTTTCCTTTCACGTAATTGATCCCTGAGGTGAAAGCAAGAGGAATAGGAGCCCGTGTTGTGTGATTTGAAGATCACACGTGCTAGGGGCTCAAGCGTTTAAGTACACATACAGCCGTACCGCCTCGAAATTGGGGTCTAGAGGGTCTATTCTATGGTCTCATCTATGGAAACACACGACAAGCTATACGAACAACATAAAAAAGAAACTAATCAACCTCAAAATCCACCATTTACACCTGGCTACTCCTCTCTATATCTTTCAAGGAAATATTACTCCTCTCGCACATTCCACGGAAAAGTCCGCCCTCCACTTTGAAAAGATTAGATGGAGTGTCGAATTCCTGAGAATGTGTAAGGTTTAACCCCTGAAAGATGCTCAATCAACCTACTGCAACGAGGCCAGCGTCGAGGACCAAAATTCGGTCGTATGAAATGATAGTTCGAAGTCGGTCTAAAGGATCATCACATTACAGTGTTACGCCAAGAATAGAAAGGGTAAAACGCACGAGCGATACAAAGTAGCGTACGATCCTTGAATTCCGTCTGAATCGTCTGCTGGATCTTGTTATCAGTCTCGAGATCGACAGAGGCTCTGAAAAGAGTTCAACATTAATTATCCAGGAGAAGAGTACATTACTAACGTGGCCTCGTCAAGCACAACGACTTTGCAGTCTTTTACCAGCGCGCGAGCTAGACTGAGCAGAGATCTCTCCCCAACACTAAGGTTCGCTCCCTCGCTCTCGATGGTGTCGTCAAGGTTGTGGCGGCTGGTGGGAATTCCCTTGCTTCTGATGCCGTCGCTAGAGGATGAGTGTTTCGAGGTGGTACTAGAATCAACAAGACAAGATCGATGCAGCGCATCCCATAGCTCCGCGTCATCGTGTTGGGAGAATGGATCCAGGTTAGACCGCATGGTCCCTAGTGATCTTTTAGCCCTTCAAACAAGAGCATGTAAATTAACGATACTAACCGCTAAAAAGAAGAGGCTATTGAATTCGTGGATCAGTCGGGTGTTAGTTGATATAAAAAACTTGACAAACATCTTGCGGGATGATAGATATCTTGGAGCGGAGATCTTTAAGACCGATTGTAGATATATCGACACTAGAAAAGGTGAAACCCAATATTCCTCATGAGCGATGACCAACATACCCATCAATAGTGATTGAACCACCAGACAATTCGACAATTCGGAACAGCGCAAGCATCAACGAAGATTTCCCGGCACCAGTCCTGACGGGATGCACCATCAGCACACATATTTATGTGGATCCAATAACTCAGCCAACCTTCCAACCACACCTATCTTTTCGCCTCCCTTGACTTTGACCGAGATACCCCTCAATACGTTAGGAAGACCCGGTCTATATGCCAACTTAACGTCATTAAATTCGACAACGCCATATTCAGGCCATCGCGCCGGGGGCTTGCGTTCTTCAATTTCATGCGGCGCCTCTTCAGGGATTGTGTCCCCTTCGACGTATTGTACCACTGTGAAGAGTGAGTGTGAGTGGAAGTATCATGAAACTCGCGACTCACGTCGTTCCACTGAATTCATGTAATTCTGAAGCAAGTGACAATTGAATAGCCATTGATGTAAGGCGAGGAAAGCCCTACCTCGACGTCCGCCGTCTGTCTGGTCACGAGACTACACATTTGTGACAGCATGGCTTTGATACGAAAAGGTTAAATATGCATCCTGTGGTGGCAACATTGGAAGACTCACTGGTATACGTAAGTACCAACCCTATCTGGGCGGCGTTAATCCCGGAAACGTCGATAACTGCCAGAAGAGCAACCTATCGAGATCGTAGCATGATGTGAGCCTCAGGTCTTTGTCGTTAGATTGACACTTACAACGAAGACTAATATGCCTCCCATGAAGTCCAACCTTATCGCAAGCCATCTGAGGGAAGGTGATGAGCCAACGACGGCCACGATATAGGTATAAGATCACTTGCCTCTGGTTGGTGACAACGAGGTATAGAGCTCTATTCTCCAGATCGACGTAGTATCTATTGGCGGCAATGAACCGCTTCATTTCTCCATAGCTTCGGATGGTAGGAAGTCCTGTCAAGGTCTCGGAAAAGTGTGCATACAAAAGAGAGCGAAGCATAGAGTCTAGTGGTCGGTATAAGTGGCTTTCTAGGTCCGAAAAACAACAACGAACCCAGGCGCTTGATCTCACGGGCACTAGCTCGATAGAAGGCAGCGAAGTAGCTGTAGCCCATCAAGATGAAGAAAACGGCAATAACTAGACAAGCGTGAGTCATATCCTCGCAAATGATATCCATATACTGACTAAAGTATGGTTCAAGGAAAGCAACGATGATGATAGAGCCCACAACGCTGGTCAGCGTAAGGACAACTGGATCTCCATGGTTAGTCTCCGTAAGCGAAGCGTGCGGGTAACGTACGCAATCTCATGGACACTGGACCATACATGAGTAACATCTCACCATGCGGTGACAGGTGACTCACATGCTAATTGATTGTCAACACCTGAGCGAATGGTTTCAGTAAAGCAAGGCATAGCACAAATTAGCGAGATGCTGACTGTCGATATCTTTGCCAAAAATGCTCAGGACTCGGCCCATTGGCTATAGGAACCTAATAAGTGTCTTTTTAGGTGCTTCCACAAACACTCACTGTAGTGTCAAAAAAGGACATGCGTGCGTAAAAGACGTTGCGCACAGACTTGTGGTGCAGGTTTCGGGATACGTAAAAGGCCATGAAGTCCATTCCGGCGCTACTACAGCAAGTTGTGAGTGAGCGCACCACCATCTGCAATAGGAACCGAATTACAGCAAGAATGTGAAGATCGCTTGACCGACCCCAAGACAACCATATAGCGTCTGATAGAACGAAATTGGTCGGTCGAATTTGCTGCGCCAGGATTTCAGAAAGGAACGAGAAGTCAGTGAAACGAACTGACTTGCCCTCCCACCAAACCAGCGTGTACGAGTTCAAGATCTGGCTTCCCTGCATCGCGAGCATGAAGAAAACAACTAGAGGTCCTGTTATCGAGCCGCGGGCCGCAACCAAGTAGGCCCAGTACACTGTGAAATTGTCTCAATCCAGAGAAGCCATGGAGGTGTCTTGGACGCACCTCTCCAGGACACAGAGCCCGTCGATCGCTTCTCTTTGACGATCAAGCGACCTTCAAGTTTACCACTTCCAGTGGCGTTTGCTCTGGCTTTTTTTGGCTTCAACTTGACGTCCTCGATGGTAACGCCTATCTGCGGCGTGACTTCCTCCGCCTGGTCCTCATCTTTCCCCTCAGACGCGTGACCGCCGAACTCCAGGTCCAAACGCGCAAAGTCCCCACCGCAGGAGATCAATTCATCGTAGGACCCGCTCTCTGTGATGACGCCGTTGTTCAGGGTATAGATGTGATCTACTTGAGACAGGAAGTGGATCGCATGCGTGACCAGAATGACGGTGACACCACGATTGCGCAGGGCTCCCACAATCGCATCTTGGAATAAGGACTTTCCGACGTGAGCATCCACTGAAGGTATTCGTCAGTATGATATAGCCGAGAGAACCATGTACGTAGCTCACCTGCCGAGAGCGGGTCATCAAATATGACAATGTCGGGATCAAAATACAGAGCACGAGCAATGTTAACCTGAGTGGAAGATAAAAATCAAGTCTTGAGCGGAGACACGCCACAAACGCACTCTTTGCTTTTGACCGCCGCTGAGATTGATACCCTTTTCTCCGATCTGAGATAGAGTATAAGCCTGTGTCCTCAAGTTGCGTTTATCCACCTTACCTCGGTCAAATCCCCATCAGGGAGTAGTTGAAGATCCGGAAGTAGACAAGCGGTCTCAAGAACGCGCCAATATTTATCTTCCTCGAATGACTGGCCAAAAATGATGTTATCACGCTGAAGTCGAACATTATTTTTATTCACTTTCTTTGAGAGCGACGTCTGCTCACCAAAGTTGCATTCTGGATCCACGCAGTCTGCGGGCAATAACCAACGCGACCGCCAAACGAGACTTTCCCGGAGACTTTCCTCATCTCCCCTATCAATCCTTGTAACAAACTGGACTGCTCGTGTGTTAGTATTAACTTCAAGAATTCGTTCGACAAAGTCACCTTGCCACTTCCGACACGCCCGACTACGGCGACCAGCTGACCTCGTGGAATGGTCATTGTCACATTCTTGACCCTAAAGAGCGGTACATCTCTTCCAGGAGCGGATTTCTCTGTTGCCTTGTCCTCCTTCGCACTCTTGTCCTTGCCCCTCGGTGGGCCGCCACTGCCGTGTGTGCCCTTCTTCGAGCTGAAAGCTTCACCGGATTCTTTCTCAACGGACTCCCACTCGAACGTTGCGTCTTTCACTAGAAGCGCGGGTTCTTGATCCTTGTCGATCACGAGTGCATCTCCGGAAATAAGCTCTGCGCGGAATACGTGCGTGAGCCGCTGGATCGCGCTGGATGCATCGGGGATGGCCGATAGAGCGCGGGGCATGAACATCATTGGTTGCCGGAGAAGCTATTAAGCTAACGGTTAGGTGCATGTTTATCTGCTGCAAAGCATTTCACCTGAAATAGACTCAGCGAGGAGAATATGACGGCAACATTGAAGTTGTGCGTTGTAAGGGTGTACGTGACGAAAGCTAGTGTAGCAGCGAGAACTGGGAGCGAAATAGCGAGCGCCATGCTGGGGTAGATCGAATCGATAACGTGTCACCGTGTCATAGACATCTAGACTTACTTCGCCGAACTTGAGTGAAGAATCCTTCGGATACCACGCAGTTCCTTTTTTCGAAGCTCGAATATCCCTGTGCGGCAGGCGTGAGTGTGATGTTAATGATTCTTGATATCATAGTTTACTTTGAAGGAAGGGAACCTCATACGAGAAGTACTTGACCACACGCATGGCTCCTGCGCACCCCTTCAGCATTTCCGCACATCCTAGCTGCTCCAAGGTTACGTACCGAATACCTCTAGCAAGACTTTGGCTCGTTGATCAGTCCACTTCATTGACTCCAAGCGAACACGGTGCTGCAGTGTCATTAGCCGCTCTTGAATTGGTATGATGAGGACGAATAGCGAAAAACCGGCGAGTGCAGACGGTCCAAGCTAATTTTAAATATCCTTAGAACAAGATGAATTAGTCGTAGCGTGCAACAAACCTCGGTCAGCAGAATTATTAGACAAACTGTGACCTGGATAGGCGCAGTCCAGGCTTGAAGATAGTAAGCCATCTCGAAATCTCGAAATCAAAGGAGATGTGCTCGCCTGCATGCTAGTGGCGAGGGTTAAGCTGCGGTTAGTTGACGGCGCGAGTGTATGCTCAAGTTTACGACTCACAAACCACTGAGCGCACGCATCGATCCTGCTCACGTCCGTGGAAATATGGTTCACAAGTGCGGCGTTGTTGAGTTTGACACGCGCTTTGCCTGTGAGGTTCACTCCACGCTCGTAGATACATGTTATCAGTGCAGCTCTGGCCAGTACGCCTGTTGCCATGGAACGCCAGAAGAACTTGAAATGCATAAGCTTGGGCGGGTCTAACTGCGGTCCACAAAGTTTTGCAAACCTGGTGAGTGCAGACACTGGCTGTCACAGTAAGCGCGAAGAGCCCAAGAGCCATGGCGATACCGCGACCGACATTGGGGACAGGCTCTCCGGTAATAGCTGCGGCGGAACGCTCCTCTGCAAAGACGATGATTTGCTGGAGTGGGGCAGAAGACATCAGAAATTACCACAACCAAAGACGGCTTGCTCTATACCCGAAGGACAATAGGGCCCATGAGTTGTGCTGTATCACCAAAGACCTGAGCGACGTGTTGAATGTGTCATAGCAGTGACAAATGAAGACCCGTACCTTGAATACACCTCCAATCCAGAACATACTACGAAAGACATCATTCAAAGCCCATGTAAGGCTGGCCTCTTTCCGTCCTTCGGATTCTCGCCAATGTTTCTGGAACGCAACACGCCGCTCAGACCAAGTCGCACCTTGATTCTGTCCTTGCCTGGAAATCGCGCGTAACGCCCAGCCGGTACGCTTGACAATGGATGGCCTGAGTTCTCCACTCTCAAGACGTGCATTCCAGTCGGCCGCAGCCTTAACACGCCGCTGCCATGCAGCTTCAAGTTTGGCGGCAAGAACGGCTGACTCTCGAGGTGCGTCCATTTTGTATAGATCAGACGCTTGCAGCGTGCGCTGATATCCGAGAACCTGAATATATGCGTTAGAATATGTTGGGATCGAGGTTTAACAACTGACCATTATACCGGTTATCCAGGTGTAAGTGAGCTGAGAGAAAATAGAAGCATTGGCCAAGGGCGTCAGCTGTAGAACGCGATGTTATTATCCTTTATCAGATTAGCGAAGGTGATTGACGCACCGCTGCATCCTCCAGAGACGGGGGAGCTGGAATTGGTGGGTCCTCAGGTAACCTGCCCGCAGCTCGATGAAGAACGACATTGCTTGCAAACACAGCTTCACTTACCACAACTGCCACCACTTTTGACGAAAGTTGGTATACTCATCGCCAGTATCGAATTGAAGATTTACAGGTTTGTAATTGTCTGCGTTAACATCCTTGAGCTCTTGTCTGACTGGGACCTTTTCGCCCTGCAGGGATTCTTCTGACCGTCGGGAGGTCATATGGAAGGAGGCTGGGACAGCCCTGGGCCAGATGAATGGCAGCTAGCTGGGTGTGTGGGGTAAAATTATACCTCGGTGCCCCGCTATGTCATCGGCCAGTATTACACATCACAATTTGATTACCTGACCTCCATGACCCTCAGGTTCATCTCCGTGGAGTCTAGGTCCTTCTCGGTATGGTGTTCCGCGTTGGGCGTTCGTCCTGACGCGTTGCTTGTAGGTTGCGATAGGCTCGAAAATATAATGTGTGAGCATGTGTGCCGTCAACTGACTTGGTCTATACACATGGTGTCTCACATCATTCACAGCAGACTCGCAGACGTGGGAGGTCGGCACAAGATTCATCATCAGAACTGCGCTAGACGTAAGGCAGCCTTCAGGCTTCGAGTCACTGGTTCAACCGTCCAAGAATAAAGCAAGAGGTTGGGTACGTTACATGATTCAACTTAAGTCAATAGTCTCTGCATAGAGAAATCGGAAAGAACGGAATGGACATCCATGAGGTTAGCCCGGATACTCAGGTGCTAAATGTGGAAAGCTAAAGTATGACAGCGTGCGGAAAGACAACACTAACATTAGAAGTATGTACCTAAAGTATGACTAGTCAACGGTTAGCAATAGCATAACAGGTGAAACTCAATGACATACCTCAGCGTGCGGATTCCATACACCACTGAGTCAGTCAAACGAGATCTTCATTACAGAGGCCCACACACCATCTCCCTAAGGACAGACTCTGACCACTGGCCGCATCACTACAGTAAGCAAGCCAGTCCCGACCCAGAAAAATATCGGTGGTGAGATGCACCGCACAACGAACAGAAAATCCGTCATCGACACATGCGGACCGTCAATGACAGTGAATGGCAAGCGAACAGTACGTTCCAGCCATCGTCGTGCACCATTCTATCGCCGCGGGTAAAACAAATACTGATGATGACAAAGACCATTTTTCAAATTCTATACTAAGTACTACTATCGGCTACCACAACTTCGGACAACCACTCGTTCGGACAGTCACACAATTTAACAGAGTAGTAACACAATGTCACATCTAGTGTTGCCGCCGAAGTGAAGTGACTTCGAGGTAAATTCGCTTCACTTCGAAAACGTGAGACTTTGGTTGACTTCGTTGTTCCGAAGTTGGTCGAAGCGGCACTTCGTCCACTTCGAGAGGTGAATCGAAGTTACCACATAGATTAATCATTATCACTGCACGTCTAAAGCCCTGTAGTATGTGCTTCCTGTCTATCATATTTCAATCATAAAACATCACTGTATTTCCTAAGTATAAGCCTCTCGTACACTGGCATGATCTCGAACATTCAAATCGGTTCTGCGATTGAATTGAATTTGTGAGAAAGGCTACCAACAACATCTTCACTACTCCCCCGGTCCACGATGTACCATTCAACAACAGGCTTTCTTCCTAGTAGCCGCTCGCAGTTTCCTTCAGTACTTGCCTGCAACGAGGCCCATGAGCTCTGACAGTCCTGCACAGCTTGTTTCACCATTAGTGACACCAAACAGTTCTTTCGAGACTTTGCGAAACTTCTCTCCACCTTTGCCTGCACCTCCTAGTAACCAATATGCCCAGTATATGATGCCAATGCAGCATGTTGGGCTGCTACAGCAGATGTGGGGCCCTGCACAGCCTGCCACTTCGACTCCACCTATCTTAATGTTGCAGCAAGACACAGGTACTATCCTGCTGAGACTCGACTGCTCCTGTCGTTAACATGGGAACGACGGCAAAAAAGGGTGGCCGCAAATGTAAAACACCTGTTGAGGATACAGGGTGGTCAAACCAACACTCGGAAGCAGAGCAACAAGAAGAGAAAGACGAACGCAGGTGCAGGCAGCAGCAGCCACCTGAAGCTGCAGCTGTTTGCAGTGTTGGTCCAGTCTCCAATCCTGCACCTGCCGCAGCCTCACCAGCAGATGGAGTCCCTCCGCATGGTAACACTAACGAAGGTGGATCTCACCGTCCAGTGGGAGTCGAGAGCAGTTGCGACTGATGTTTGGTACTTTTTGTGGGCTTTGAATGACAAGGAGAGGCCAGATAAGATGCCGGAAAATCAACCCCGATTGACAGCAAAACCGAACTGCAAATATGTGGCATGTCGTCTTTGTGGGTGAGTCCTACATACATTCCTTCGGTTATCAAAATTTCAAACATCGTTGGGCAGTGATGATGAGAAAAACCCACGATGGAAGGTGTGGCAGCTTAGAGATGGGATGACCTCATGCTACCGCGAGCACTTTGACAGCCAGCATCACCGGCTTTGGAAGCAAATTTGCAAGAACATGTCACTTAAAACCAGGCACCGCGCACACCATTCTATAGGCGGAGACCAACAGGTCTTCTCGGTAGATATGTTCCATCACTTGTTGATGTGTTGGGTGGCTGTTGATGATCAGGTGTGTTTACGAGTTGACTTGAACATGTATACTGATCTTACAAGTTTTTTTGTGTGCAGAGCTTCAATGTTTTAGAATGTCCAGAGTTTCGGGAGCTTCTCCTGTACCTTGGTGATGGGAAAATTGATGACACCGAACTTCCTCACCGCACGAAAATAACGCAGATGGTCTTGGATGAATACCGCAGGGAATACAACAGGGCAAAAGATGATATAAAGGTACCGTATCATGACTATTTTGATCCAGTTTGCCATTAATTATTTTTACCACTTATATAGAATGCACTGGGATGCATCTCGATGACCACGGACCTGTGGAGTGACCTGAATCGTGATAGTTACATGGCAGTGACTGCCCACTTTATGACACGGGATGGGAAGGACAGACTCAAGTACAAGACTCGCCTTGTTGCTTTTCGGTATATCGGGGGTTCTCATAGTGGTGCTAATCTTGGTCAAGAGTTTTTGAAAATAACGGATGAACTTGAGGTCACGATCAAGGTAAATTTAATGACTCATAATTTGTCATATCAAATGAATTCAAACTCGACTCTAGTTTGGCCAGATTACTATGGACAACGCATCCAACAATGATACATTTATGTTGGAGCTCGAGACGGAGCTGGATAAGAGGGGTATTCCCTTTGACCACGCTGGCAATCGTTTACGGTAAATCTGTTGCTTATTTTTGGCGGCGGCAAGCTAAATCATCACAATCCTTGAATTCAACAGATGTTTTCCTCACGTCATGAACCTCACAGTGCAGGCAATTCTGAAAGAATTGAAGGACAATCCTATTGGACCTGTGTTGGAAGCGCCTGCCAGTCTTTCCACCTCGACGGACCTTCACGCTTATGCTAACAGCTTGTCGAATGAACCTGTTGGACAATGTCGTGACATTGTTAATTCTTGCAGGCACTCAGGGCAGCGACGGTGGCGGCTTCAAGCAGTCATCGAACAAGGGAACAACAATGGATATTGGAAGGGTAAGCTTCCTGATGGCAAGGAGAAATTGCCTGTGCTTCGCCTTTTGCAAGATTGCTCAACTCGCTGGTCATCAACATTCAAAATGATTGATCGTGTTCTCACGTTGCATCCAGTAACGTGTTTTTTTTACCTCTAACTCTTCATTTGACATTTACTTCTTTCAATAGGCTATCCAGTCGTTCCTGCAAGAAATCCAAAATGCCGACATTGCCCACCTTTCCATGGACTCGAAAGACATTGATGTCCTCCGCGATATTCATCAAATTATCGAAGTCCCTCACGCAGCTCAAGAGCTACTCGCAAGCGAGCGTACTCTGACCTTGTCAATGGCCCTTCCTGCATACAAACTCCTGCTAACAAAATGGACCGAACTGAAGGGAACCATTTGGGAACTTGCCCATTATATTGGAATTGGCCTCGACAAGCTCACTAACTACATTCATCAAGGCAGGAAAACACGAATCTATGCACTAGCAATGAGTGAGTTTAAGATTATTTTCACATTCGAAATTTTACTGAACTTCAGATAGTAATCAACCCGAGCTTGAAACTTGAATGGATGAAGGCCCACTGGGGTGAGAATGATGTGAGAAGAGCACGGGAATGGGCATTAGAAGCAGCATGTTAAATTTCATTGTCGTTTTTCAGTAGGGCTAATGTTTGGTTTACAGATGACATCATACCGCACAGCGGTGCGCTTGGAACGGGATACAGTGCCTACACCATGCATATCAGCATCACAGCTTCCTTACTCCACTGATTCTACATCTGTGGCTGTGCAGTCGTTAATGGCAGGATTTGGGCGCTTGACGAAGATCAATACCAGTGTTCGGCGTTCGACAACCTCATCATTAACCACCACTCTCACTGCACCACCTCCAAGTTCTTCCACGTCATTTGACCAGTCACTTCCAACACTCACGCTGGAAGAGCAAGTGCAACGAGATTTAGAGGAAGACCAGAAAGATGCCGAGCGAGAAATGCAGCGCTATGAAGAAGCTGCGCTTCTTGATTCCACGGCTGAATGCACAGCCCATATTGTTCGTTTTTGGGAGGTACGCACATTTTTTTCAATCATTCATCAAATTAACTTGAACATAATATTTTGTAGCAAAAAGAACATATATTTCCACTGCTTTTCCGCATCGCAATGGACGTCCTTCCCGCGCAGGCTTCGTCGGTCCCTTCCGAACAAGTTTTCTCGTCCAGCAAAGAGACATGCACAGATCGGCGTGCTAACCTCTCACCAACTGTTCTCGAAGCTCTACAAGTACTCAAGTTCTCTTACAAGCAAGACCGGCTGAACTTCACATCCCATCTCATTGCGGAGGAAGTAGATTATTCTATTTCAGGGCCAGTATCTAGGAATGCCATAGATGAACTCATGGCAGCAGGCAAGCTTGATGAACTTGCTCAGCTGCTTGCAAACGAAAACGAGGACCACTTTTCGACTTAGATTATGTTGTAGCTACATTAGATTACTAATCTGTTCTACTTGCTTGTGACTTCGCAAAGTGTAACGAAGCGCACTTCGAATAACTTCATTGACATCGAAGTCTACCGAAGTGTCTCAATTTTCCACTTCGATTCACTTCAGTTCGCTTCACGGCAACACTAGTCACATCCGCCGAAAACAAGCTCCGCTCGGCATCCAGTAGCTGGCACGGGCAGTATTTACATGTGGTGTCGTGGCTTTGTAGCATTCATTATTGTTATTAAAAGCAATAAAAAGCGATTAATTGAATATGCATTATCAACTGGTACGAAATTATGAGGAGCCGTAGGTACTGTTTAGATGACTTGCATATGGTACGAATGAGTAAGTAGGTCGGCAGAACTGAAACTCCGCTACGGCAGACTCGGCTTGGTGACAGGCTCTGTCATACCTCAACAAGGATCTCAATCATTTCTTGACCGATTTCAAAGATTCAACTTCGCAATAGTGTATTATAAGTGTACAATGATATGTGGTCCAGCAGAATATGATTTAAAGTAGAGTTGAGTGAGATATTGCAAAGTGTCCGAACCAGGGGACTACAATATGCAGCATCGCATTCGTTCTCCCGCTTTTCTCACTGCTGTACGCGCCGGGCCGACCCGTTTGTAGTACTAGAAGGAACCACTTTCTTCCTTCGATGGGTTTGAGGGGATTCTGAGTATGCAACAACAATACTTCCAGTGATCCTCATACAGCTATACCCTTTCCGTCCACGATGCTGGCGACACCCTAGGCGCCAGGGTCAGGAAGAACGCCGACCCCTCCTTCCCCATCCCCCACATATGATGCCCGCCCTAATCGTGCTTTCATTCCCTTAGTCGTTTCCGCACCTTCTTTCGCCCCCATGGCAGCACCTTCTAGTGAAGCACCATCCGACGAGAAAGCACAGCACAGAATGATACTAAGGCGTCAACAGTGGTTCTATCTCCTGGACGAGCAGGTCTGTGTGCTTATAACGCATTTAGAGCTGCGCTTAGTGAAGATGGGCTGCTTAATGGACACAGTGCATTGGACCATGCTGCGAAGAATGTTGCGAAAACTATCGAAGCACAGATATTTTAGTAAGTTATCTGGCTCAGCGACCAGCACAGCTCGACATGCCCCTTGATCACGTTCTCTTCTGACATACCCAAACCTTGCCAAGCTGAACCCTCGCCAGATGAAGTCTGAGATAAGAAGTGAAGGTTCGCAGCAGGGCATCCGCCTCTGCTTCATCCTCGACCGGGGTGACTCTGACGGTGGGCCATGAGTGGACATCGAGCCAAGAATGAGCATCGGTCGGAGTATCCAGGAGCGCGAGTAAGTCGATTTCATCTTCATTGTTGCGGCCTGCAGCGACATATAGTTCGTCAGCTTTTCCTGACCAGGCGGCCAGAACTTGAATCACCGTTGATAAGTTCATGAATCCTGGATACGTTCACAACTGAGGTTGAAATTCCAGGTGCGTTCAACGAAGTCATAAATGGAGCGCAGTAGATACGAGATGGAATAATCTTCTGTGACGCTATTGATCGGTCAATTGCTTTTGGATCTTGTTGGAATGATTCTACCTACTAAGTACGTCACGGACTTCCTCCACTATTGCGCCAGGTTCGAGTTGCGATACGCCGCCAAGATTGTTTATAAACAACACAGTCACGTTGTCCTCGCGAAGCCATGGCTCAGCGCTCATGGACATCAAACTTGGACGCTCCTAAATGGCAAGAGAAGTTAATGTTTGCAGTTAATCATGATTCAATGTTTTACCTTCATCCTTGTAAATATCCTCTCCACTCTATCCTCCGCCACACGTATTCACCAAGCGTAACATTTCTGTAGTGAGCCAACCAGAAGATTGCAACGTAGCACAGCGAACGCCCGGTTCATCGTGTAAACCGGATCCTATCTCAACATGGCCATCCAGAAATCAGTTGAGAAGCTGCATCATTTGATGACACGCAATTGGCAGTGGGGCAGTGAAATGCAGTGGAAGATGTTAGTATATGTGGATGACAAATGGTGTATAGGCTCAGACCTGAATGAGGTTCGCATCCAGGAACATGACAATGTCCGAGTGCGACACCAATGCTACGTAAATGTGCAACCAGTGCGTCACCGAGACACTTAGCACATGCAAATGTGGGGATAGGGGCACTTGGATTGAAGTGGATGCTACCAGGGAATTAATACGCGATTTATCACAAACACTGTCAGAAGCAAACTACGAAGAAATACTCCTTTGCCACTGAACATCGTATACCCCCCAAAGACCTTGCATACAAAAATATTTCCCCCGAGACCTCTCAGACCTACCATCCCGACATCCTTCCCATCTTGCCTGGTCTGGGGCACAAGCGAAATATCATCCGCATTCAGCACGCTCCCAATATTCAGTTCAGGATGTTTCGCATGAGCATGTTCCATAGCTAGGCCAAATTTCAAACGATCGCCATGTAATTGTCAACGATGGCCACCACGTCTCGAGGGATGGGGCTGTTTGTGAAGGCAGCAAACTCGATGGCGTCCCAAATTTGTTTCGCACTCGGAATCGTGAATACACTACCAGAAACGGATGATGCTAGCATCCCATGACCGTATAACCAGCATGCGCAGGCTCGTGACTGGCACCACCACCAGAGAGAACGGCAATGCGAGTCGATGGAGAGGCGTTCGCAATATATGCTGTCTTAGTGGCTGCATGTCTGAAGAATGTTAATGGACTGAGCATGATGTACACACGCAAGCTTATAGACGAAGCGCAGGGTTCAGTGCAACCGCACCGCGCAGCGATTTGAGAACGAGGCCATTGGAAGAGTTGTAAATATGTTTGTGAGATATGGAAAAATGTTACACCATAAAATTCATGAACTAAGGTATCGTTGTTCAAACCTGATGGATGTGACTATGGGGCAGCAAAAGAAAGTCCGTGAGCGGCTAGGTAGATAAGCATCCAGGAATTGTTCAGTCAGGGGGTCGCTTGACTCACTTGAGTTGACGGAAGTAAGACGGAAGCAAGACTCAGCCTCACTTTCGCAAGCGAAATGGTTGTTGTCAAATACATATATTCTGCTGCCTTGTTTATGTATAAGATATTCAGGCCAAGTCTACAGAACTGACTTAGAAAGGAGGAATCTTTCCAAGAATAAGATATCAGCAGCATTAGTGAACTCGATCACGCTCTTCTGTTTGTATCCTATAAAACACATCACCTGTTAGCACCATCACGCGGCATATACGAAAAAAGACGTACCGTGACCTTCCATTTCGCATATGACGAGTTCGGTATGCACATTCTTCGATACAACCTTGTACATGCTAACAGCTTCGTGCACAGTTACTCGAGTATCGTTCTCGCCATGGGTGATGAGGAGGGGTACCGTGATCTTAGAGGTGTTATTGATCGGCGAGATCCTGTCGAGGAACTCTCTAATTTCTGGGATGGTCTCATCACCATACTCGCGTCTGCGTGCCGCACGCCGGACAGCTGCGGTATTCTCCAGGAACGAGGGCCAGTGCACGATTCCAAAGTTTTCGATACCACAGACAAGCTTCGAGGAGTAATGTGTCAGACTCGCCTATATGCAGTGTCTGGACGTGAGAACGATGTGACTATCAAGAAGATAGATATATCTCACCAAGGACATGTATCCGCCATCTTCAATAGTGAGGATCAGTCTTCTGATAGATGTTATGACAAGGCTACTCACAGGATCCGCCCGCTACAGCAATGCGGGATGAATCTAGTTCGTTCTGCATGTTAGATGTGATGTGGTCAAGCAATGCTCCGATATCCCTGAAGAGACATGAGTATCTGCCCCTGAGAAGGTGTATATGCACCGTACTTGACAGAATCTTCGCGTTTGAGCACGTCATCCGCGGCCATGTACTTCTTGCCATATCCTGAACTTCCGCGCACATTAGGGTAGATAACCGCAATTTTCAGCTCATTCAACAATAACTATGCGTAGGCCTACGGACGTCTGTCAGTCTATAAATGATGTGAAACATCCACGACTAACGTGCGGTAATTGGCAGTAGCTTGAGATTCCGGGCCACCGTGAATGTGAATAATGACCGGAGTTACCGATTGACCAGCCGGGTGGTAATAGATGGCGGGGACTTCCAAGCCATCGAAGCTCTTGTATCTGATGAGTGTAGGGGGAACCTCATGTGCCAGTGTGGGCGGCTCTGCCTGTGCATAGGGTGAGACAGAAGCGAGTACGTAGGCGTGACCATTTTCATCTTTCTTGACATTGCTCAACAATGGAACAAGATCCAAGTAGGTGATACGCCCTCTGGAGTGGTGCGATGTGAGATGCAGCGTCATTTCGTACGGCTTGTCATTGAGGTCATTCACTTGGAAGGTGAGCCAACCCCTTTCCCAGGCAACCTTGACCTCGATCACGGTGTTCTTGTGAGGACCAGACAGTGGCATGACAAAGAGAGAGGTCCACCCCTCGACATTGACGCTAAATATGATATTGTCGCTGGTGACCTTGAGGTCCTGGATTTCCCACAAAATCGGTCGTATGGCTTGAATTCCGGCACTGGAAGTGGTGATGTGGGTGACCGACCCCGTGTCAAGGTCATAAGTGACGATTGAGGCAAAATCACCGTAACCATTCGTGGTGCAGTAGATCAAGTGGGGTAGATTAGCATCGTGGGAGAATGAGGCATGGTCGAACGCGGTATCTTCTGCTTTCTCTGTTGCTCCTGGGAACTCGATTAGCTTGGGAAGTGACGCCTGTTCGCCAGAAATGTCGACGACGTATAGAGCATTATACGCCGAGCCATAACTTCGTTTGAGCAACAAATACTTGTCGTCGAGGGAAAAACTCTGCGGGTAGTACATAGTCGTCCCTTCCCCGGTGCTTGGTGCGACTAAACGCGAGGGCAGAGTGAAGGGAGAAGTATCTGCCTTTGCACCCGTATTGGAGTCTATGAGCCTGGTGACATACACTAGGGTATCCTTGTTGTTCTCCTTGTTCGACGAAAAGGCCATGAGCCTGTCCCGCAAGATTCGATCAGATAAGAATCAAACGAATAAAAACAAACCTACTTGTTTGTCTGAGATGTAACAACCGAACCGTATCTATAGTCATCGTGGGTCAGTCTCTCGATGCGTCCCAGACCAGGCGCATTATCCAGCTCTCCTTGTACCTTTGGAAGAACTTGGTCGGCAAGAGAATCCTCCCAGTAACGCCTGCGATTTTGGTCAGACAGGATCTTCAGCTTCATGTGATCACGTGCCATAGTTGAAAGTGTTCATTTCCGTTGAGATCCATAACCATAATGGCCCCTCCACGCCTGCGCACACCCCGCCAGTCCTCTTCAAGAATTCTACAGAACGTTGATATCGTCCTACCAGAACCGATGTCAAAGTAGGTGAGCCGGCTCAGCTCGGTGCTGGAAGGATCTGTTGACATGCGATACAGCTGAGTGACTTGGGCGTCTGCGGGCCTGTGCGAGACAATGACGCCTCCTGGAACTTCTCTCCCGCTGGCATCCTTGACTGTCCGCTCAAAACCTGGGGTACTAAAACCTTGGCGGTGGAAGCGAATCAGATATATCACAGCGCGCTTCCAAGAAGATAATTGCTACACACCTCGAGCAGCATCTTCATACTGCTTCATGCCATCGAAGATGCGCTGCGGCATTGCAGGCAGATTCACGGCCTTGATCTGTTTGGCGGGTCTAGTGAACTCCAAATCGCCATAGTCAACAGGTGTAGCCATCTCGAGTGTAGTTCTGGTTATTATGGAGATAAGCAACTTATCATTTATATAGTTGAATTGAAGGAGATATGTATAGTCAACGACCATATGTTCATCGATACACATGATCCATAAGGGCGCCCATGCCCATTTCCAATCTCCCGCAGGAATGATATCGACGATTACATCACATGGCCGTTGGCGGAAACCAAATGCAGGCTGCAGCTGGTTGCAGATGATCACTTGTATGATAGTGTGCCTTAGTAGGGAAAATGGGTCATGACAAGGCCGTAGTCGGATATGGCCGGGTTGCGGAAATTGCAATATTCAAGTTGACGGGAAGTACTTGCTAAGTTACTTAGGAATAACTGTCTTCCTTATTTCAAGGTCTGGCTAGTAGTCCCTCAAATATCATATATCAGGTCCAGTGGCCGCTGCGCCGCCTTGATAGCGCTTTGATCAAATACACATCGACCACGCGACTCGGCATGCGTTGCATGCATGGGTTGATTAGGCTATTCGACCTCAGACTCTTGTTGCACATCAGTTTGGTAAATTACCCTCTCAGCATACACCTCGCCTCCATACACTTGCGCGATGTCGAGCAACCAGGCGCGGATTAACGCTCTGCTGAGGAAGTCGCTTATCGGGGAACTTCTTGACACCCAATTCAACCTTTTCTCCGCTCGATCAAAGCGTGAGGGCAACGTTACCAAGCTTCAGTCACTGTTTGCCAACGACGAAGCCCTCGCCGTGAGCTCGGAGTACTTTACTAGCTGTGAGCCATCTTACATGTCTGTTACTACTCAGTCAAGTTCAACAAACAATTTTTCAGTACTTTCCGAAAAAACGCTCAGTGATCCTGCCTTGGTCGAACTGCAAGACTATCACGCCTGTGAGGAAGGGATATCTCTCGATGAATATGGATATGCGTCCGATAGTGACCTCGAGGAAGAAGAGAATGAAACCAACGAAATGGTGCCAGATGGTAGGTGGCTTTTTGCATCCTGGTAAGCGACTACCTTACGTCGACCTTTTGAAGATGAAATGCTCGAACTTTGTGCAGCGGAGCGAACGCCTCTAACGGCGTCAATCAAGAATTATGCTCCCAAAGGGGTGCAACGTACTATTCCGAGCCGCATATTACTGGTAACGGATACTGCATTCAACACGTGCGGTTTACTAGCCTAGTGCTTGGTTCTGTTGCTTATCAACTGGACGTAGGTGGGAGGCTTTATTGTACTATCTTTACACCGATGAGATCGTGTTTGCACCTTTGCGATCACAAGCAAGTAAGATAGCGAAACATCGGAGCCTTGATGAGCCCCCACCATGCTCGCCGAAGTCTATGTATCGCCTGGCATGCAAAGTGCGTCTCATGTAACCTTTGATGCTGTCCGTATGGACTGATGCCTGGGATTGTACCAGATAAAGCAGGAAAAATTACAGGACAAAGCGCTTGCTGCGATACGATCTAGACTGACTGAGAACAATATCCTGCAAGAACTCTCTTCTTCTCTGACACCCAGGTTAGTTCGTTATGCATATCCTCTTCCATTGGGATGCTGACTCGTCGTCTGAAGGTTTCCTGCCATTCTTGAGATGGAAGTCGAAATTCTATTCCAGCATATTTCTACTCCGACCGTCATGAAAGACTTTCCGACACTTATTCAAAGGATCGCTAGCGCTGGCCTCCCGCATGGGGCTGACATCATGACCAAACTTCACGAAAGAATGCTAAGGCAACACTACCCTAGAATTTCCTACCCTGCACCTGTATCGCCCGAGGCTGGATCTGAATCTGCACCGCCCGAGGCTGGATTTGAATCTGCATCGCCCGAGCCTGTGACGAGGTATGTGGATACATGAATCACCGACTACCAAATCTAATTTCCATCCACTGAAGGTTCGCATTCGCAAGCAAACCCGTCAGGAGCCGGTTTGGTAGTGCTGAGAGTAAAATGGCAAGCAGAAAGAGGGAATACTGATCCTAAACAACTAGCCTTCTGTACAGTAGCAATGTATGAATCAGAATTGTGCGAAATACTGTGAACTCTTGCAGCACAGTACTAAGGAACTTACTTTCCTCTGAGGCCAAAGATATCTTCACACTACTTAGTCTAGGAACCTACAGGTCAGAAGGACAGCGCCGCAAAGTGCCAAACAAATGTATTGAAGCGGCACTGCATTGGCACGTGGTCAGGCTTCTGCCAAAACAATACGACGTAAAAACTCGTAAAAGTACTTCAGTTCTCTATTCCAAGGTCTCCCTTGCTCAAGCGGTCGTGGAATTTATCCAGAAGTGGCAAGCATCTTGATCAACTTGGCAGCGAACTACGTACCATGCCATTAGCCACACTGTGCACCAATGCGAAAGTAGAAACATGACTCACTGTCGCTCACCTGTCGACTCCTTCGACAGCCGGTCCAACTGTAGGCCCGACACAAACACTTTTAAGTAGGTCCTGCCAGGCCAGTGGGTCATAGAATTAAATCATGGGTGCCAATGATATTTACTTCGTCGTGGTCGTATATATTCTCGCATATACAATCAAGGCAGCAATATCCAGTGTCGCAGAAATGAGGACATGGATCACTGTGAGTACTGACAAACATAGATACCATCAAAGCAGCAAGGACGGCAAGGACGAAGGAGGAATGCATTACTTGTGCGATGTGATATGGGATTTTGAATAGAGGGTGGGCACGGTAGGAAGACGGCTTGCTTTTATGTCCCGAAAATACTGTTCTGGCAGAATTTCGTGGCGAGAATGTAGGCAGCACTTATCTACCTGAAATCCACTTCAAGCAGATGACATTTACAATGCCAGCAAATCGCCAGCAGACCTCAATAACGTACGCGCGCAGGACCTATCCATCTGAAATCCCCTTCAAGCAGATCGAAACAGATGGTGTTTACAATGTCAGCAGACCTCAAGGCCTTAAGATTGACTTTCTGTTTCACTGATATTTTTTTGCTGACTCGGATGATACACGCCGCGGGCGTACCCCACACAAGCATATCGGGGCTGGTTTTTGGAGCATCATGGGTGTCTCATCTCCATGCTCTGGAACCACGGTTCATGGGCAATCATCAGGACGAACCCCGCGTCCATGCACGACTTTGGAACCTAGACTGATCTTCCGTAGTATTGCACAGGCATGAGAGCATTCTTCTCGTCTCGCGGCAGAATTGGGGGTGAGTATAAACGGCGCACGCGACTCCCCGCCTAACTTAGCTAAGATGCTTGCTTTACACCTGCTTCGTATCATATCCCTCCATATTTCTTGACTGTAAGAGCTCCACTTTTCCCTTACTAACACTATAGCTTACCAGCTGTTGAGCCATCGAGGTTATTTTTATGCCTGAGCTTGTACTTGGCCAAATATATCATCATCATCACATGACTCGGATTATCTCAGTTCATAGAAAACTCTAGTCTCCCCTAGCCAGACCAGTACTTCGAAGGAAAAGAATTACAATCCAAGCACCTATCGATGGATTCCCCATCCGCAGACTTCCACCTCCTCGCAGCGGCATCCGCCCCTTCTCCGCGCATAAAACCTCCTCCACAGACATTTTCTATACACACGATATTCTCTTACTCCCCTAGTGACGACGGAACGGACGAGAACCTCCTTATCCTTTTGCACGGGCTCGGTGAGCGCAGCGTCCGACCGTTTAGCTAGAGCAACTAATCCGAACAAGTCTTCGATGAATAGGTGACACGAACGTCCCCTTCGCCCGCCTTGGGAGATCACTCAAGCTCCCACAAACGGCCACCCTCGCACTCCGCGCACCTGATGTGTACGTATCTGTTCCATCTTCCAGATTGTATTTGTATCGAGCTAGAACGTACTAGTATTCCCTTCCTGTATGAACAGGCTTTTCAGTGGTATCCTTCCTTCGATCAGCTCGGAGACCTCGTCGAACGACCAGACCCCAGTCCTGCACTCAATCTTTTCAAGGATGTCCTCAGCCATTTAACAGGTGATTGTGGGTGGCCTCCACATCGTATCCACTTGTTCGGATTCGCGCAAGGTGGAAGTGTCGCAGCTGAAGCATGTGTGCAGTGGTGGCGTCGCGAGCTGGAACTGTCGCGTGTGACCGACAAGGAGACCCCCGCGCGGCCCTTAGGCTCACTTGTGACCGTTTCTGGCCCGCTGCTCTCATATCCAACGTTGTCGAAACCATGCGAGACACCTGTTCTTGTATTTCGCCGCCCGCGTGAGTTCAAGAATGGGGCGTTGGATGCCTTTAGGAAGGGTTTCTCTAATGTCAAAGACGTGGAACGTGCCGGTGAGGGTATGCCACGCGCAAGCTTAAGGGAGGAATGGCAGCCGATTATGGAGTTCTGGAGTGAGATGCTCGGACAGCGTCCTGCAGATGATCTGTACGAAGTCACCACGGAAATGGCGAATTAGAGCGAGAAAATTTCGTAGTGACCGCTTGTAAATACTATATATTAAAGGCTCGCAGAAGGCATAGTACATGTTGTAGGTATAGCTATGTAATGGAGATACTGTTATCCTTCAAATATTGGTCGTATGCTGCATGAGCGTCATCGACGAGCTCGAGCAAAAGCTTCTCTTCCCGATCGTCCAGCCCGAGGTGGGCCCCCGCCGAGCTGCGTCCATACATGAAGTGCGTATTCTTCTTCTTGATATTATTCACAACAAACTCAGACCAGGCCTTCCATGGTCTTGGCGTGATGGGTACAATCTCCCGGAGGACCTGCTCGGGTGGCGTGCCAGACTCCCAACAGAGCGCTAGGCATGCCAAAACGGCAGCGGATGCTCTAGAACTGGCTTGGTAAGTCTTCACCTCTGGAGAGTTCAGCAGGGTGATGAGGGCACTCGACTGCACATCATCTTCCTTTGCTGATAGATACAGGTTGCATGCCCCAGACACTACGAGCGATATCAGGAACATGATTTGTCCTGGTAGCGATCCGAAAGGCATGAAGACGAGCTGTAGGGTAGCTTGCGACAACGCTATGAACGCGCAGAGAAGGAGGGTGTAACCACCTCCTTTGAGCTTCAGCCGCAGTCTTCCCTTGGTCACAGCGTTTACGTCCTCTTCGTTGCCTTTCAAAATGACGATGCGGGTATCTGACAATAGCATCCCATCTCCGGGTGGAACTCCATCTGCTGGTTTGAGCCGTTCAAGGGTGATCTGCCCAGTGCTCATGATGGCAGAAGTGATTCCAGAGGAGATCATCCCAAGGATAATCATCTTGAAGGACAACCAGTCTTCAACACTGGCGCAAATAGCGCAAGCTACGATGCTAGTGGCGATAGGGATTATGGGCAACGAGGAGTGACGGGTACTTCTTGGGGGCAGCGTGTCATTTCCCGTCGGAACTTTGTTCTTGAAGTCTACGATCATCAACTCCATCGGCGTCGGGCTGACCCTCAGACCAACAACTACTGGATTGCACTCCCTTCCTCTCCAGTTAACTAGCACGTATGCAAGGTGGCGAGTATACTGCATGACCGTTCCTGACCGCGAAGCAATGTATTTGGGTCCTTTCTTGCCATCTATGCCGAGAGACAGCGAGAGTCTCTCGGAGTATGACGAGATGGAACTCTGCAACAAGGTTCTAGCCAGCTCCCACGCAATTGCGTGGCATCCAGGTGCGTTGTACCATCCATGCCACAGCTGACCATACAGCGGTTGTAATGCAAGCGCAGATACTGCTGCTTTGCCTCCGAAAAAAATTGCTATTCCGGATGCGACGTCGAGATCAAAATTTGACGACGACAATTGAGAGGAAGCGAGGGCACTTGTGAGGAAACTGATAGGAGATTCGAGGGGCATTGTCTTGTTGAAGGGGAAATGGTCAGCCTTCTCGCCTTTAAACGTCCCGTGCGTGAGGACCCTGAGCAACCATCTGGTCATGACGGATACTGCCAAGGCACAGGTTTCGTGGGTTAACCTTGGAGGCTCCTCCAACCAGAAATTACCTGTGGGTCATAGCTTATGCCCCATGCGTTGGGCTGGTAGGGTCTGAATCTGTCTTGAGACTTCCTCAGAGTCGGAGCCCTACAGCATATTTTTCAGCGTTAAAGAAGAGCCGCATGATATCAAGGGTCCTGTGGTCAGTCCCTGTGATCTGTTTTAGGCGCGACCAATGATACTTGTTGATACTTGCCAAATTATTTCCACAGGAACAATTCTGAATTTCTGTCTAATATGACGGAATCCTCTATAAAATTGAGGTACATGGGCTATGTCGATACCGTACAAGTCTCGTTAACAAGTCACACTGGTTCGCGACATATACTGTGCTCTTGGTAAAATAAATTTAGACTACACAGAAATACAAAGTCCGGCTCGGGGTTACTAACCTACAGTCAACGTTATGACATAGTCAACTTTGAGTATCTCCTCAGAAACGCAAGTCTGTCCCTTTCGTATATCCACCTCAATCTGCTTGCCTGAAATCGTCCCAATCACAAAATCAGCCCTGCTTAGCCTTGAGGGCACGCATGTCAATGTCACAGTTTTGAAGTATAGAACACACAGGACACCCAGTGTTACCCCCGCGGAGCTGCGCAGCATGAGCCTGAGGGGCGGTGAAGCGCCTCTGTAGCTGTTTGCTGCTAGGTCCAGGAGGAATACGGGAGGGAGACACCGAACGAGGAATGGACGACGCAAGAAAAGAAATAGGATCGGTTTGGTTGTTAGATTGGGGAGAAGTAGGGGGAGACATAACAGAGGCTGAGGGGCAGTTTGACGGCGAGCCCGTGAAGTGTCGACATATTGGCGTATGTTGGTATCCGTGAGGAGGTGCACCCAAGGACGGTGATGTTCGATCCCAATGAGAAGCACCGTGACTTCACCATCCAGGCCCACCGAGTAAACGCAGCCACATTGCACGTTATTTGAAAGCTCAATTCGAGTGTCGTCATCAAGAGCTCGGTAGCCACCTCCCTGATTCACATCATGATGGCCTCCCGGGTCAGGGCATATATAATACCCGCGCTCCCAAACGAGATCTGTGGACCGAAAAGTGAAGAACTGTTGTCGATGAATGGTTGCTGGTGTGTGATGGTCAACCACAATACGTATTTTATGCAAGGCAAGGCCTTTGAGATCTCTGACCTCGAGTTCTCGAAGCTTCGTCGGCGATGTCCGAAGAAAATCATCTGAACCAAGTCTTTTTTCAAGTAGATCCCATAGAAAGACTCCTGATCTTCTCTTTTACATTTGAGGACGGCGAGCCACGCGTCTCGATCCTGCTTCATGGGAAGAGTAATGTGGATACCATCGTTCAAAATGGAAAAGCCACGCGGTAGGTCAGGAAGGGGGCTGCGGCTCCCTGCGATGCGAAACAGACTGTTGACAAAATGGGAATGATCGATATTGACGACCGGATAGGGCGAAGCCGAGAAAACATCTGGTGTCGATGCTAACAACCCGCGATCTCTGATAGAGTGAGGATGATCCAGCGAGTCGTGCCAGGCAAAGATGGTTTGATCATCTGAGGATTTGATGATTTCGAGCTGCAGGCGCCTGAAAGCTTTCTCTCCTTCTCCATAAATGATAGGCATGTGGATGCCAAATAACCCCATCAGCGAATATGCTCTGTCCTCTATTTTCTGCGTCTCTCGTTTTGCGGCCCATGACATCTTCTCAGCGATGCTGGATGTGCATGGATTACCCAACAGAATATCTTTACGGATGTGGGTGATTCTATGCAGCATAGACGCAAACGTCGCCTTGCTCCCGATCTTGACCCAGTTCTTGTCAAAAAAATAGACATTATCGGGAGCGATCAGCTCTTGTAAAGTCCATCCTCTTCGGAACCAACTAGCTTTTTCGAGAGCAGATTCGAGGTTGTCCATAGCGGTGTCGTTATCGACATCGTGCAAGTAAACGTAGCACACGGCGGAGTCCTTGTACCACGCGTACATGGAATTAATCGCCTCTGATAACTCGGCACTGCTGGTTTTGTCGATGCAGCAGGTGTCAATCCAGATATACTCGAGACCAGCCCGAGAGGCCTGGTCGCATGCATCTCGGACTTTCGTGAAGCCTTGTTTGCCTTCGACGTTGGAAGGGAAAGTGGGCCTCTTGAGATAAATCGATGGTCAATGATAGTAGAAGCTTGAATTGGAAGATCACATACGGCATGACTATCGTGTAAGCCTTCACTGGGAGGAACTGACGTGTACAAGTCTTGGAAGGAGACTTCTTCTCTGTCCGCCAGCCACCGGTGAGACAAGATGGCATAAGGTTGCACACCCGTGGATATATCTAATGTGAATTTCTTGGTATGAAGCAGCCGCATTGGATTTTTCGCCCTACGTGTGATCAGTTCCAGAGCCTTGCCTTGCAGTCAAAGGGGAAACTCACCACCAGGCCGATAATGGGGCTTTGTTGACGAAGGGTACGAAGGAAGACCGTCTCTTCTCAAGATCATTTCTCAGCGTCTACTTATAACAGAGATAACAAATTGATCAATAAGTCACGGCGCTCGACCTCAAAGGCAGTGTCCTCAGGTTCGAATGCTGTGCTGATTTGGCTCGAGTACGGCAAGATCTAAAACATTGTTATCATCGTTATGAAAGCGGTTTGAAAACAAAATCTCGGCATCGCCGCAAGACAGACGAGTGTGAGTGTGCAAGTAGGGGTGAAGAATATGTTCCACGCTCCGCAGATATCACATACTTACCTGACTTTCCTTGATTGATGCATCCATGTGTCAAACAAGACGACGGTATGTAATGCTTCCCGAAGCACTCATACATGGACAATAGCACGGGTAAATTATGTTCGCTTTGCGAGGATTGTGCTAACAACTTGAGGTACGTACCACCAGAGGACAACAAACCTAGATTTTTAAAAAAGGCACCAACAGAGTCCAGACGCAACACGGCGTCAGTCTTTCGTCACCGACGTGCTCTTTAGTCGTGCATCGCACGTAGTTGGCACTAGCAGCTTGTCGCTTGAACTATGAAGAGGTTCGTTAGATTTGTTTAACTCAAGGGTCGCCGAACTTGCCACAATGTTAGACCTGAAAAACCAATGGGCATCTAGTAACTCGGGGGGTAATGATTTGGGTTTGTTAGGACAACAGCCACCTGAGGTACTGACTGGCCAATTACATTGCCGGCATCGTCCATTGTTGGAGTGCATAGAAATATAGCAGTGCAACTTCCGAATGCAAACTGCGCAAGAGACATCAGATTCAACCCCGAACAGGGTCAACGGTTGAAGCACATCAAGTGAAGTGCCACTTGGCATCGCGAAAAGAACGCACAAATCCAAGTGTCAAGCCTTACCTAAGTAAAGATCGAAGACCAACTCTGGTGACCTTGTTTTCCGTACAGTATAACGATTAGTCTAGGTACAGCAAAGAACAGTATTACGGACCCCTGAACTCCACCAGGCAGACACCGCATGGCCAAATTTTCAAATTGCGCAAACAGTGTGGGCGAAATTGGGTCACCTATGATAGCTCCCTTACTGCATCCAAAATTTCTGCTCTTGTTTGTGCATATAGATCCGTCTCTTCCGCTGCGGGCAGCTCGATGTGTGTATCGACCCATGCGAGCGCCCAAGCGCCATTCCCTGCCTTCGTTCCTCGAAGCATATTCCGCTGTCCAATCTGTTCCCAGCGGCAGCGGGTAGGCTGTGTGTCTGCGCGATCTAGAAAAGAACAAGAAATAAGACAAACATAATGGAATACAGCGGTAGAGAAATATACATACAATGGACCAGTCCCGTGTGCGGCTCATACACACCAAGCGGATACTGGGATTCCTCCACTCTCGCCCTCTTCTTCTCCGCACCCTCTAACTCCTCAGTTGCCCCCCGCTTCTCCTCTCCATCACCCACCTGCACTTCCTTCCCCTTCCCCTTGTTTACTCCATCGCCAAGGATTCCCCCACACGCAACTCTTGCTTCGTTCCTCATCCGCGTCCACTCATCACCAGCATCTCTGACGCGCCTCGCGATCTCCGACATCCAGTTCTCTTCCGTGAGCCCCTCCCTTGAGAGTAGCGATTTACGCACCGCGCTGTGTGGTCCATCACTAAACGGTCCCCAACCAGCGCCCCCGAAGATGGTTGTAGGTCCTCCTGCTCGGTATATACCCGAGGATGTGGAGGTGGCGGGCTGCGGACCTGAAGGTGCGGACTGCGATGAGGCACCCAGGGGGTCGGGGAGTTCGCCAACGAGGTCACCTGGTTTGAGTCCTTTTTCTGTGATCTCAGCAAGAGATTTTGATTCGTAGTAATCGTCTGTGACCCAGCGGCCGTCTGTAGATAGAGAATTAAATTCATGACCGGGTTCATTCCAAAGGAAGAATAGGAGCGTACCCAAAATCATCTTTGCGCCATGAAGCTTATATGCACTGCGTGCAGTGACGAGGGTGACGCTACGCGTTTTCAGGTGCGCACCGAGCTTGCCTGCGGAGATGAGGAACTCCTTTTCGGGTTGCGTGGCGGAGAGCTTCAGCGCGAGCGGATTGCGCCGGAAGAAGTACAGAGAGTCACGAAACCCTGACGCGCGTGCGGCGTCGATGGCGAGCATGTACTGCCGGCTTGGGTGCCGTTGAGGTAGCACGAAAGTGTGGCATTTGAACTTACGACCTGGATTGTCCACGTCGCATGTTTAACAAGAACCCGGAGGATCGAGACCATGAGATGCTATGAGACTTGGCAGGTAGAGGATTAGTACGCACCTCCAAGCAGATTGCCATCCACATCAATCTTCTCGTCCCCTTTCTCGTCCGGGTCTGCGGCGAACTCGTCGCCGTCGATGAAGTATACCTTCCCCCCAATTCGCATGAATGGTCGACCATCCTGCTCCCCTTCCTCTGCTTCAGCTTCGCCAGCATCTTCGCCGTCGCGCTTTGGCAGCCGGATAGTCAAAGCACCCCGACCCCGCCCTCGTCCTCTGCCCCTTCCCCTCCCGCGTCCTCTTGCGCGGGTGGGACCAGTGGGGGCGGCACCACGACCTCTTCCGCGTGGGCGTCCCCGGGGCCGGGGAAAAGGTCGTGGCTCATCACCTTCAGGCATAGCCTCATCTACTCCGCTGCCTTCACCCTCGCCGTCGCCTTCGCCTTCGCCATCAACGGCACCTTCTTCAGGCTCCTCGTCTCCAGGCTCATCTTCGTCAAGAACACCCTCTGAATCCTCTCTCTTTGTCTGGACTTCGCCTTCTTCGAGGGAATCGTCGTCGTCTTCATCTACGACAGACGGCGTTGCTGGCGTTTGCGCGAGGCGCGGTTTAATGATTATCTTGGGAGTGGAGCTGGATGCCGTTATGTTGGCACGTTTCATTGTCGATTGACGGGTTGGTTCTTGGTCTTTGAGGAGTCAAGGGTGCAGCGATGCTCAGCGCTCAGGAGAGACAATCGTAAAGTAAGTTGACAGACGCGATCAGATGCTAGTTTGGAATCCTAATTATAGTGTAGTTTACCAAGACGCGTCGGTTATAATTGGTCCGATTCGCGAGCTATCAATCTGATTCATAGAATTCTTGCTCAACAACGATCTGCCACTCCAACAAGGCGCTTTTTTGTCGTTTCAAACAATATAACATATGACAGAGAATACAAAACGATTCGGAGAAAGCGATGTTTGATTCATTTGGTCACGAGTACAATTCACGACCCAACAGCACCCCCAGCAGCATGTCCAGCTGAGAAGAATCCGTCTCACTCCAACCTTGTTTGGCGCGGATGAAGGAGAACGGGGCGAGACCTGCCCGGCGTTAGCGCACAGTAGATTGTGTCGAGGCCTTAGCGGCAGGCTCACTCTGCTTGGTCGTTTACTCTGTTAAATTGGTCTGATCAGAATACAGTAGAAATGGTATGGAATGAATACGAACTGGAACGGGCTCTCATCTTTCTGCGTTTGCGTCTGAGTCTACGGGAACGCTTTTTCTTCCACTTCTCTCTCATTCTAGTGGTACCCACCAAAGTTAAAATGATAAGCAGCAGCAGCAACAAGATTATAACATACCTGTTTGACGATGGAAGTGACTGAGGAGAACACTTGGAAGCGTGGGGTACTATCGTGGGGCTTGATGGTACTGTACAGCTGCTTACACAAGATATTCTCATGCCTATACTCGATCACGTGGATTGAGTACTTAAATGCAAAAACCTCGCGTCTCCAACTAATCGCACCCCTGGCGGCGCGCACGTTACGCCGTTTCCAACCCAGCAATATGCTATATCCTCGCCCCGACCTTTATCGTAGTTCTTCCTACTTACAAGCTGATGCAATCTATTAGAGTTGAGTTCAATTGTGCACAGAGCGACAGGGAATATAATGACGACATTTGGAACAGCAAGTGATGGTACAACGAACGAGTGTCAGTTATGTAAAATTACGCACAACCAATCTCTGCGAAAAAGCGCGAAAAATGGCGTTCAGGCCTATTATACGTCGAAAGGTACCCTGTATGTTAATGGTCGGTCTTCAGCTTCATTCCCTATTCCGTAGGCCGAGGGACCGTCATCGAGCGTAAGCTGGCATATATGGACCTCCAAAGGCCGCAGTTTTCCTTGTTCCATCTCACCGATTATTCCCCCAGTCGAAAGGTAAGTCGTTTGTCTATTGATTGCGATGCGAATGAGCACCATGTAGAAGGCAATTGATATGATTGGCATGGCCTAGTTGATCGAAGCTCAGTTTTTTTGTTCAATGACAAGTATTAACAGCGGAATTACCATATCCAATAAAACAAGCTCTCCATTATTCGAACAAAGGAAACATATCAGTAAGGTAACGAGCACCACAGAATACAAAACAGCGGCATCGACAAGCACGCGCACTATCGGCATCATAGTGCCCTTCATAGTGCGAACTGCAGAGATATTGCGTTCAATCATCCAGATGCGATATGCCAGTAATCCTGGACACATTCAGTACCTCGACATGAAGCGCTCACGAAAACGTGCTTACCTGAACTCGATAGATTAGTCGCAAGAGTCAAGGGTAAGAATGCAGTAATCCATTGTGCAAGCTCTTTGGCGAAGATGTCTTCAGAACCACTGGTTTGCGAAATACTGTAATTTGCAAAAACACCCGTCACTTCGAGGTAACGTCAGAACACACAACTTCCTGAGCACGATTGCAGCCTAACCTGCGACACCGCACCACAGCATGCTCGGTATTATTATAACCCGGATGGATTGCCAAACAACATAAGAGCGATAAATCTTTGACAACACAAGGCACTTCTATAAGCCCAGAGAGATTTAAGATGTATAAATGTGAACCCACCACCACCCCATCAGCAAGTAGAGTTTGCAAGAGGTATAACGCATGCTTGGTCGCGTATGTTTTGAGGGTAAAGTCCCCAAAGTACGAGGTCGGCCCACCTGGAAACGTGTCACGATGCTTCACCAGCCCATCTTCGATACGAATGATGTCCACAATGATGTGCTTGGGAGACGTCAGCAGATGTTATCAGATGTGACAGGCGAGAGCTAACCGCGGTGCTCATTGTAAATAGCAAGATAGCCACCACAGTGATCGGGCGATTAACGTCCTGCAGTTGACATTTGTAGGTCAAAGCCCAGATGGTACCCATAAACATGAGGACCGAGAAGCCTAGAAAACTCTAGCTTTGTGAGCATGGAGCGGACGAACTCATTGAGACACTCACCATATAGAATGCCTTCCAGCGACGTTGACAACAGATTAGCGGCATCCAACGGGATGCCACTTGAAGTCATGATATCCGAGGGATCAGAGCAAAGGTGTGGGCATCTCCGCACATGTAAGTGTCATTATATAGGAACGGCTTGAGTCATCGTATCAGGCATCGCACCAGGCTATCTCTCCCGCAATGGTGCTTGGTGCTATGTAGATCTCGTCTCGATGTATCATGATGATGCCATCATGGACGGGCTGATGGCGGGTGGAGAGAGCAATTAAGACACGTTATTATGCGTAGTTTAGGAGGGTTTGCCAGGCTTACCTCTGTTTCTTCGACCGAAATAAACCAGGCTGTCCTTGTAATATTAATCAATCAAAATGTACTTGTCGTAATCGCCTTCGACCGTCAATTGGGAAGTGAATAACAATAAGCCCCCGCGGAACAATGTTATATGCGACCTTTGACAAGCATAGCATCCGCCGCGCACCAACCATTTCATATTTCAAGGGCACTACTGGTACGGCGAGCAGTCTATACCACAGGTGGGAGTCATACATCACAGTTGCCATGGCTCATCTGCAGCTGAGCGCTCAGGTCATAGGGCCGATACTAATTAGCTAGTACTAGTGGTGAAGGTTGGGAGAAGGTTACGCTTGGTCGAATCGCCTCCGCTTCTGCTGCCTTCAGGTGTCGTGCAATACACGAGCTCAGGAGTCAGGCAGCTCGAAATTTTTAGAAAAGCTGAAAGATACACAAACATATCGCACCCATTCAATGACCTTGAAAGTTCGGAAGAGAAGTTATCGGCGATTACCGATGCGTCCTCAGTGCTCCGAGTCAGTACTCCTTAGTACTTAGTCACATTTACCGATTGAGCAGACACCAACCCGACATGCCACTATTACGGGTATCAACCAGCGCAGCCAAACGGTTCGCTCTATGCATAGCACGACCTTCCAGCTCTCTACTATGTAGTAGAAGATCCTGCAACTTTCTCACTTCCATCCCGTATACTTCAAAACATCCTCAAACCACATCTCCACCTAATCGTACGCATACTCTCTTCGCGCGTTACTCCTCTTCCAATTCAGCAATATCCGACCCATCTCGCCCCGACCTTTTCTACCACGTCGTTTCGCTCCCAATGTCACCTTCAGTCTATGCACTTTCCTTCCTTACTCAACCACCCCCAACCCCCGATTCGTGCTCGGTCATTGGATGGCTGCCCGCAGAGACTACAAGTGAAGGGGGCGCAGAGGCAGGGCTAAATGATTTCGTAGAGAATCGTACGTCATTTCAGTAAATTATTCCGCTCAATTCACAGACCGTCCGCATATGTGTAGCCAAGTTCCGCGCAATCATGCACGAGGCAATTCAAACCGCCCTACGAGAACAAGAAGATGCCATCTGGATAAACGGCGCACTGCAGCTACAACAAGGCTGGATGCATATACATGGTATGTCGTGTCTCCCATCTCCCTTACGTTCGGCTAGAAGGGAAATCAATCACGATGACGCACAGACAGTCGCAACATTCCAGCGCTAGGCAGAATAGGTGACCCGGATGATATCATCGCCTCCGTATTGGTGCAGGACAGCAAAGTGAGCTTTGGATACACAAGTTCTTCTGAGTGTAGCTCATCGAAACCCTGGAAGATTCTTTCCGAAACGTACCAGCCTATGCCATCCTATCGTGTTTGCACTTCTGATGGCCCAACACTTCTTACAGATGGCCTTGCAGCTAAGTTGAAGTCAGTGCTAGGGGACGCCATCGCACGGGAAGCAGCCCAGTGACGTCCCTTATGATCGCATCGTTCCTACCTCAGCCGCAGAAGCTTTAAAAATCCATGTACGCCCAATAGTCACCAGTATGTACGGCTGACTAGTACTTATTACTCACATTATTTACACGTCTCACTCAACACCGCATATCATACCATACTTGCATCTCCGCATAACTACACTCGTCTCAGTCAATCCATGTTCCAAAGTGAAAAAGTATCCATCCATTCGCAAGTCTAATACAACGTGAATCCGGCTCCAGAGAAGCCATACGATGAGATCATGAGACATGCAGCACAAATCAAGGCATAACACGAACACAAAAAAAGAAAGCAGATGCAAGCAGTAGGTATGGGAGAGATAAATGAAGAGCATGATAAAGATAAAGAGTCAAGAACAGTCGACTTGTAAGATAGTCGTTAGATGTCATCAAGATGGTCGTAAGATATGGTGGGTAGGATATCGGTTTCTGGGCTTTATTTTTCGATGGAGCAACGAGTCTTTAACGGTGGTATGAGCCGCGGGGCGAGCGAGGTCCAAACAGACCGGGGCTGCCTTGGTCAGGCACTATCAGGTTAGGCTCAATCGACGGCGGCGTAGGTGCCATAGCAGGATCCGCTAGTATCCACAGCGTCAATTCAACCCCTCAAACGATGCAATGAAAATACTCACGTCGCCAGGCGACCCAAGAATGTACAGGCTGCCTCATAGGTGCAGGAGCAGGCTCAGGGGGTGGTTGGTCGGGACGCGACTTGCGAATGCGCCTCGTGCTGCGTGGAATGGTGCGCCACGCTGGACGAACAGGCCCATGCTCTTCAGGAGGCGGGGGAGGTGCCTCGGGTGGTGGTGGCGCATCGGGCCCACCAGGACCAAGTATCGGCGGTGGTTTCCTGTCAAAGAAAGATGAGAACGGCCCAAGTTGATGTTCAAGGCGGCTTACCATTCAGGATCAAACTCCCCTCCTGGGTTGTATTTGGCTCTAGTCATTATTAGATATCCAACTTCACTAGAAGAAATCGATGTTTAGATACATGAACAACGAGTCCGAGCACAAACTTACTGTTGGATGTTACGACGTTCTTCACGAAGTTTGCCAACTTCTCCCAGGAGCATGCGAACCTCAGTCGCAAGTGCTTTGCTAAATTCATCAAGATACTGAAGGCAGTTTCGTATGAGCGAGTTTTTAACAAGATACACAATTCACAGGCACTTACCACTTGCACATTGAATGGAACTTGCTCTCGGGCAGTAGCACGGACAGCGTCGAGGGTGTCTTGATGCCGCCGTTCACCTTCAACCCGCCAGTCTGTAAAAAGAAACAGAATCAGCAAAGCACCATTCGAAGACACGCCCACGACACATACTTTCAGAAAGAATGTGGAGCGCCTCCCGCATTTCGATATTTTGGTGGGTGAGCTGATCGATAACAGCTTGAATGTCTGGTTTGCCCTCGTCCTGAAGTCTCCGCTCCTCCTCTTGAATTCGATCAGCCTCGCGGTCTTGCATGAGCCTGGAGACCATATCCTTCAGTTCACGGAACTGCGCATCTTTCTCAGCACGCCTGCCCTGCTTCTCATCCCATCGTTGATCCATAAGCTCCCTCTTCCTGGTGCACTCATCTCGTTGCTCCGAAACCAGCTGTGTGATATCGCCCAATTGTGCGCGCATGGCCTCATCACGTTCGCTGGCAGCCGCCTGTTCCTCGTTCTCGGTCTGTCGGAGCTGCCTTTCACCATCAAGCTCCCCACGAACGCGTGCAAGTTCTTCTTCTAGCTCTTGAACCCTTCGTTCACGCTCTTCCTCCATGCGAGCACGCTCGGCAGCGAATTCAGCATGTTCCCGCTCCCTCTCGGTAGCAATAGACTCTCTTTCGCGCTCAAACTGCTCACGTTCAAGTCTAACTGTGTCCAAAATTTCAGAGGCATGGCGAGAAGCCGCCTCATGAGAAGCGGCATGAATCGATTCGATGATGGAAACATTGTCTGGGTCCACAGATCCAGGAGGACGGACTGGTAGAGGAGGTACGCTGTGTGCTCTCTCTTCCAGCTGAGCGAATAGTGCATCACTGCGCTCTCTTGCCTCGGCCTCACGACGATCCTCGTTTTGGACAAAGACTTGCTCTCGTGCGTCTTCGTTGTGTCGGAACTCATCTTCACGACGGTCTTCAGCTTCACGAGCATCATGAACAACCTGGGTAAGTTCACGCTCTGCTTCGTCCAGTCGTTCGTGCCGCTGGTGAAGGGCATCGTCAAACTCGGTAGTCGCTGGGTCAAAGTGCACATGAGTAGGAGAGTGAGGTGGGGGGACATGGACTATCTGGCTCGGCGGGCGGCCATCATCCTCCTCCGGTACAACGGGTGACACACCTGCCGCGCGGGATCCTGCGCGGGATGGAACACGTGAAGCACCGCGATCTCCACGCGGGTCAGCTTCGTCAGCCACTGTGGAAGGTGCTCGACGGGACCATCTAGCATCGTCGTCAGGCAATCGGTGGCGTGTGCGTCTGTCGTCGTCTTCACGCGTTCGATAATGTAGGCGCCTCGCATCATCTTCCCTTGCAGACGGTGTCCGACGATGCCGTTCGTCGTCGTCATCACCATCGTCGTCTTCCCTTGCAGACGGGGACCGACGACGCGAGGGTCCATCGTCGTCAGACAATCGGTGGCGTGTGCGTCTGTCGTCGTCTTCACGCGTTCGATAATGTGGGCGCCCCGCATCATCTGCCCTTGCAGACGGTGTCCGACGATGCCGTTCGCCGTCGTCATCACCATCGTCGTCTTCCCTTGCAGACGGGGACCGACGACGCGAGGGTCCATCGTCGTCAGGCAATCGGTGGTGTGTGCGTCTGTCGTCGTCTTCAGGCGTTCGATAATGTGGGCGCCTCGCATCATCTTCCCTTGCAGACGGTGCCCGACGATGCCGTTCGTCGTCGTCATCACCATCGTCGTCTTCCCTTGCAGGCGGGGTCCGACGACGCGAGGGTCTATCGTCATCAGGCGTTCGACGGGGTGACCGTCCGGCATCGTCTTCCATTACAGGTGTCCGATGATGCGACCGTGCACCTTGGGATGGTAGAGTCGGAACGTACCCATCATCAGCATAACGCAGTTCATGTTCCAGCTGGGAGGTGGGGCTCCTTGGATGCCGTCCTGGAAGGTTTATCAGAGCAAGCCCGTACACACAGCAGCTCACTTACCTGGTGGAGTTATGATCACTGGTTGGCTGTGTGAATCAGGGTGCGTTCGGCCTGGTTGATCAATCCTGATAATAGTTGGCGGACTGGGCGACTGCGGAGCATCCTCGAACGGCTGAGAACCAGGGATACCCTGACTAGGTGTATGGTGGCGACTGGGTGTATGTTGACGACTGGGTGTATGGTGGTGACTGGGTGCATCCGCTTCCTCAAATTCAGTGGGAGTTCTGTGAGAAGGAGTTCTGTGAGAAGGAGTTCTGTAAGAGGGAGTTCTGCGAGATGGTCCAGGGCGTGAGTGATCGTCATCGTCATAAGTGGGAGTTCTGCGAGATGGTCCAGGGCGTGAGGGATCGTCATCGTCATAAGTGGGAGTTCTGCGGTGAGGGGCGTCCTCTTCATCCCTTGGACGTCTGCCATGACTGCGTTCGTGTCCTGGGTCCCCTTCTTCTGTACGTGTAGGAGAGCGTGAATCAGGGTGTCTGCGGCGGTGGAGGCGGCGACGGGGGCGGTCATCATCCCTATGCCCCCGCGGCGATGGCGTTCGCGAGTACGAGTCACCATGCGGTCGTCTCCGCCCATAGTGACGGTCGGGAGAATAGTCATCATAATAATCGCGACGGTGGCGACGGTCAGGCGAGTAGGATCGACTTCGTCGACGGCCATACCCACGTCTTGGGTAATAATCAGGAGAGTCGGGATGTCGATGATATCTTCGTCGATAACGAGGATCGTCGTATGAAGGGGATCTGCCATGATAGCGTCCATGAGGTGACCGTGAACGCGAACGAGAAACATGTCCTTGGGTACCAGGCACCACGATTGCTGGCGGCTGGCTAATGACATCGATAGGAATTGGATGGTGGGTGGGAGATCTTTCGACATATTCAATACGAGACGGTGATTGTAGTACGATAGGGCCAGGCGAATGGTGCCGGGGGCTTCCTGGTACAACCATTACATGTGGATCCATTCTTGAGCTCGGGGAACCGGAACTGGACCTAGACCTAGAACTGGAGCGCCGCACAACTACTTCCGGCCCCTGGGGAGGTGGGTGAATTATCAAGGGTGGTCCGGTACCAGACCCTGGCATCATCATGCCCGGCGGTTGCCCAAGGCCTGGCATCACTATACCTGGCGGTGGTTGCACAGCGCCTCCATACTGAGGGGCCTGCATCGGCACATGCTGATCTGCCATACCTACTGGAGGAGGGAATGGAGCCTGTTGTGGAGGAATGTTGATGTTGATGTGTTGAGGCTGAGGGCTTCCATGGCCTGATGTGTACTCCCCGGACTGTACTACGGCGGGGATACCTTCTTGATGACTTGGCGCTACGTACACCACACCCTCTGCAGGATGATGTACACGAGGCTGCACATAAGTATGTTGGGTACCCGAGCTGGCGTCGCTTCCCCCGTCATAACTGTGTCGAGCATCACTGTGTTGAAGTATTATTGGGGGAGGTTGTACCATGATATGTCTCACGGACCCATCATCAGACCTCGAATGAGGACTTGTAGGAATAATCCCTTCATCTTCATCGTGAGGGCGATCCTCATACTGAGCGGGACGTTGTTGATATTCGTCGTAACCACCCGGGCCCGGGACTACTGGACCTTGCGCACCTGCAGGGTAAGGGTAAGGTCGTGGCATGTCCTGCCTGGGCCATCGAGGTTCATCGGGTATGAAAGGACTATATTGGTCTGGCTGAGGAGAACCATCATAAGCAGGGATGACAGGGGGCTCTAGTGGAGGCTGGGGGACGAATCCAAGAGGAGGTCCGGGACCAAGAATGGGTGGAGGAACGACAGGTCCACCAGGAATCACGGCGTGGGGCATAGCGACTTGAGGTTGCGGCATTTGCATAGCTAACAGGACCAAGTCAGCGTCCGCAAACCAGCAATGAGATCTACGTACTTGGATGCAAACCTGGTTGGACGCCGGGCTGCATCCCCAATCCCAGTCGTGCAAGATCATTTCTGAGCTCATCGACACGAGCGGTTACTCCCCGTAGTTCTGCTTGACGGTCCTGGACATCCCTTTCGAGCCATTCATTTAGACCTCTCATATACCTCATCAATTCTCGTTGTTGGTCCACTGTCGCAAGTTGCGCGAGACGATGTTCCTAATGCAAAACAATTAGCACCCCGATGGTATGTCACTAGCGCAACTTACCCGAAGAATGTTCATCAATGTGTCAAAGAGTGGCATCTGCACTACGGTCTGCGAGAGAGCAATCAGGACCGCGGAAATCACACCCTAAAATTTACTCACTGGTCCCGGAGGCATTGGCACGTATTGGCGACCGCCTTGCTGGCCAGGGATACTGGGCGGAGGAGGCACACCCTGCAGAATTGTGAAGGTTAGATCTTACAATTACAGCTGTGAGGGACATACCAAGCCTCCTGCTCTGGGGGGACGGTACCAGCTTTGAGGGTCGCGAGTGTCGTCACTGGGTTCAAGGTTAGCTGGTGCGCTCGGAGGTCTTCCGTGCAAGTTAATCTACGCGGAAACTTAGCATATTGATTAGTTTCAACAGCAGCACTTACAGGTTCAGGAGGGGGGATACTAGTAAGTGGGCGTGTGCGTGCAGGATCGGAAAAGACCCCGGGTGGTGGTACTACAGGTGGTTGAGGATGTGGCCTAGACACAGGCGGCATTTCAGGCTCTTCCATAGTTGCAGGCACGGGTGTCCGGCGAAACGGTGCATGGCGACGACGGCTACTGCGATCGATGGGTCTATGTTGAATCTCGGGCGAGAACACCACCGGTTCTGTGCGACTGGGGAACGTCGCGGGCCGTGCTATGGGACTAGTACTCCTTGACCTTGGAGGGCGTGCCGCAGGTTGGTAAGCGAAGGGGATTAACGCTGGAGGCGGCTGAACGCCTATAGGCACTTGAGACGAAGGTGCCTGCAATAACGCAAGCAGCTCATCATCGAGGTTTCCGCGAGCTCTGCGCGGCTGAGGTTGTGCAAGAGGAACGCGGTCCCTCAGGAGCCGCGTCCATTCCTGCCAGCGCAGCTGGAAATCCTCTGCATCTGGATCAGTACCAAGCTCGGAAATGGATTCTGATGGCGGCTGGATGGGGACTGGTCGTTCAGTCTCGACCTGTCTATCGATGAGCTGACGCAAAAGAACTTCAACAGTCTGAAGCCGCTCGTTGAACTCCGTAGTGTCAAGAGGACCTGCACGTGTCTCGCGCAACTCGTCCAGCATATGGTTTGTTGAGACCTGGCCCTCCCAAAGGGCGGTTGTCTGCTCTCTCAATGAGGTTAACATGTCTCTCAGCGTCTCAATCGTAATGCTATCGCGCTGCCGCACGGTGGCGGCCGATGCTGTCGAAGGTGTAGGTGACGAAGGTGGAGGCGTCGGCGATGACGAAGACGTTGCCGATAAGCTGGGTCCAGGGGACGGTTCGCTGGAAGAAATCTCGGATGGCGTAATTGATGATGAAGATGAGGACGACGACGAGGGCCAAGATGGCTCCCTCGAAATGGAATACGACCTCTCCACGGTCTCCACTTCCAACTCCGTCTCCAACAGACTCAAGTCGTCGTCCGAATGATGCGAAGACAAGAATGACATGCCTGAACTAAGCGAACTTGGGGAGGAGGGGTGCACAGGGGGTGGGGACATCTCGACAAGGGTGATACCCAGCCTCTGCGGCCTTGGGCCACTGGGGACAGTTACTCTGGGCGTCGAGAGCACACTGCTGCCCCCGACAGACATGTCTCTGGTTGGCACGGGTGGCGATCTCCCTACGACGAGCCTCGTACGGACGTACTCGGACAAATCATACAGTTCGTCCCGGATAGCACGCACATTTTCTGATATTTCTTGCGTCTCCTGCCCGCGGAACTGGTCGATTTCGTGGATGTGATGAAGAAGACGGTCAATATCATGCGTAATGGTTTGCTCGATGTGCGTGTGCGTGTGTTCCGTTTCGAGGACAGAATGGATGGAAGGAATATCGTCATGTGGTGTAGTCATACTCACACTCATCGACACCGAAGGAGGGGCAGGGGATTGTGGGAGAGGCACGTTCCACGGCAAGGGGGAGGGTGTTGGCATCTGCAACGAACACACTCATCAGCATTTCAACCAAAATCACATAAAGAACTACTCACATATCGCACTGACTGCTCACTTCTCGTCGAAAGCAAAGACGGCACCGTCGAAATGTCACTGACAGCTCTCACACTAACTGCATCCTCGTCCTCCACCTCAATTGCGATGCTTGACACACCACTGACGGTGGACGCAGTCCTCGACAAGGAACTTGACGCACTCGTCGACATCGTCAGTGGGGTAGGTCCACTGGAGGGCGAAGACACAACCTCTGATGGGTGAAGCATCTGCATAGGAGACGATGTAAGTGAAGATACCGTGTCCGTGATAGGCGTCAGCCTCGCGACACTGCTCAGCGGCGATACGCTCGGGCGCATAAATGACGTCTCAAAGCTCCCATCGATGCCTTCCTGCAATGCGACGCTCTGCGCACTAGGGGTGGGCTGCAGTGCAGAAGAATCAAACGAGATGTCCGTCTCTGAAGGCCATTGGGAAGGGTGGACAGATGGCGTGATTGCCTCATCATGATCAGAAATCGAAAGAGCTGGAGTCTGTTCGGTTCGAGGTGTCGCGGTGACGAGGGGCTCGCTCGACTCTGTCAAGCTCGAGATGGACTCATCAAGGTCTGGCTGCGTGGGGCCCAGCTCGCTCTCGGTCAGCGAATACGATACCGACGAGTCGGTGTGGAAGCTAATGGGCGCTTGCGTCTCGAGAGCCTCGGGAGTAGGTGGAGCGCTCTCCAGCAGGCTCTCATCCTCGGTAATCTCTTCCTGCGCGGTGACAGCCTCAGGCGTGATCGATATCTCCACCGCTGGTTCCTCAGAAACAATACTTGGAACTACGCTGGGTGACTTCGGCGGGGGTGTGGGCGGCAAATCGACTTCCACTTCGACTTCCTCTTCCATTTCCACTTCCTCTTCCTCTTCCTCTTCCTCTTCCTCTTCCTCGTGCAAGTAAATGGGCTCCTCAGCAAGGGGGAGTTCCATAACCAGTCCCGACCTCGGCGTACTCAACCCCTCTTCGCTGGGGATCGTAATACAAACGCTCGCCGTCTCATACTGCGTCTCCTCCTTGTCGCTCTTACACACCTCTGCTGTCCAGAAATCCGTCTCGGTCTCGGTCTTGCACTTCTCCGCTGTGACATACTCTGTCTCTATGTCGCTCACGCATCGCTCAGCAGTTACGAATTCTGTGCTCACGCAGGTTTTGCACGTGTCCAATGTTTGATAGTCTGACTCGCTCGGGATCGTTGGCAGGCTCTTGAACGACGCAGTGCTCGGGCTAGGTGAGGCGTGCGCTGTGGTGTACCCCTCGCTCCCACTGCTGTCTTTCTCCTCCACGGCTAAAAATCCTTCTGTCGCCGTCGTGGGTGTCCGGCTCCTTGTCCATCCGCTCAGCGTCGACCTCGTTGTCGTAGAGTGTTCCCTGTCAGAGGGTTCCTCGCTTGTAGAGTATGCACCATACCGCCGTCTCCGAACCTCAGGAGTACGAGATAGAGATGGCGAACTGGGGGTAGGGGCATAACTGCCACTCGTATATGTATAGGGCGTGCTGCTCGTGTACCCACTAGAGGAATAGGTGTACGGTGTTCTTGACCTCCCATCGCTCGACGAGAACGGTGTCCGCGAACGCCCATCGCTCGACGTGTAAGGCGTATAGCTCCCGCTCCCGTCATGCGAGTCTCCAAGGTACGAATTACTCTCCGTGCGTCTATAGCTCAGAGTGCTCGGCACGATCTGCGTATTCGACCCGCCGCTCGTGAACTCAAATGCCGTCTCGTCTGTCACTAAGCCTGTCGTTGTTCGGCCACCGCTGCCATTCCCGCTGCTAGTCGTCCTAGAACTGTCTGCCGAGTAAAAGTCCGAGTCGAACCGAGAGCCAGGCGCGCTGGAGGTGCGTGAGCCAGCGCTGAAGAACTCCTCCTCACTGACACTGAGCACTCGGTTCCTGATCTTCCCAGTAGGAGGCGGGGTGACTCGAACATCGCTTCCCAATCTAGGGCCACTGCTCACTGTCACAGGGCTTCCCTCTCCCACACCCAGTATCCCACCACTCTCTGAACTGAAGGCGTCGTTGACCAAGCTCAACCCAAAGCCTAGACCGGGCTTGGCAGAACGAGCACGCGATACAGCACTAGCGAACTCCTCGTCGAGATCTGTAAGAGATGAAGTGCGGCGCAAGGATGACGATCGGGATGGAGCGATGATGCGCGGGTCAGAGGGGTACAGGTACGATGTATCATCCGTGGTTCTGGTGAGTCCATGGCCACCCACACTTGGCACTCTACTCGCACTCAGGACTCAGCCCTCCGGAATCACTGCCCAAATCTGACAGACTCGGGATCGTATGCAGGGGGGGCACGAAGACTGTACTCCTGCTCCCGGCAGAGGTGGATGTGGTAGAGGTAATGGAAAGAATGGTGCCTATGCTGCCTGTGGGAGAACCAGATTGGGAGCGGCTTGGGAGCGATAAGGAGCGGTCCAGTGCTTCCCTGTTCACATATTATCATGTAGGTCAATCAGATACCCATCAGAATCGCCCAACTCTAATGGCATCGCGAATTACTCACCAAATTGCACTCACCCATCTTACTCTCTCCCTCGCGCTCTCCGCCGCAAGTCGCTCGACACCATCGCCATACAACAACTGGAATGGACACAACACTTCCAATAGGCTCACGCCATCATCAGTCACCTACCAACATATTCTATGATCAGCGTTCTCCATCCCATCACCACGTGAGAACACGTACCTGCGCTGCCGCGCTCACTCCCCCAACATCGCCTCTCGCTCCAGGATGCGTAAAACCAGGGGTACTCCTTACTTCTGTACAATTGATCAAATCCAAGCTCACTACACCCCGGCCGCCTCCAGGAGCGCTCCAAGAAAGAATAAGCACGTGCGGGTAGAGCAGTGCAGAGCATTTTACCCAACGGTATGGTGTTGGGGAGTGAACATTGAGATACCAGAGGGTGCCTATGCGGATGGGCTGCGTATAAGGAATACAGTGAGATGAGAACTTAAAGCTAAAAATAGAATAGGACATACCTGCCGATTCTCCCTTGACCCCAGATCAGTCATATCAAAAGGCGGTGGTATGAGGCTGCTCGCGGAGCTCACTCTCCTCCTCGGTACATTGTTTCCATTGCCCGATATTCCTTCGTTTTCCCTGTTCCTGTTATTGCCTCCGTGTACGTTGCCCATTCCAACATTCCTGTCAGGCGTCACCGGCAGTTGTCCACGCGGTCCCTGACGCGACGCGCGTCTGCGAAGGGAGAACAAACCCTCCATCTACACCCCTCAGCACGCGTGTACGCCAACTTGCAAAGTCACGCACCTTTGGTACTGGAGCCGGAGACATCGCGCTCCCGCCTTCACTGCTCTCACTCTTCGCTTTCCCTATCCCTGGCGTGCGTTCCTTCCACGCCGCTACGATGTTCCGCACGCTCGTCAAGGGGCTCCTGGGGCTCGTGTTGGTCTCATTCTGAGGAGCGGTGCTGCGACGCAGAGCGGTCTGAGTTTGGCGCGTGGGCGTGGTGTCATCATGTCTCCCTGGATTGACAGGAATGTCAGCACAAAGAAGTTGAGGCTTGAAGACTCATTGACACACGCACCCCTAGCAACCCCAAAGGCACTCGAAAACGTACTCGCAAAATCGCTCGGGCTTAGTTGTGTCCTCCCTGTCAGGTTCGCTGTCGCCGTCACTGTTCCACTGCCACTGAACGTCCCAGTAGGCGTGCCAAACCCGCGCACTGGCGGACTTAACAAACTCGACAAGCTGAGGTCGGTCCCACCTCCACCTGAAGAAGTCGAGACTGTGGAGCGTGAATCTGAAGATCTGCTTTTAGCGGGAGAGGAGGGGCGGGAAGTGGTGTATCCCGTGGTGGTATACGCCCCTGTCCCCTGTCCCTGTGGTATATCCGTATCCGGTCGAAGTAAATCCTGTGGTATAGCCGTATCCAGTCGAGGTGTACCCGGTGGTACTCCCTAAATGAGGCGTGCTCTGAGTGGTAGGTAAAAATGGGCTGGTAGTCCTCTCTCTTTCTTTGCCGGGGGTACCCGAGCGGTCCTCGAAGAATGCAATAAGATCACCCGTGCGACGGCTAGTTGTGGGTATATCTGTGGCGCCACGTGTGTGTCCTTGGGAATGCGTGCTGAGTCTGTTGGCATTGCCAGTGGCTTCAGTCGCCGACCGAGCATGTGGGTTGGAGATTGTGCTTAGGCGATGTGCAGACAGACGGTTCTGGGCAAAGGAGGTCGGTCGGCTAGGGTTCTCGGTGCGTTCTGAGATTGTGCTCAGGATCCGGGGGTCGCGTGTAAAATAAGTGCCTGTTGCTGTTGCGGTGTCTGCCGAGTACGACGTGCCAGTGTGAGAACCTGTACCAGGTGTACGGAGTAGATGTAGTGAATGACGTGTAGGATGGCCGGGAAGATGACCATTGGGAGACAGCGTCCTGAGTAGCATTGATCTCAGCGTCAAGGTCAAGTTCTGTTAGAGCTGCTTCGACTTCAGCGTGTTCTGCAAAACTGTCATCGTAACCATGGCCATCGTAGCTGCGGTCAGAGGGAGAGGGGGGAGGACTAAAAGCAACGCGTCGGAGGAGGCCTGGTGAAGCGGATGAGTCTGTAGATGCGCGAGGGGTATCTGGATAGAGAATTGGTAAAATGCGGGGTTGGGAAAGACATGCCACCGACCAGAATCAGAATCAGAGATAGACGAATATGTCGTCGTGCCAAAACCTGGTGAGCGCGGGTCGAAGCTCGACATCGCCCGCGTTTCTTCTGTCAGTACTAGATCGTCGTCGCCGTCGCTGTCAAAAGGTCAGTACAAGCATCAGAATCTAGAAAACACAAAGTATGCCTTCAACAACCAACACTTCAGGGCAGGCACTGTCGCGACCGCGTTCAGTCACGTGCGTGTTGCAACTGTCAACAGAACTTACCACGATCATTAGTAGTCTCTCCTAGCATTGTGCAAGCGTGTTCCTTCAATTCCAACGATGCGAGAGGTCGGCTTGTTAGCCTAGCAGAGAAGAAGGAACACAGTAACTTGGTGAAAAGCATTGTTTTGCATCTGACTCTGAATCACGCTCCTTTTACAATAATCAGCAAGACAAGTTCGGTTTGAGTTGCCTTCCGCCCTTCCCCTCTCCAAGTCATCCACGCAGGTATATTTCCAGCTAGCAATGTGACTTCCTCTCGAGCTACCCACGTGCTTGCCCAAGGGTCACGCAGAAGCATGAAGAGAGTGCTCTTATCAACATGAAATTCGGAGTACGTGTGTTGCTATTAGTATCACTGAAGAACCTCAGCTTGGGGAAGTGTTATCGGTGATCAAATCCCTCGGGCTTGTGAGTACTACTGCATGTACTATATTAAAGCGATAACAGTCATGTTTGGGGACGAGGCAGCGCCCTTCCGACTTGGACAGCGTAATGGTTCTCTGAAAGGGGCCAGTCATGAACCAGCTCGTCTTCTTCCAGCGCTCTCCAATGGGGTGATGGTGTGGCGCGAATATGAGAGAAATCCTGGGGCAAGAAAGGGAGTTCGGTACGGTCGTTGACAACCAGAGGTTGTTGATCAGCGGTTGTCTGAGGTAACGTCGGCATTGTCACGCAATTAAATATATGAGAAATAACGGACCTTCAGCTCGCTCGGGTACGCTCCGAACCTCACATGATCACAGCTCTCGATGATTGGATTCGACGTAATGTCAAGATACGCATCGACGGCAGTAGAATTGTGCATCCTAAACTGGAGCACAGTAGAGGCATAAAACGCGCAACATGCACAGACAAGATATCCCTACCTGGTGACATCTAGCAACAACCACGCAATTTGTTAGGTCGTGTAACATGATACTTCCATCGACGGTCCCGAGAATCAGAATTGAATTCTGAATATCGCGGATGTGGAGCGCTGAGAGGGAAACAGCAGACAGGGTTGACTCATCAGTTAGTCGCAAGAAGATTCAAAATGCCGCTCGATATTCTTGTTATAGACACCTCTATTTGATCCGCGGATGTGCTGGTGCCAGAAAGGCACGATCTAGAGAGATAACAATTGGAGCGGTCTGATATCGTTCTGGAGGCACTAGATATGATTGTTACAGGTATTGCTGGTGCAATCACAGGAGTAGGCTGTGCCGCAGTCTCTGCAGATGCTGATGATGGTATCTTAGCCTTCCGTTTAAAGGCGAATTTCGTTTTCCCTGCGGCCAATGATCGTAATCCTTCGAGTGACTTTTCTAATGCTTTGAGTTGCTTTCCGATTTCGTCACCTCAGATATCAAAATCGGACACAGGGCACGCACCAGTTCGCATTGTCTTTGATCATAGCTTGGAAGCCTCCCCGTGGCTTCAGTCAAACGCTTGTTGAGAGCCTGTATTTCTCCAGCGATGGAGTGTACGGAATCTGCATTTGCATCTTTAAGACGAGAGGCAAGTTCTACGGGCTAGTGTCAGTGGAGCAGGTGTAGAGGTGAATTCGGGTTTTACCAGAACAAGACGCTTGGAAAGAAGAAGTAAATGCTTGAGCAAATGTCCAAGTTGCCTCTAGGCCGTCGGCGGATATCATGGTGGTCAAATAGAACCAATAAGTGTAAGTTCTTGAAATGATCGAGCTAAGGCAGGATTCCTTATTTATTACCTTGAAAATTGGAGTTTAAATAATCATTTACTCGACTATAACTGGTCTTCAATCTAAAGCCATCATCCCCAGCTTACTTACATCCATACCGAAGTCGGAAGCCCTTAGCCTATGAACTCTGGTCAATCGCAACGAGTGGAAGACAAGCTTGTCCTATGCCACTTATCCAGCCCATGATGACCATCGTCTTGTTCGGGGGTATTGAGATCTCAACATCCAAGACCGATCATGTCCACGACCGACAGACTAGGCTGCGACAATCCAATCAGTTCGGATGGCGGCCTAGTGTAGTCAAGGCAAGTTTTGATCCTCGATGCATCTCCCCGTTCAGGAATTCGCTCTCGTGATAATATTTGATGCTCCAATGTGGCGGCTCACTTCTCTTTTTCAAGCTTCAAGTTATGTTCTCTTCAACTTCCATTCGGTCAAGACTTACTCCGCTTCTTACTTGAGCTCATTCTAATCTCATTATGTTACTGTACTCATCACCGTACGTAATTCGAATGTTGTCGGAATCGTGCAAGCCTAGAATGGCCTGACTTGGAATCAACGAGTCGGAAGCGGCCGGCCCATTAGGCATAGATCGTACGGTGCTTCCTTGAACGTTCCAAGGCAGTGTGCAAATAAGTAACTCTTGCTAATGATATGTACTAAGTAGAGGCTCCACCCCAAATTCCCAAAAATTCCATTTCCCTTTGTGTTCGATACGATTTCTGTTTCATGTCCAACAATCAGTTAGCAGAGAGCTGTCTGGCTGTATTATGCGCCTCCTGCTGTAGGTCATGCCGTTCAAATCATCCTTCTCCATTAATCGCGCACCGACAATTAGGTGTGGTTATCACGACTTCACTCCAACAATGGTGTGACATCCGTGAGTCTCCCTTGGTCTGTATCATTGATATCAGTCATATCTTAAGCACGGACTATTAAAGATGCATTCGGCGCTGATTGCAAATGTTGTGGTGGCCCACGCGGGTGCTGTAATAGTTGTTTCGAGTCCTCCTTGGATGAGGACAATTTTGAGCAGAAACTCAAGGAAGATACGGAACGCAGAGAGGCTGCTGCTCGAAGGCTTGTTGATGCTCAACCTGCACCAATAGAAGACATGAACTCGGGAAGCTCCACAGACAAGCCGATCCCGTTGAAATAAGTGTGAGGCAGTGCTGGTTCTTATCTGCACATATACAAGGCTGATGAATCTGTTGCAGCCTGTGACATCGTACTGCGAGTACCCATAGCATTGTGTACTGTCGGCGACCTTAGGGACAGATGTGACCATAAACTTGTGGATTCCCTTTCCCCTTTATGATAACAAATTGTGTTTAGCGCCAGGTACGTGTAACGCGATCGTTTTACTGGGGTAAGTCGATTTGAAACGGAGTGTCGGCAACGTCCTATAAGCACGGGCATTCTGCACTTAATTCCATCTACACCTTCGCAACCTTGGGCACACTTTGTCCATTGCTTCACATCTATCAGTCATGTCGGACGCAGAAACTTGTTTGAGTTCTCTATGCGGAGGCTGCTGTACGCCATAACATGTTCCGCCAATCTGCATTCGTTGACCAACGTTAATGCAGGCATCGCACTGACAACTGCTATAGGAGTCTGGTGCAACACAAGTTCGTTCTCACTAGGCCGGCGCCTTCTCACCGAGTTTATTAATTAAATAGATGCGGTTGGCGCTAACATCAAATGCTGCGGTTTGCAAGGGTGTTGTGGAGGTTGTTGTAAGGATTCTTTCGATGAAGATAATTTCGACGAGCAAGCGAGAAAGGAGATGGAACGGACGAAAGACGCCAGCCAACCTGTCAAAAATCAGCCCGGGCCATCTACTAGTATGACTGCAAACACGACGGAAGGCGCGAGTGGGGCCCTTAAGAATGCTTCACCAGCACATAATCAGAACTACGACTCGGACTCGGACTCGGACATGCTGTGTACTACTACGTAGTGGTCTACTTGAACACGATTCGGTGCTGAACGTGTGGACATGGCTTTTCAGAAAGCTTTGAGACATGAAACTTCGAGACCTTGAGACCTCTTTCCAAGGAAAGAGTCCAAAAGAGAATCTGCACGTTGCAAAGGTTGCGATTGAAGCGACATCATTGACATGACATTGCGGAAGCAAACATGCCGGAATTCGGGAGACCTTGCTTCCGATGCATCTACCGCGTTCAACGTGTACTTTGGACATGCAAGTTATAGTAGGACAACAAACTGTGTTTCGCCCAACTTGGGCAGGCGAACCTTTCCTATAGTAAGTTAGAGCCACGTATTGGCGACCTATAAGTACGGGCATTCAATGTTCCGCACTTGAAGCTTGATCATTAGCATCTACACCTTTACAACCTTGCAGGTACTTTGAATTGCTTCTCAGACGTAGGACTAGTCATGTCAGACGCAGGAAGCTGTCTGGGTTCTTTATGCGGAGGCTGCTGTACGCCAAACCGCGTTCCGCCAATCTGAATGCATTGACCAAAATATTAACACAGGCATCGTGCTGACAACTGCTCCGGCAGCTTGGTGCAGCACAAGTTCGTTCTCCGTATTGACATCTAACTATGTAAGCTCATTGTTGAAGTAGATGCGATTGGCGCTAATGTGAATTGTAAAGTGCTGTCGCGGTTGTTGCCGGGATTCTTTCAATGAACATCATTTTGACGAGCAAATAAGGAAGGAAATGGAGCGAACGAAAGACTCCAGCCAGCTCGTCGAAACTCAGCCCGGGCCATCTGGTAGTATGACTGCAAACATGACGGAGAACACGAGTGGGGGCCCTAACCATTAATGCTTCACCAGCACCGCAACAATCATAACGGAATTTGTAAGTTAGCTTTCGTGGTGAACGAGACACAGGCGCACTGATGGTTGGAACAGCTCGCGGATGCTTTTTCTCATATGCCAGTCTTGGGACCGAGGAGGTACAAGTTATCAGTCCTATGCCATGTAGTCAAGCCTGTATGACATATACACAATGCTTGTTACTGAACGTGTGTGCAGTTGACATGAACTTGGGGTCAAAAGTTCATCAGAAAGCTTTAGGGCAAAATTTTGAGGCCTTGAAAAGAGTTCCAAAAGAGATTCTGAAGGTTGCAATTGAAGCGATTCCATTGACATGATGGTGCAGAAGCAAACCAGCTGAGCGGATGAATGTCGGAAATCGGAAGACTTGCTGCCACTCTCCGAGTCGCTCTGGGCTCAGCTTCATCATTGCTGACATACCGCGTGGAAAGTTTACTTTGGACAGCAAGTCTTAAGCTTGACCGGTCGACCATCCACAATCAAGGCTTCTGCTGAGTCGTGACAAGGGAGCGAATCTACCCAAGGCTACGCGTATTTCCACCCGATTGTGTTGCGACCAACTTTATAATCATTTATTCAATATAATTCGACTCTCGTGTCATACTCCATTAATCTTCGACGACTTGTTGGACATTTGGAGACTCATCGGCAGAATACAGTGCTACGAATTATTCCGGGCATCTATCTTGCAGACATATCAGTAAGTGCGAGTTAAGTCTGTTTAAGGCAGCTTAAGTAACGTGGTATTTTACTGATGCATAATACCAGAGCCTAGGAATCGAGCCTCGCTGTACCGAAGCCCCTGGACGATTGCTGGATCCCGAACTTATATTAACTGAGAGAAGTAGGCGCAGACATGGGGAACGTGCAGTCGGGCTCTACGCTTACAAGGACAAGTGGAGCATTGGATTCATTTGTGACCGAGCTGGGAGGAGACATTGTGTATGACAAGGGGTGAGCCATCGTCACATACACCTCTGACATTCGCGTCCACTCTTACCCTTCTGCATAGACTCAATCAGGCGCGCTTCCTCAAGACTGTCAAATGTAGACACCGAAATGGATACCTTGTTGTCAAGATATTCATCAAACAAGACCCTGGAATCAATCTCAGAACCTACCAAAGAAAGCTGAAGGGTACGTGGTTTCAAGGCGCCACGTACACCCTGCTAATTTCGAGCAGCGGATAGGGAGGCTCTACTGGATATCCCAAATATCTACACCTACCAAACATTCTTTGAGACGGAGAAAGCGGGATACCTCATTCGTCAATGGGCCGGAAGTAACTTGTATGATCGTATAAGGTGTGACCTGAGACGCGTGTCTTTATTTTTGTGCTCATTTATTCAGTACTCGACCCTTCCTCTCTATCATTGAGAAGAAATGGATTGCTTACCAACTTCTCACCGCACTCTCTCAAGCACATCTGCACAAAACCCCTCATGGAGATATCAAGTCGACAAATATCCTGGTCACGTCGTCAAATTGGATCTATGTGACCGACTTTGCTGGTTCATTGAAACCTACGCGCCTCCCTCTAGATGATCCTTCAGACTTCTCATTCTTCTTCGATACCAGTGGACGGCGGATTTGCTATGTCGCCCCAGAACGATTTTATAAGGCGGAGAAAGAGACGAGGAAAGCGTGGGCAAACGAGGAAGGCGAAAGGAAGGAGCCCATGGTGACCGAGGCGATGGATGTCTTCAGTGTGGGCTGTGTCATCGCGGAAGTGTTTCTTGAGGGCGCGTCTCTTTTCTCGCTCAGTCAGCTGTTTAAGTATCGGGAGGGAGAATACAGTGTAGAAGCCCAACTTTTGGCAATAGGTGATGAAGGTATACGAGTGAGTGACGACCAGTCCCCATTTTCTTTCGAAGCTCACCTGTCTTCTATGATTTAGTCGATGATCAGACAAATGATTTCATTGGATCCTGCAGCACGACCAACCTTTGACACGCTCCTGGCAGGTGCACGAGGCACCGTCTTGCCCGAGTGTTTCTACTCGTTCTTGCACGAGTATGTGGCTTCCGTTGGCGAACGTCCTTCTTCGCTTCCTTTTCCCTCCTCGTCATTCTCCTTGTCGAATGCTGCTCCCTCCAATCTTCCTGGAGCTACTCCCAGTACAACGATTAAAGCGCCAAGCAAGGAGACAGTGGCAACGGCTGCTGGTGGAAATGGGAATGATAGTGTACTTCCTAGTGATAGCGACCATAGGTTGGAGCGAATTTGGGAGGACTATGAGAATGTGGACCCGTACCTCATTGACGACGCAGATGTCGAGAAGACTGTGATGGATGTCAAGTTGAGTTCGGCAGCCATTCCGCTGGACCCTCCAAACCTTTCCAGGTATGCGTTGTGTTTAGCGTCGGGCAAAGCTGGTACATCGTCTCACATTGCTTTTAGGATATCTTTCCTGTCTCCTTGCATATTCCGTCTCATTCCTCAAATCGACACCCAACTCCCGCTGAAGATGGTCCTGCGCTCATACTTCTCTCCCTCGTTCTAGCCAATATCCGTAACTGCCTTCTCCCTTCGTCTCGCCTCCGTGCTCTAGATGTATTGCTCGCTCTATCGACTCGGCTGACTGATGAGGCGAAGCTTGATCGAGCCGTGCCATACATCGTAGAGTTGTTGCGTGATGAGGCTGCAATAGTTAGGGCAGCAGCAGTAAGGACGTTGGTTCAGATTGTGCGTACCCCTTATGTCATTAATTCCGCTGTGCTCACGAGTAAATTCTTTGTGTAGCTGACTCAAGTAAATGTTATCACTCCTTCGAACGCATCAATCTTTCCAGAGTATATCATTCCGAATGTGCGTTACCTCGTGCAAGATCCAGAGGTTTCTGTTCGGGCAATGTATGCGCAGTGCATTGCTCCCCTCGCTCAGACTGCCGACCGCTACCTTGAGATGGGACAAGCTCTCAAGGCACACGGTGTTTCTCCTGGGATCAATGGCGACAGACAGGAGTACGAGGAAACGCACTTCGAGGCAAGTCATATAAGCTCTCTTTGCTCTGTCTTACATCTGAGTCTTGATGATAGGTCTCGTACGACGTCATGAAACAAGACCTCCTCCTCTCCATCCAGGAACAGCTGTCAACGCTTCTCATGGATCCCTCTCCCATTGTCAAGAGAGCGGTGCTGCACAATATCAACGCGCTTTGCGTCTTTCTTGGCGGCCAAAGAACAAACGATGTCGTCTTGAGCCATATGATCACGTACTTGAACGACCGAGACTGGCACCTCCGCCATGCATTTTTTGAGAGCATCGTCGATGTCGCGGCGTGTGCTGGAGGTAGGAGCCTGGACTGAATATATCCTGCCGCTGATGGTACAGGCACTTTCCTGGTAAAGTTGACGGCATCTGTAGTTGAATACTTCTGACGCCTCTGGTTCTAGATGTGGAAGAAACTGTGGTAGCGCGGGTACTCGCCGCCCTCACTAGCCTTTGCGAGTTGGGTCTTTTCCAGAAGATGCGCATTTGGGAGCTGATGAGTGCCACTCTCCCGTTTTTCTACCACCCCAATATTGGATACGACAGGGTATGGTTTACACGTTCATTTGATGGCAGGAGACTGCCTAATCTGTGTAACTTCAGGTGCAGCTTCCTTTATCGCAGCTGCAGCAAAATGCCTACCTCAAAGCGACGTGTGGTGCATCCTGTACCCCTCGTTGCGCCATCTTTTGCGTTCGGACGTCAAGGAGATTGAAGAGCAGAGTCTATTGTCTGCAATGAAGGCACCAGTAAGCCGAATTTCATAGATCTAGGTTCGCTGCTCATGACTTCAGATACCACGTCCCGTTTTTGATGGCGCTGTGCAATGGGCAATGAGGGCGGAGAAGACGACCTTTTGGAGGGGACATCGTAAACCAGCTTCGAAGATGGAATCGCCAAAGGAAAGCATAGTTTCCATGCGAAAGGCAGGGACCGGCGGTATTGGGCGGAATAAGTCAGAAGAGTGAGTGGGTTTATTTAAAGCCATGGCGGGGCTGATATATGCAACAGGGACGAAGGTGCAGTTGCTGAAATTGCAGAACCTTGGTATGACACCTGCTGATGAGATGAAGCTCACGGCAATGCGGGACTATGTCCTTAAACTTGCCAATAATGCATCGAGGTTGGTTCACCTTTTACTATTTACGGCTTTCTTTGATCGATCTTCTGGTAGTTTCGCATCCAGACCAAGAACAGAACCAGAATTGGAAAAGAATCTTCGTTCGATGGGAGACGTTGAACTGCAGAAATTATCCGTCGTTCCTCAGACGGTCTTCCTCAAGTCAAAGTCCTCTACGTCCGATATGACTGTAACGCCCAGACCTTCTCGCTTGACATCCTATTCGCGCAGGCTTGACTTCCAAGGACGCCTCGGTACGCCACGTATGAGCAGGGCTTCTAGTGTCGACCATGGAGCAACTAATCCTGCGCTGGAAGACCTAAAGCGGAGATTAGCTGCTATCAATGGCTCTTCATCATCGCTTAACCTCACCGCTGCTGCTCGGGAACGCCAGGCAGTGCAATCCCCCTCCCTTCCGCCTTCCACTTCGCAGCCAGCAACTCTCGCGCTTCCTGCTCAGCCCCCGGGACATGATCGCCCGAGCAGCCCAACAGATTCGGTGGTGTCTGCTACCAATTCATCGACTGTCCGGACTACGCACAGGTTGCATGTCGGAAGCACAGACGGGCAGAAAGCTGCTCCTGCGGTTGGCTCATCCAATACGAATGCAGTGGGTTTACTGGAGGCGCCATCTAAGATGCGTCCAGAAGGTTCTCCAGAACGGTCGGGAAGATCGTCACCGATCTCACTTGCTGGAACTGCGAGAGGTGTGAACAGACCCCGTATATCCTCCATGCTCCCTATTTCGACCTACGGTATGTTGAAAGCTACCATAATTGCTCACCGCTCACATCTTTCACATGATTTACAGATGGACCGGAACCTGGCATTAACAATCTGCTCGAGAATATCTACTCGGACAACAACCGCGAGCTGCAGCATGACTTCGGTCCAAAAGTGCATGAAGGACCTGTTCGTCGACGCAATACAGCCAGACAAAGCTTTATTACACGCGACAGCAGCAGTCGGCGAACAGAAGCCACCCTCATCGCTCACCTACAGTCTCATACCGACTGCGTTACTGCGCTGGCTGTATCTCCAGACCATGCATTCTTTGTTTCATGTTCGGATGACATGACTGTCAAAGTATGGGATACTGCACGGCTGGAACGGAGTGTGACAAGTAAGCCGCGGCATACGTACAGCCAGCATCATGCGCGTGTCAAGTACGTTTGCATGCTGGAGGGTGTGCATTGTTTTGCCAGCGCAGCAGAGGATGGGAGCTTGCATGTCATCAGGGTGCACGTCAATCAAAGTGGGTCTTTGCCGAAGTATGCAAAGCTTCAAACCATTCGAGAATATCGAGTGGACTCGCCTGGCGAATATATTACATGCATGGTCCACTACAATTCAGGTAAGATATTGATTTATCTCGTTTCAACCCGTTTGGTGAAACGGTTTTGATCAGATGTCGCTTCAAATCTTGTCTTTGCGACAACGCACTCTGTCATCACCATTCTGGACTTGCGGACCATGCGAGTCTTGCAGCACATGCAAAACCCGCGTCATTTTGGACCCATCACTTGTATGTGTTTGGACCGCAAACGCACATGGATTCTCGTGGGCACTTCTATGGGCGTGCTCTCACTCTGGGATCGGCGCTTTGGCTTGCTTCTCAAGAGCTGGCAAGTCGGCAAAACTACCTCAGGAAAATCGAGAGTGAACCAATGCGTCATCCATCCCACAAAGGGAAAAGGGAGTTGGGTAATGGTTGCTGTCGAGAGCTGGAAGGGTGGTCTGGAGTCTTCACCCATAAGCCTCATTGAGGTCTGGGACATCAAAAACGGTATTCTGATGGAGAGCTATATGACAAGAACCACGTCTACGCCAACAGAGTGCGCCCCCGAACCTATAGAGCATTCGGCAGTGGAGGCCTCACAGAGCCCAGCTGCGGCCATCGCGGCTCTTGTCAATACTAGATACCCAGGTGGGACTGCGCACGCCAATGCCAGCAAGAATGGAGGACCATCTCAAAACGCCCGGCTTGATGAGGCGCTTCCGGCACCCTCACATGATATTCGTGCAATAGTAGCTGGAGTCGACTTCGGACATTCCGGCGTGCATAGGTCCGAAATCGTGGATTTGTCGGTCGACGTCCCCACGTCGAGCCGGAATTCCAAGGGGTTCATGGTTACAGGTTCGGAGGATAGAAGGATTAGACTGTGGGATCTCAGTAAACTAGAACGAACGTCTATTGTGGCTGGCCCAGAGTCAGAACATGACAAGCCATCTTACAGGTGAGGGACTCTGTTTTCACAAAAGATCCTCTGCTCACTATGACTTCAAGCACTGTGCGTGCCTCAGATGGTTCGCCGTATGTTAGTAATGTTGAGACATGGGCACATTCATCCAGCTCAGCAAGTCAGAGCAATCGACCTCCGCAAAGGATGTCAATGATTAGTCACAACCAACAGAACCTTCTCAAGTCACACCAGGATATCGTGACGTGTTTGGCTTGCATTGATTCCCCATTCCGAGGAGGCATCGTGAGTGCCGACCGAGCAGGAGTGATCAAAGTGTGGAGGGTCGGAAGCGCCGACTAGTACTTTGCGTATCTATTTTGTGTGTGTTTTTTTTTACTTGCTTCACTGCACTTTGCAGTCTAGATATCTACAGTAGTGCTTTGACTCTTGAGTAATTTCACCAAATTTCACGAAAATTGTCGGGTAGGGTGACTCGAAGATCACGCGTCAAAGTTCGTCAAACCCTGACTCGATAGCATCGTACCAAAAACAGATTTGACTCGGATGCTCAGATCTCTGACTCGGGCTTCCCCATATCTAGCCCGTTGTATATATTTTCCTTGCATCTATAGGCCACAAGTCAGTTTTTTCCGTGCTTATTCGACAGCCATGGCTACTTCAGTCGCGTCTTCTTCGCAGCCAGTCCAGATACCCGCCCTCGACGGACCACACGCTGGAAATGCGAAGAAACCAAAAGAGAAGAAGGACAAGGCGGCGGCAGCAGCATCTCAATATCCACTTGAAGTCAGCGATCTTTGCACACGTTCTTTCGACTTTAACTTACCGCAGAGTAGCTCCAACCACCGCCAGGCTTTTTCGATCATCGCATCAAGCTGTTCGAAGAGCTGCACGCAAAATATAATGAATTTGTGAAAAGTATGTATGTCATCCATCCTGAGATCAATTGTGCTGATCATAGTCTCAGCTCAGCACCGGGAGGAGATCGTGATCACGATGCCTGATGGTTCGGAGCGCAAGGGAACTAGTTGGGAGACTAGCCCTATGGATGTTGCAAAAGAAGTGTCAAAGAGTCTGTCGGAACGAGTTGTAATCGCAAAGGTACGCGACTCTGTCTCTCGATGTTTAGATTGTGACATGGTTCGTGCAGGTCAATGGTGATCTATGGGACTTAGAACGACCATTGGAGGCTTCGTGTCAACTAGAATTATTAGACTTTGAACATCCAGAAGGTATGCTAGAGATATAGCCGCCTTTTCATCTTATGATCAATGATTGCAGGGAAGAGAGTCTTCTGGCATTCGTCGGCACATGTCTTGGGTGAAGCCGCTGAGAGGCATTACGGTTGTCATCTCTGCATTGGCCCCCCAACCGACGATGGTTTCTTCTACGAAATGGCTATTGAGGACAGGTAATAATTTGTGGCTAACACTATGATGGTCAGCTATTCACTTGCAGCAGAGCTGTTACCAATGCAGATTACCCCGCTTTGGAGAAGATTTCAGAAAGCGCTGTCAAAGACAAGCAGAAATTCGAACGCCTCGTAGTGTCGAAAGAGGATCTACTAAAGATGTTCAGCGTATGTCCTTCCATATTTTCTAGAACACACACTCATCTAACACCATGATAGTACAATAAATACAAAAAGTACTTGATCGAGACCAAGATTCCAGACGGCACCTCTACCACCGTGTATCGTTGTGGACCGATGGTAGATCTTTGTGTCGGTCCTCATATACCACACACCGGCAAGATCAAGGCATTCATGGTCACCAAGGCAAATATGGTCTGCAATTCACTCAGTAGTGCTCTGACTGAGTTCTTGTAGAACTCTGCATCGTATTTCCTGGGCGATGCAAACAACGACTCATTGCAACGCATCTACGGTATCTCGTTCCCAGATAAAAAGCAGTTGACCGAGTATAAAGCATTCTTGGTCGAGGCTGCGAAACGTGATCACCGCAAGATCGGTCGGGAACAAGAACTATTCTTCTTCAATGACCTCAGTCCTGGAAGTTGTTTCTTCCTCCCTCATGGTACTCGAATCTATAACTCTCTGATTGAGTTGATGAGGGTGCGTTCAAGCCCGGAATGTAGTCAGAGCATAACTGACATCAGCACAGTCCGAGTACTGGAAACGTGGATACCAAGAAGGTTAGTCAACGGATAATTCCAACGACATCTGGTGCTGAGCAATCTGTCAGTCATCTCCCCGAACATGTACAACTCAAAGCTGTGGGAGACTTCTGGGCATTGGCAGAACTACAAGGACGACATGTTCACCCTTGACGTGGAGAAAGAGAAGTGGGCATTAAAACCCATGAACTGCCCAGGTCACTGCCTCATTTTCGATTCCCGGGATCGGAGTTACAAGGAACTTCCCATTCGCATGGCAGAATTTGGTATCATCCACCGAAATGAGGCTTCTGGTGCTCTCACCGGTCTTACTCGTGTTCGACGGTTCGTGCAGGATGACACGCACGTGTTCTGCATGCCCTCGCAGATCGAAGATGAGATCGGTTTGCTATTTGATTTCATGCAGCACATATATGGTCTTTTTGGTTTCGAGTTCCACCTCGAGCTATCTACTCGTCCTGATAACTATCTCGGCACCATCGAGACTTGGAATACTGCGGAAGAGGTATGTTTCCCCTTCACAGCACACCACGACTGGCAAACTTATTGCCTTGAATTTATAGCAACTTACCAAAGCACTCGATAAACAATACCCAGGCAAATGGCAAGTCAACCCTGGCGATGGTGCATTCTATGGTCCCAAGATAGACATTACTATCCGTGACGCCCTCCGCCGATCGTTCCAGTGTGCGACCATACAGCTCGATTTCCAACTCCCTGAGCGATTCGAGTTGAAGTATCGCTCCGCGGACGAGATGACAAACCCTGATAAGCCTCCTTCACGTCCTGTCATGATCCATCGTGCGATCTTGGGAAGCTTGGAGCGCTTCATTGCGATCATCACGGAGCACTTTGCCGGGAAATGGTGAGTCATTTGCTCCGATCATGTTCTCTAACCTTTGGCTCACGACGAGTCAAGGCCTTTCTGGCTTTCGCCTCGTCAAGTGGTTGTCATTCCTGTCGCTGTGCCATATGTGAGTATACTCCGATGGTATGTGACGATCTGATGCTGACATATATCATCTTCACAGAAAGAATACGCTCAAGAGATAGCCACTCGGCTCACCGATCTGGGTCTGTTTGCAGACGTTGACAACGGAGCAGACACTCTACCGAAAAAGATCCGCAATGGCGAAATTGCACAGTACAACTTCATTCTTGGTGAGAGCCCTATAGCATTGCATTGTCCAGCAATAGCATATTCACACAACTTAGTTGTCGGGCAGGAAGAACTTGATAGCCGTTCGGTTAACGTTCGAAACCGGGATGACGTCGGCACCAAGTCCAAAGGCGAGATGGCGCCACTTGTAGAGATTGAACAGAAACTGTTGGCGCTGAAGAAGTCACGGAGTCTCGCGAACAAGTTGGTGTAAGTAAAGATAGTACGTAGTAGATCTGGAGAATAGGTAATCATTCTACGAACGCGAAAGGCAAGGGCAGCCATCGGAGATCATCGGCTAGACACGAGATGTAGAAGGTAGCTATTTTTAGAATGCTCACGGCTCTAGAGATGTTCCAGCCCTTGCTCCAGATATCCACTACGCTGAGATACCTCCCAAAAATTGATTCCGCTTTGACAGGGAGTGAGTGAAGATGACCAAACAAGACTCGGATCAGACATACCAAGTTCTGGATCGCCTCTCGTTCGGAAGGCGGCAAGCCATTGATCTGGTCTGGAGTTAAGCTGAGTACCTGCATTAGCATTTGCTGTACATCCAGGCACATGAGTTTTCAGTTTCTAAATCAGGTAGGCAGATCAGGACGGACCCTTTGCGCCGGATCAATGTTCAGTTCGGGCATGGGAGCTGACTGAGGCGGGGGGACTGCGTGTGGAGGAGGCCGATACCAAGATTGCTGCTGCGGCGGAGCCGACATGTGCGATGGGGGCTGTTGGTGTGGGTACATGCTTGGCGGAGCAGTTGGCGTGGGAGGAGGGGCGGACATTGGCGGAGGCATGTGCGGTTGGGGCTGGTGCATGGGTGGAGGCTGTTGGTATTGCATTGTGTGGTGGGGCGGTTGAGAAATTCCCGGAGGGGGAGCACCACTACCCGCAGTTGCTTGAAGCATACGCTGTGCAATTGCCATTTCGCTTGACGGTCACTCCACACCGAAATTATGAGAACATACCTGAAGAACACTTTGGTCTACTATTTTGTTCAGCAGCAATGCTTGGAACAAAGCATACGCATATTGTGGATGCGCAACGAGCAGCGCCCTTGCTTGATCCGGGTGGGTGATCACAAAAGCCTACACAAACAAGATCCGCGCATGCATCATTAATTCTGTGTCATTCGCCGGTGCGAACCGCAGCACACCTTCATCTGGGCAAGCACTTCGACCAGTTGAGCTGGGCTCATAGTTGCAAGTGTCTGACTGATGGTATCTAATGCAGTTGACCCAGGAGGGATGGGCACGCCAGGTGGCAAATTTGATAAGAAAGCGTTTGGGTCTTGCGATTTGGGGTGATCGCGAGGATTATCATATCGGTCACGATCGCGGTCTTGGTGCTCACGGTGATCACGCCAGCGGCCTCTTGGATCACTCCCATCCAGCAGCTCGCCTCGCACAGTGGTCTTGCCTTCGAGGAAGGGATCGGAGTCGGCGAGGTCAATTCGTAAAGGGCGGCCACCAACATCGGCATTATTGAGGTTCCGAACAGCAGATGCAGCGGTTTCATGATCTTCAAGGCACAACGCGAAAACACAAGTTTGAGTCCGTGCACACCAGATACAGGTGACACAAAATGACAAATCGAGCGAGACACGCGTTGGGAGGCACAGATTAGGCGGGATTGCGGAAAAGAGCCAGTTTGAAGTCAGACATGCATCAAGGCGTATGAAAAGAAAAAATGAATTGGATGTACCAGCAAATTCACAGAAGCCATAACCTCTAGGTTTCCCTGTCTCTCTGTCAAAGACTAGTCTAAAAAAATATTGACATGAGCTGAGGCTTCAGGTTAAGGAGAGTATCGATACGAACCTGAAGCCCACGACTTGACCGACCGACTTGAAGACATCTATGAGTTGTTCCTGTATAAAAGGTTCTGTCGGAATGATATCACATGAAATACAGATAACTTTCCTCCCCCATGTTGTAGGGGACATTGCCCACTACAGCGAATGACTTGTTAGTAAAAGCAATGCAAAATCCGATGCTACACCTACCAAAAACGACCTTACTCATCCCGAAAAACGTGTCGAGTCTCGAAGAAAGTAATATAGACGAGATGTCACTAGAACGGTGTCAAAAATTCGTTTAAGCGCTCAAAGTGAGTGAACTTGGTAATTGCGGAACAAGCTGAAGAACGCGTGACATTGGTAACATGCTGTGACTCATCTGAACAATGTAATGGCGCTTTGCTGAATCAGCTCTCCAACTCCGAGCTCCAAGACCCGAGTGACGCATCATGATAATGAGCGCTAGCTAGAAGGACTACGAGTCTCGAGTCACCGAGACTCAGTTACTACCACTGGGCAGTTTTGTCTATGGTAGCATTCTCGGTCTTTATTCACGGATCAGCCACAACTTGAATTAAGCTTGGCAAGCTTAGTCTTCCTCTCTGGACTCATCAAGATTACTCATGCTGTGCACCCGAATCGTAGCCCCGCAGACCTGCCTAAGTGCTGTGTATTCTTGTTCTTAAGCTGTGCACAACCTCCGATCTTCCGAAATCGAGTCGAAGTGCCGATCTCTCCCGGGATCTTGCGAAACATGTATATAAAGACCAGAGAGGTCCGCAAAATCTTACCCATACAACAATCGCTACATGACATCCACCACTTCTTCCCTTCGCAAGCTGTCTCACTCCCGGAATACCGAAGAACAATTCCACGCCTTGGATCGTGCCTTGGCAAGGAGATATGTCTTTCGTCTACTTCACGAACAAAGATCGCGTAGAATGCAAGAGCAATCTCGAAGCGACGTAATATTCAGACCGAGGTAATTACATGCGTTTTATACCGGTTGAAGACATTTTTGCTGATATTATTGTCAGAGTGGAAATATGTGACGACCCATCTTCCTCGCGTATTACCGCTACGCTTGAACTTCCTGGCATGAAAGCAGATGATGTGCGAGTCACACTCGAGCGCGATAATCTTCTCGCTATTTCTGGCGAACGCGTGTCCAAAGCACCCTCTGACCAGTCCGCGTCTGTAAGCTTTCCTGTGAGGGAGATTAAGTACGGAAAGTTTCTTCGTACACTGGATGTTCCATCCGGTACAATGGTGAGTTTCATAGATCAGTGACTTCTTCATAGCTCTCTGACCCTATTCGTACAGATGAGTACTATATCAGCGGCAATGAGTGATGGCATGCTACTCGTATCATGGCCTCGTTCCCCTCCAGGCGCCAGAGCTCGCTCGCCGCAGTGATTCTTCCCCAATGCTGTGACCACATGTTCTACCAGATCCGTTCTCCTGTCCAACTCTCCTAGCTCTTACAATATGATCTGTGTACTATGCACCCTAGATGGGTATTTGATTTTTACACGATACAGGGGTTAATTGTTACTATACATATCTTACTACACTTATTCACTCGGTTTTGATCGCCGTATCATAGGAGTCATGGACTTATACACGCGCACCCGGAGTCACCTCTGACAGGTTCCTGTGTTGTATGATAACACTGGAAGCTCTTCATTCTTCACGTACTTATTCGTGGCAGATTCACACTGGCAATGTATCGGTACAATCCCGGACTCCATCCACGTTGGGGGAACAATGTAAATGTATCAGACGAGTCACTACAATCCTGCCTAATTTTCACAAGCCTGCGCCTTGCTAATTGCAAATGCACACCTGACGGTCTCCGTAACAGGCTGTCTCTCCATATAGCTACCACTGACAACCGTCAGGTTTTGCAAGTCCTGCATCAGGACTATCCGGGTTGGGTTGGTCTCAGAGTACTGCTCCCACGTCGGAGACTTGTCCAGTTTGTACGCATTCGGATCGCCGGCGCGCACGAAGGAAAGCCAGTAAGCAACGAGTTCGGAAGCGAATGCAAGTTCGGAGGGTGTCTGTGGCGTAAATGTCGTAGAGCCGTTGGGACTAAAATTTTATCTCTATCAACCTGTGTTTTGAGTTAGGATGAATCAGATGGACGCATACCCAGTGTTGGTGCCGTCAAACATCATCCAGTTCTCCGCAGAATGTGCGACAATGTCGGCACCGCTCGTCGGATTAGGCGTGTTGTACCGATAAGCCCAAGTATTGGAATATAGCGAGGACGGGGCGCCCATGGCCTGGCGCTGACGTGTACAAATCCGATGTGGATATTGTAAGCATGACTCGAGGTACTACGCAGCGGTGTGAGGCTTAGACTTACACCGCATATTACATCAGGTTCGCCCGTGGCCACCTGGAAACGTTGACTCGGAGAATCAAATTCATCTGCGGGATATAGCCACAAGAACTCCTGAATGTCTTCATCTGTCAGGGATGGGAAAAATTCCTTGAGTGCCAGAGATATATTCGCCCCGCCAGAAAGAGTCTCATTGGACGTTGAGCTATAAATGCTGTTATCAACGGGAGCGCGGTACCGAAATGACTCGAGTGCCAACATACCCAACGATAAGCGGAACATGAACGAACTCACCGTACTGGAACATTCTCGTGGGGTGTCCAGTAATAAGTACGCCGTCCAAGACGGGGTGGAATGAATCGTACAAGCCGGAACTGCCACCACGTCAGTTGCGCTTCGCGTAGAGTGAACAGAACTCACAATTTTCCCTGGGCTGCAGCATCCTGTGCCCGTGCAAGCGCGTTGATGCTTGCACCACGGAGGCATGTCATTTGCTTTGCCACAGAACCTGTTCCACATCCTGCATACAATGCGTAGAATTGGAACAGGGGCTGTGAATGGGCGTTAGTTCGGGCGCTCATCCCGGTAACTTAGTCTGGCGGGCGCTTAACATACCTGCTGTTGCTCAGGGGTGGGAAGGGGTGTCCTGAAGACGCTCTGCGCAATAGCGCCAGAAAACAACTGTTCGCCCTGGTTAGCAGTCATGTGTAGCTCCACGGAGCTGCCACCAGCGCTCTGACCGTTGATGGTCACTTTGGTCGGGCTGCCACCGAATTTGCTGATGTATGACTTTACCCATTTGAGTGCCTGAATCTGGTCCTTGAACCCCGCATTAAAGTCGCCGTACGTGGGGTCGGTGAACTCGGGAGTGGCTAGAAAGCCGAAGGAATCAAGACGGTAATAGATAGACACGATGATGACGTTCGGGCTTTGATTGATCCAGCTATCAAATGGCCAGTTGCGTGGATTTCCAAAAACATATCCTGTCAGTGCAACGAGATGAGCAAACAGGTACGGTCGTCCTTGAGAACAGAACGTTACCTCCGCCATGGATATAGAACAGCACAGGCACTAGTACATGGACCCATAAGAATAGTGAGAAATTATCACACATGGCAGGACGTCTAAAACGCACGGTTGTCGCCTTCTTTGGCACCATAGGGTGAGTAAACGTTGACTTTTAGGCAGTCCTCTGATCCTGCTCCTCCCGCATCCCCAACTGAACCGCGGGGTCAGAGAGAAGATCCAGTAAGGACGGCAACGTCACACACCACCTGTTGTTCCTTGGATACAAAAGTCAGGGTAGTAGGTCGCATTGACCAGCGCCTCTCCCTTAGCCTCTTCAGTGACACGCGTCGTGTTCAGAGGGACAGTTGCACGGAAGCGCAGGTTGCCTACAGGGGGCTCGGCATACGGTATCCCAAGGTATGCCACCGTATTTGGGTACGACTGGTTGCCGAGGTACGTTACATATCCCAAGTCGACCGTGGGGCCAATTGAGACGGCCTGTGCAATTGCAACACCACTGAACAAGGCAATGTTTAGCAACGTGAACATCGCGCTTCGCGTTCTTGTTTAGAGGAGATCAGATGGTCATCCACCCCCTCCAGCACGGTTTTTTTAAAGCCCCTTCTGCGGGATGGCCCATTCCGCGGGTGCTTCGACGACCAATTGCAAATCGGCACCTCGGAGGACCAATGTGCAGTCACGAGGACTCCTAGGTGGAGTCAGCCCACACGATGTACAAGTGGTAGGCCTAGGTCAGAAGTCTTGAAAATAAGCGATAGATTGTAGTCCATCATATCAGACACCGCCGTCGCTGTACTTGGAGCATTGTTGAATTTTGTGAAACGCACGATGATACGGAATCAGTCAATCCACTAGGCCAGTACCGTATATTTATGATTGTTCATGAGGAAAGTATATATGGTCATCAGGGAACTGACCCGGACATGATATAGCTTTGTAAAGTTCTCTCTAACCTAAAATTTAAATAATATCCAATGATCATAATCGTACTCGACTTGAGAAAGCTTTAGATAGGCAGCTTGCGTCACCAAGAGCACAATCATGATCCATTTTGCAAACATCCGCCAGCAGTTACAAACATTTATAAGGCTAGAATGCCTTGGGCAAAAGCTGCCAATTGCACAAGGACACCAAGTCATTACTGAGTAAGTCTCGACCGATACCTCAACACTTATTTTATAGATAAAATCAAATTTTAATTGAAGACAGGGCATATATGTATAGTATTACTAAAGCAGAGAGAAAGCAGAGGGACAGAGATTTGATAGCAACCTGCCTTAGGAAGGGAGAAAAAGAGGGAGGGCCCCAGGACTACGAGGAAGGGCTATGACGGACCAAGGAAAGACCACATGCCAGGAAGGGACCATTTTGAGGGGACCATGGGTGAACGGACCACCAAGGAGGGCCAGATAGGTTCCACCATGGAGGAACATGGAGAAGCCAGGGAGGGACCAAGGAGGAGGGACCACCATGAGGGGCCAGAGAGGAATCACGAGGGAGGGTCCAGCTGCAAGGAGTGTGACAGACTCTCAGAGACTGAGAGAGCGAGTGCGACAGGTCAGAGTACTTGGTGGCAAGTTGAACGTTTGAACTTGGAAATTCAAATGGCGACTTACCTAAGCATCCTGAACGCGGAAAACTAGTGCTACGCGTGTCGGCGCTAAGTGCCGCACGAGAAGTAAGTGGCGTGCACTCGTGACCAGTGCGAGTCGAAGCGGTACCGCGGATGTGGACGGGAGCAAAGAGCGCTGCGCCACATCGCTTACTAACACATAGATGGTTTTCTAAGCGAGCCGAGGTACGAGGCGGCGTAGAATTTAGTCTATGTGTTAGTAAGCGATGTGGCGCAGCGCTCTTTGCTCCCGTCCACATCCGCGGTACCGCTTCGACTCGGCTTGCAGTCTGTACACGCTGCAAAGCCTCGTTCTTGTTTGCACCCGCCCGCCACTCCCTCTCTCAGGGTGCAGATAAATGCTTCGTAGTTCTGTTACTTAATCCAACTACTTACATTCGTCCGACGCACTGCACTCGACACTTGCAATGTCGGTGACCTGATCGGAGCCCACCCGCCCCGTCACAGCTCACCTTGCTACCCAGTTCAGGTGCATGTTTTAGGCCGAAAAAACCCTCCGGGTTTTTTTCCAAAAACTTTCACTAACTTCTGACTGCACTGGTCATGAGTGCATGCCAGTTACTTCTCGTGCGGCACTTAGCGCCGACATGCATAGACTAAATTCTACTCCGCCTCGTACCTCGGCTCGCTTAGAAAACCAGCTACTATCACTCCTGGGAATCTGCAACTGGCATGTAATATGCAAAATGTTCAAAACACCTCAATGCGCTGCTTGAATCACCTCGAAAAAATTCATGTGTATGTAGGCTACTTAGAGATGATGTACTGTCCAAGTAGAATAAAATTTTCTTGAGTGTTGCAGCTGCGAGAGACAGAATAGTGGTGATTTGCAACCTTGTATAATCTTAAATGATCCAGATCCCATAGATCCTAGAGAGATATTCAAAAAGTTACACCTGGAGCATATCAAACACCTCGTCAGGGTGTCAGAACACAATTTTGATAGAGGCCATTCTCTTGTTTTAAGATGCTATAGACAGAGGATTGACGACATGTATGAAAGCGTGACAGCAGATAGGAGAGTGTAAGAAATTCAATCTCCTCTAAGTGAAAGTTGACGGTGCCGCTACTGTGCCGATGTGTGACACGACGTGACCTATGGAGGGAGCGACTGGACAATTAAATTAAAATCAAATTTTTCATGAAACATTGCTCATGTGGCACAAAACATTTGGTTCTGTGACAAAAACATTGCTCGCATGGCAAAAACATTTGTTTTGTGACAAAAACTTTGCTCGCGTGGCAAAAACATTTGTTGTGTGACAAAAACTTTGGTCACGTGGCCGAAAGCTTTCGCGTTGAAGACAACTTTGATGTTCCTACTCGCAGCTATCTGGGTATCTGGCTTATAGCCAGCGTCGCCTGAATATGCAAGTCCCAATTTTGATTTTTCAAAATGTTGCTAACACGCAGTAAATGCAGGGCCTATGTCACCGTGCAGTCTAATGAAATCGCTAAAGCCAGTCTACACATTGCCCTTCCGTGGTACACGCACTTGTACACCATTCCTTTCCTCTTGCTCTATCTGCTTCTCGTGTATGCTTATTATATCAAGTACGACGACTGGTTGAAAAGCGAGGAGTGGACTTCCCTAGCTTGTGTATCGTTAGGCGCGCAGGTCATGCTCTAAGTTTCCTTGTTACTCGATGGAGTTCTAGCGCGAGAGCTTGGAGAACAACACGAAAGGTGTGCTCTTAGGTTTGTAGTGATAAACTCTTATCCTCACACGCCAATTCTAAGGCGCGGTCTATCGAGGACGTGGACTGTATATATTGACAACATTCTGATCCCTTCTTTCTCCGACCTTTTCGGTGAACATGCGATGGCTCCATTTTTCGTCTTTCAAATATATTTGTGTTGCGCTCTGGTGTCTGGATGAGTATTGGTACTACAGCTTGTCCACGCTATTCATGCTCATCATGTTCGAGTGCACCATTGTCTGGCAGGCGCATCTTTTCTTCCCATTAATAACTCTGAAGCTAACTTAGTTTGTAGCATTTGAAAACTCTGACAGAATTCCGAATGATGGCTGTCGCTCCGTATCTCATTCAGTGCTACCGCGAATTAAATTGGATTGCTATTCAATCTGATGATCTTCTCCCCAGAGACCTTGTTTCTGTTGGTAAGTGTCATTTGTCTGTTGTCGAATCTATTGACTGACGTATCATTACAGCACATCAGCAGTCTGAAACGGTAGTTCCTGCCGACATTCTTCTTGTGCAAGGAACATGTATCGTTGACAATGCCATGTTATCAGGAGAATCCACGCCGCTACTCAAGGAATCTATCCAGCTTCTTGACAGCAAAGATAAACTCGATGTTGACAGCGCGCACAAGAATGCAGTTCTGTTCAGTGGAACTAAAGTGCTTCAAGCAAGCCCGACGGGTATGTTTGGCACTCTTAACTTATTCCTTCGCTAATGCTGCCATTCGGGTGTAAGATCAAGGACAAGTTACTGCAGCAACTCCGGACAGGGGATGTCTGGGACTTGTTTTGAGAATCGGTTTCGGCACAGCCCAGGGGCAGCTTGTGAGGACGATGATATTTTCAACGGAATGTGTTTCTGTGAATAATCTTGAATCTTCGGTAACTATAGATGGAGTAGAGGGCTGGCAAAAAAGATAGGCGATAGATATACCGAGACGTGCAGAGCCTAGGCCTCATCAATAGCTCATACCATAGATGGAAGACTGTCCCGCATCTCTCCTTCAACCATTACTTGTGAATGATCAATGGCCAACATTGGCGCTGAACTACCCCTTCCATTCCAAACAATTGTGACGGCCTTTTCACATCTTAAAGAAGCAGTCCGCGTTGCCCTACAAACACAACTCGGAGATGAAGCGCGATTGCAGGAGCAGATACAAATTTGCCTCCGGTTGCAGCAAAGCATTACACAAGTTCGTAATCTAGTAATCTGATCTTTGGAAGTAACCAAATATCCTAGCACTATGCCATTATTCCATCAGCGGATAGGGTTATAATGGAGCAAAGTATTCAAGACATGATTACTGACCTGGGTGCAGCTAAATTAGTGTCCTCGGATGTTCCTGATGTTGAGCCGATGGCTCACACTTATGTTGTGCATGGGGGTGGTCGAGGGCATCCGAGGATGATGATAGACCCAGAGGTGCTTGCCATGTCTTATCAACTCCGAGGGCCCACAGAGCTTGGCGAGATATTCGGTGTTTCTGCTCGGACTGTCCGACGCAGGGCCCTTGAACAGGAGTTAGTGCAACCAGGGGAACCTGTTTATATCACGTATATCGATGAAGATGGTCAAGCTCATCGGGTGTACCAATCATCAACGGGCTCACAGTCTATACTCTCGGATGAGGAGCTTGATTCCACTGTCTTGCACATTCTCAACCTCTTCCCAACTTTCGGTAGGTGGATGATTGATGGGCACTTGCTGCACCTTGGGCAACATGTCCCCCGCAGCCGTGTACAAGCTTCTTATGCTCGTGTTAATGGACCCCCAGTGGCAGCATTTGGAGTACGCTGTATCTCACGTAGGGTGTACAATGTAGCTGGATATAATTCCTTGGCACACCATGATGGCCAGCATGGTGAGTGACTATCCTGTGCCTATACTTATTCTAATCACTATCTAGGCCTGATCCACTACAAAATCGTAATCCATGCATTTATAGATGGTTTTGCTAGGTTCATTACTGGGATTCGAGCCAGCAACAACAACCGTGCTGCAACTGTCTTTGACTTATTTATGTCATTGATTCAAAGTCACGATCTACCATCTTGGGTACGTGGTGATCACGGAGGGGAGAATGTGCTTGTTGCTAGATATATGGAGGAACAGCGAGGTCAAGACAGGGGGTCATATATCTGGGGAAGGTAGGATTTTAATTTATTTTGCTGTGATTCAACTTAGTTCAGTGTCATTGCAGAAGTGTCCATAATATCCGTATCGAGCGGTTGTGGGTGGACTGGACCAGCATGATTGGGTCCAAATGGAAGACATTCTTCCAAGATCTCGAAGTGACTGGTGGACTCAATCCCGACAACACAGCCCATATTTGGCTCCTACATCATCTTTTCTTACCTTTGATCAACCAGGAGGCAACACAATGGGCCAATGCATGGAACATGCACAAGATGGCCTTACCAGATGGACAGTGGAGTTGTTCGCCAGCTGATCTTCGGTGGTTCAGCATTCTACAAAGTGGAGCACGTGGATTTGATGCTGCAAGCTTTCAGCCACCTGACAAAGATCTCAATGCCGATGAAGTTGACGAGTATGGTATTGACTGGGAGGCTTATGAAGATCAGCGCATACATGCACACCATACAGAGGGTAACCAGCCTGACCACCTAGGTCACAATCCCTTTGTTGCTCACAGACCTGATCATTTCAACATGGTCAAGGTCAAGGAGCCAAATTGTCCCCTGTCCCCCCAGCATCTTGCTACCTTACATCAATATATTGAAAATCTCCCGGACTCCACCATGACAGAGAGGAAGATACTTTGGATGCAGTCGATGCAACTGTGCTTGCAGTTTATTTCATGAATCAAATTTTTTACTTCAAATATTGATATCTATCTAATTACAACGGTGCTTCGATAGAATATATTGGCACTGAGTGCTGATTGCACACCCTGGGTTAATCACACGTTGCGGGGATCGCCATGAAGGACAAAAGACTAGGAGCCTCCTGGGAATCCTTGACGGTTGAACTGGGTGCTATGTTGGGAGCCTCATTGAGGATAGAGAACCCGAGCAATGGATTGGGCCAGCGCCTGCGTAAAGGGGCAGCTTATGTGGAAAAGCCGACAAGTGATCAGCAGCAATGATTGGTGGGAGATGGCCCACAATGAGGCCAATGTCCAGTGCATGAACAACTCATTGGTCCTTGTGCATGAGCTTGATTGCTTCGAATGTTGACATCATGTCAGTGAATCCTGAAAATGTGCTGTTGACTCAGGAACTCACCTTGAAATGTATTTGATGATGCGCAAAATGCGTGGCGTGTAGACATTGAACAGTCCCGCCAGAACTACAAAGCCTGAGCTCTAAAGGTCTTTCGGATTTCTTTGGCCGCATGTGTTGACTTACTTTATATTCATAGCATGATCTTATGAAGCGACGTACATGTACCCTTGGTCTGCATGGACCATGGCGAGACGAACATGGAGAAGGGTCGGCAAGCACTGGAGAACTCCATTGAAGCCAAAACCATGCAAATTCATGGCCTACAGAGTCGACTCGTGCAAATTATGGTCACAGTAGATGAATGGGAGGGTAAATATGGAGAGTAGCTGGGCCTTTGTATGTAGATAAACCTAGTAAGAAAATTGAACAACATCTGGGCAACCATGACGGAACAACAGACGATCAGTGAAGCACGTAAAAACTACTCTACGACCACTTGTAACTGGTGTGCTGAAATGAGCAAGCACACAAGCAAGTACAGCCAGTACCTGCCCAGGGCGGACGGGAATTTTGATGCCTAGTTGGGGGGCACAAAACTCCCCCCCCTCCCAGTCCCCAACTGCAAAAAACAAATGCGTAGATCACTTTGTCATCATTCCAATCAAGATGCATGATCCCCGATCCAGCTTCTTTGGCTGCCACAGCAAAAAATGGGCCACCCATAAAAAGACTGGGGCGCAACTTGAGGTCACATTTAAGGAGCTTGAGCACCCGATCATTGGCTCTAGATTGACAAGGAAAGATCAGTACTAGGCGATCACTATGTAGTAGCAAGGGACAAACTTTAAAATACAATCCCACTGAACAGGGGCGTGTTCTTTAAAGGCAGTCCCGATCTTGGGCGCAATGTAAGTCTTGATGAAACACAGAAGATCGTCCATGGCTTCAACAGCTTCATCAGATTGATCTCGGGATTCCAAAGTCAGGCGAGGTTTTTTGGCAGTTACCTCCCAGACGCCAAGGTGCAAAGCCTCGCTGGTAGAGCAATTGGTGTCAGGCTTCAGGCCATGCTTGGGACCAGGAGGCTATGAAGCGGTCCCATTGGGCCAAAAGACCACCTTGTTGGTCATCCGTCAAAAAATGCTCGAGTCGCATGATAAGGTAAGGGGGAATCTCGGGGGGAACAGAGTCGTAGGGAGAGATGGTCCAGAGGGAGGAGTAATTTGCCTCGAGTGGGGAGCTGGAGCAGTTGCTCTGGTAAAGATGTGGTGCTGAATTTGGTTCTCACCATCTCGCGAACGTCTTCTCCACTGGCTCGCAAAGTGATGAAATCTGCTGGGAAGGACTTATCTTGTGTATATCTAGATATCATTAGCTGAATATTCATACTTATCTTGTAAAATTAACTTACGAAGATCCCTTTCAATAGCTTCCTTGATTTTGTCCATGTCCCGCACCTTTCCCCATCTGTTGTATTGTCGGGCGCAACTTTCTGCACCTCGTGGTCCACGGCCCATCACAGAAAGTTTCCAATGATCACAGAGAATTGAGATTGATTGGATCACAGATCACACCCACACTGCGGAACATGTTGAAAATTGAGTATGACATAATGCTTTGTAGTTATTTGGTGCAGGTAGGTCTTACAGGCCGTGTTCAATTATTTTGCTCTTTAGATGTTTGGGTGAGGTGCTAGATGCGGCGGGAGGTCTCTGCACTAGTACCGATGAACCCTTCATCTATTCACTAGTAAGTTATTTTTTTCTTTCTGGTTTTCATTATTCCGCCTGTCTCCTTTTTTTGCTATTCTGGTATGTCTTTTTTTCATTCATCTTCAGAGACTCTCAACCTGATCGTATACACAGGTTCTCTAATTCGTTCGAGATTACAATCGACATCACCACACCCACCACCACTACGGCTGCTATGCCCAGTACCACGTTCACATCGAAAAGCAGACTCCCAAAACTCTTCCCCCGCCGACCCAATCTCCTCACTTCCCCCTCCTATGACCGGAGATTGCGGTACCATCCGGGTTTGGCGCACCGATAACGCCGAGCTTCTTCTCGAGATCAACGCTCACTCAAGCATGAAGCGAGCAGCAGCATTGCTTACGCAGAAGATTAATCTGCTTCCTTCCGTACCCCAGGTCGACATCCCTGCGTTCTTTTCCAAATCAGTGGAAGACCTCAAACAAATAGTCAAACAAGGACCTCCCTTTACTCTTACAGACCTGGTGCGTAGGCCTCCGCCTGCCGTGAAATTTGTGCTAAATCCAAGCTCTTTACCAACAGCCAGCATACATTGATGCATCAAGGAACATCAAGTCGGGGATCAATGACAGGGAGTTTTTGGTAGGTGTATGCGTCGTCTTTCATCGGGCGTAAAATCACGCTGCCATGTGTCCACACCAGCTGGAGAAACTTTTGATATTGATGTTGCGCCTTCCTGACGACTCAGCCTTCGCCAAACAACTTCAGATTTCCGTGATCGATATCCGTACGTGGAGCCTTCATTTCGGACAAGTTCAAATACAGTCCTGATTTGCCGCATGTAGTTTATAAGGACCTTCCTCACCTGCCTTGCACTTTCTTGAAGAATCCTGTAATAGCGCCTCTATCCAGCTCCAGGGGCAAGCCATACATCTTCTGCAGTGCTGATGGCTCTGATTATTCGTTCTCTATGCCGAACCTTGGTCAAGCAGGCCAACCATATGTGCGATCGGTGCCTTCTACACACATTCCGTCGTGTTATCCGTTACCAGATCCAGGAGAAATCTTTGACACCCTTCTGCTTCGCTGTCAGGATGACTTCATCCCTCATCCTGGAGGCCTTTCCAGTTTATTCTTCGCATTTGCAAATCTCATTATTCACAGTCCTCAGCTCTATGTTCACGGTATCAGAGGCTTGGAGTACACACGGACAAAGTTCTGGTTCTACATGCTCGATGGTCTTTACCAATCAGCAGTCGTCTTCTTCATCCCCTACTTGGTCTGGCAGCTTGGATTAGCCGTATCATATAACGGCAAAGGAATCGATTCGTTGGCGGACTTTGGAACGACCGTCGCGATTGCTGCCATTTTTGCAGCGAACACCTATGTCGGGATGAACACCCACTAGTGAGTGCTTTCTCATGCTACTCGACAATGTTGAACGGTGATTCATTTAGCTGGACCCACATCACTTGGATCGTCGTCATCGGGTCGTCCCTTGTCATGCTCCTTTGGATCATGATCTACTTGGTCCTTCCGGTCAATACCTTCTTCTCTTCTACGGATGGGTTTATAGACAAGGTGGAGATCCTCTTCTTCAGCAATGTCACGTTCTGGGCGACGGTCATGTTCTCCGTCTTGGTGGCACTGGGTGAGTTGAGATGGCCTTCATTGGAAACTCATCCTAACCACTGTTTTTTTAGTGCCCCGGTTCCTCATCAAGTTTTTCAAATCAACATATATGCCCTTAGATAAAGATATCGTCCGTGAGATGTGGGTCGGAGGCGATCTTAAAGACCGTCTGGGAATCCGACACCACAAGGATTTGAAGAACAAACGTGTCATTGACCTTGAGACTGCACCAATGTTCCGTGAACCTCATGCTCATTCAGTGTCAGAATTAGCACTACAGCAAGTTTATGAACCGATGGCTGCAAGATCACTCGCAGGTTCTGATGCCAGTAGCAAGAGTCCTGATGATAACAGCGCAGAGCTAGTCTCCCAAGTCGAGTTACCCAACCCCCACGAGGCAGAGGATAAAGTCTCGCCCAATCCTTCTTACTACTCAGCATCCGATATCCCTGCACCCTCACCTATACTACCCTCGCTATATCAATATCCATCGGGAGACACAAACAGCCAAGCACCCCCTTTCGCATCGCCAAACTCACACTCCCTGAGCCCTGAGCCTCCCGTTCCCAAACTAGATTACTCACGCCATGCTTATTCTCCCTCCGCCAAGGCCGAGTCATATGAGCTGCAAGTGCGGCATCCATCGCCCCCCTCGCGTGATTGGTCCCAATCCCCTTCGGGTCTGCAGAAACCTACACATCCTCATCCCTCGGCGCCTGGCCAAGAACCCCTCATTCAGCTTCAACCAGAGCCCTTTCATGATCCCGATGCTGGAGAAGGTCGGTATCGACCAGAAGAATCCAATCGAGAAGACCACGGAGACATCTCATGGGACAGGCCGCGGGTACTATGACATCTTAGACTTTTGGGCTGCCACAGATGTCGATGTATCATAAGAGAGACGTTGTGAAACTGTTGTACTCACCTTTGCTTTCATTCTGACCTGTCTACATCTTACACTGTCAACGCTCTTCTGCATTTCGCATGGATCATCTTTTCCAGCTTCTTTTGGTAACATTTTGCATTTACATGGACTCATAGTCGGTACTGAGATGGCCATTCCTATCTATTGTTCTGCACTTTTTCGCTGTCCAGGGTGAAGACGTTTGCACAATTCTGATCTATCACAAGCCATGACTTGAAACACAGGGATAGCACTGGTCATCGACTTCGTGTTCCTAGGAGACATACTATCATTACAGGCAATCTGCAACTGGCATCTAATATGCAACATGTTCAAAAATCCTTCTCATGCACTGCAAGTACACCCCTTCTCGAGCTTGAAAATTCGATATGGTTGACAAAAGATGCAGAGCGTGGTCTAGCACCGTCAGCTGCTGCGTCTTTTTCTGTGAACGTGAGTGATGGATGTGGGAGTCGTCGGGCGTCCCAGACTGTTATGATCCCATCTCCACAGCAAGCGATTTGGTAAGAGTCGATTGGAGATGTTGCGATGCCATGGACTTTAGTCGCGATGTTGGTAGTTACGGGGACTGCACTACGAAGATCAAAGAGCCGCAGCCACCGCGCTGATATACCAGCCAAGAGGATATGTGTGGATTGCGGGAGGAATGTGAGCGCTGAAACTATTTCTGCAGGAGCGTGCTGTTGTAGAACACGTCCATCTGTCCTATGGCCGACATCAGCACGTGCTATTCGAGGTTGTGGGTGTGCTGCTATTTCTTCTGTTAAATTGGAGGGTTTGGAGAGAGAGAGATAGTAGGGATGTGGCGGATTGGATATCCCAGATGATGAGACTAGAATCTCCACGAACTTTATTGAGGCCGACAGCTAGGTAGTTGGGGTCTGCATTGCAGAATGCAAGGGCATTGCATGATCTAGAGTTGCGTACGGGAAGGGTAATGACGGGTCCACTTGAGAGAACGTTATTCCGAGCGACTCTGGTTGCCTCTAGCCTGATGAGGTCGATGCATCCAGATCAATGTCTTGGGCCAGCATATGGGTTCAATGAGTGGATGAAAGAATACAGTGAATCATTTAGAGGATGCAACGATCAGATCTAGGTAACAATCATGATCGCATGTCAAAGAAGTTGATGGATGGTTGATGAATCCCCAGGCAAAAGGCAGTCTATCCAACATGCCTGTACCGTGACACTCCTACCAGTGTACTTGATGCCTTTGGCTGTGCACTTCCTGGCAGAGGAACCTTGGTCCAAATGGGCACTCATAAGGTAAGGCTTGGCCGCTTGAAGCATTATCACATGGTGTATTAAAGAACTTGACAGCTCTGTAAAGAACTAAGAAGGTGACGCCAATGTGGTACCAACCCTTCTGATCACTCACTGGCACTAGAAACTGGCAGGCAGGTACACAATATCTCTTGTCTCTTTTCCCCCACCTCCACACGCCCACCTGCCTGCAGCTCCGAGCTTTCACTAATGTCTACTAATTCTGTTGTCCCTGCCAGATGTTGTGTGTGTGGTGATGATTGCGCCATCTATACACCCTGTACACCATCAGATTCACAGGTAAGCTATGCCTTCGAGGTTGATGCCCGCTCACTGGCATTTTCTAGTCTGATTGCTATTGCGGTCATGGACTTACCCAGCATCTGCCACCAGCTCCTAATTTCCCTCCCCGTGGAGGTCTTCAAATCAACAATGTTATGTGCCTAGGTTACCAAACTGTACGCAATGCTCCAGTGAGTTTCCCACTTTCTTGCCATAACGCGTCAATCCTGAGGTTGGGTGGTAGATATCAGATTTACGTCAGCCATGTGCTGGCTGTGCAATGGGCTATAATGCACACAGCCCACTAGCTTCTACACCTCCTGCTATTCTATCCACCACGTCCAGACCCCCATCTGCCAGTACTTCAAATTCTCGTAGCACTTCTGCATTTTATCAGCCTCCATCTGCATTTTCCCAGCCAAATAGAGCCCCTCACCTTCCCCCTGTTGCAGAGTCACCTCTGGCACAATTTTCTCGCCCTGCACCTCTGCTTACTACTCGCATGCCTGCTACTTCGTCATCTTCCCAGCCTGCTATATCTTCATTGTCGCCACCTGCAAGTTCTTGGCCATCTCTTCTGCACTACGCCCCAATCGCTACTCCATATTCTCGTAATCCACGCTTTAGTGCCACTCAAGTTTCACCCGGTTTTAGTGTACCTCACGCAGGCATTCCAATGTCGACTACAGCTGGTCGCAGTCGCGTTCATTCTAATAGGAAAACCACCATGCCATACAGTGTCTCCAAACCAGTGAAGCAGGTCTCCAAGAAACAGGTTGATATTGTCATTTTCCCTAATGATGTAAGTCTGCTGGAAAGCAGTAGTTTATGCACGCTGACTTTTATACTCAGATTCACGCTGCACCTGCAGCTCCTGACAGTATTGACAACATCTTTGAGGATACTTACCTTCATTTTCCCCACCGCATTCATGTTGGGGAGCGACTCGCCTCTGACCTGAATGGCCTGCAAGATTTTGGCCTCGTGCACCGCATAACTCTTACTGCATCCTCACACAATGAAATCATAATGAACCAAGTGTATAATTCTGTTCTTGCCATCTCAACGTCTCACAACATCCAATTTCCCCCAGAGCCTGAATGCTCTTTTGATCTTGATGCATCTGCGCCCAACCACGAGTTTCAGATCCAGTTTCAACATCTTCCATTTCGCCTTCTTAAGATCGGCTACCAGATGCCTAAAGGGCACTATCTGTCCTTTGACGCCACTGAAACATGGCAAGACTATACCTTTCATGCGCTATCCAAACGTGTCAATCAAATCCAGCACCCCACCGATCCCAATGTAGGACTGCTTATTATCTGTATGTATAAAATTGTTCACTCCGCCTCCACTTACTGACTTTATCTAGGTCCTAAGTATGGGCCTCTTATTGGACCCATCCAGCAGCACAGCACCCAGCATCATATGTGTTTTGCCAATCGAGCATTCAAAATCCTCATTGATGCAGATGAGGAAGAGTTAGAGTATCAAGGCTTGGAACCTGGCGACACTATTCCTGTTGAGTGTAAGGCATTCTGCCCATTGACAGCTGGCACAAGCCGACGCTCTCGACCGGCTCGGGCTCCTGTTCCTAGTCCGATTGATAGCGATGAAGATTTGTATGCACCTCTGACAATTCCCAGTACTCCTGACAATCAGCCCAATGTGCTTCCCAGTATATCCTCTCCAGCTACCTCACTTTCGTCTATCTCAAGTCCTTCACTTAATTCCCTGCCAGCCCTTGTGAACCCTCAGACGTCTTTCCCTACTGTCATCGACCTGACACTGCCATCCCCCAATCATTCCTCGCACTCACCCCCACATTCACCCATTGTTCACCATCACTCTGTATATGTGTCACCCACTCCGCCTCCTTATGAGACCTTACTCAAGGTCAATAATGCCATAATGACAGCCTTTGACAGCGAAGTCGAGCACAGCATGGTCCATGTCCATGGTCCAACTGTCAAAGCCTGTGCAGAGGGCTTGATAGATTTTTTATGTCAACAGCAGCGCAATTCCGACACACCATATGCACGCTCCTACTATGTCAATGAGCGATTTTCTATCCAGCCCCATAATCAGAAGCTGTCTGACATGTTCGGAAAACATTGGATCTTTCGCGCGTGAGTTTTACCTGCCCAATGTCAATTCTCAATGCTGATATTGTTAAAGTGGGTATGATGGCGCCCATGATGCTTCTGGTGAAGGCGTCATGAGACAGGTATTAACAGAGGCCCTCATGCTGTGCTTGAGCGAATCCTATGGAATAACCCAGATTCTTGATAAACATGGCTTTCATGTTCTGTGCATCCATAACTTTCCCACACCTAGCGACATTGAGTGTGCCTTTGCATTGGGAGCTGTGTGCACTATGATGATGATACGTGGGCACATTGCACCTGATCCCATCTCTCCTGCCTTACTCATTGCTGCCTTCGCCGGTGTGGAAGCTCTTGCTGATAAGTGTTGGGTCGGGGCATTATTTCCTGATCATTATGATGATCTTGGTCTCCTTCCCTCCTCACCACGTGATCTGACCTCTTCCACCATTTCGGCCTCCCAAAGGACCTGCCTTCAACGCTTTATACAGGGTACAATTGATTCATCAGTGAGTACTTTGTGTTTTGGTTGACTTGGCCATGATCTTAGTTATATCAATCTAGGTATCCCGGTTGGCACCTCTCAGCGATGAGCAATGGCCAGCGGTTGTTCTTTCCCTGCACACTAGCACATTATTAGGGATCAAACCTGAGGCGCTTTCAAGTTCCCAGCTTTTCAAGGCTTTTCAGGCTGGCATTGACATTCAACTGAGCACAACGCACAAATCAGTAATTGAGGTGAGCAGAGCTGTGTTGATGTGAATACAAGTTCGTTAATTGACCATCGTCAAGATGTTGAAATTGTCCTCCAAGTGGCTCTTATCACATTGCTATCATTGGCGCATCACTAATGGAGAGCAAGTAATAAGCCGTCTGGACTTTGTTGTATGTGGTGATCCCACGTTTGAATCTGCAACCGCTCCTCCTTTAGTGGTGCAGCTCCGGTCTGTTTTCGAGCGCTATTTCCGTGGCATTGGACATCCACCGCACCCTCAAATGGCTGATCTGGTCAATGAGGCTCAACGGGACATCGATAATGCTGACCCTGCCTATCGTGCCTGCCACTTTGTGAAGCTTTTGAGCAGAGTTACCTTGCTGCCTCCACCAGGGCAAGATTTCACTGTGCGTCTTCTGTTTCTCCTTCTCGTCAATATTGCATCTCACCAATTTGCCTAGATTTATGTCCATCAAACAATCCCAGAGACCGTCTGCTTTGCTGGTCAATATCATGTGAGTTTGAGCTTACTCTGGCTGTACTAATTTCTTTTGCTCATCAAATTTCAGCGCAACGACGATCTGTTGCCTCCAAGCATACATGCGTGCAACTACAGTATGGATGTGTGGTTCAACAGAAAGATGATGCATATTCTGGGTAAATCACCTCTCAGTGATAGCGATATTGCTGAATTGGAGTTTATGCTTCATTGTGTCGTTTTTGACGCTGGTCAAGACAGCTTTACCTAAGTTTACCTTAGTGCCTCTGACCTTCAAGCTTCAACTATCCTTATACATACACTGTCATTACTACGTCTATGGTACAGTGCAACCTGATTGCTGCAGTCTGATTCCGAAACTCTGATGCTGATGACTCGCTAGTAACTACACAGCGGGAATCGTCACCATAGTACTACTCTCCCCTGCGTGCCACTCCCTCTCAGTACTTCCACTGTGTATCCTGCAATACAGAAAGTTGTCATCCTAGAAAAGTTTTTGGCCACATGGCAGATGTTTTTCGTCACACTGGCAAATGTTTTTGTCACAAATGAATGTTTTTGTCACACTGGCAAATGTTTTTGTCACACTAGTAAATGTTTTCACCACGCGAGCAAAGTTTGATAACATTTTTCGAAAGTTGATTTTTGTCCAGTGGGGTCCCTCATAGTGACCATGTTTTGCAGAATACCAGTCAGACCCTGAATTTTCTCGGCCTTCATCCGACACTCCACCACAAAATCCTTAAAATCCTTAAAATCATATTCATATAGAGCAGCTACGAATCTATAATGGTGCAAATCTGTAGAAGAAAATATGATGTGGTTGAGGAGTTACAAAAGATTTATTGAAAATGTTGCAGAACCCCAGGAGTGATAGTACGCTTGCAAGCTCATGCAAGTGGTAGTGCTGGACCGCAACAGCCAGCTGATCGGCATTCTCGAGCTTCTTGGCCTGCACCTTGACACAGTATTTACAGCGTGCCTGCCAGTGCACCTTATCGACCTTCGCAGCCCCCTGATGAAAATGTTCCCATAGCCAGGACTTCTCCCTAGCCATCAGAGCGGCAAAGGAAGGCGATACAATCCCGGAAGAATTGAACAGAGGATCAACGATCACGATTAAAAATTGGCCAACCCCCAATTAACTCAATTAACTCCTGGTACATTAACCCTACTAACCCTACCTAAAAAACAAATCCATTTAACTAATCTCTTAACCGGTTATAACTGGGTTAAGTTATAACCCTTTTAACGGGTTAGTAACAACACTGGTGCTGGTGACCACTTGGTGGTGAACTAGTACTGTTGGTGCACTTGCAAGACACAACATATCTTCCTCAGAATTGTCATCTTCTTGCAATATCTTGTCCTTCAATGCAGATTTGCTCATACCTATATGTATATCACATTTACAAACTATATCTAGGAAAAGCATGTTCACACCGATTTCCTGATGCGTTGTGCCGTGCTCATCGCATCAAAGGCTTCATCGTTGTTTCATCGAACCCAAACCCATGACCTTCCTTCTCCGAATGGACACTAACATCATGCATAGAAGCACTGTAAAAGCTTTTTATAGTAGGTACAACTAAATGGAAGGCTATGTAACTTGCTGTAATGTACGAACACATTAAAGATGAATATACCAAATCAGTGATATATCTATAGTGAGGCGAATCAAACGTGGGGACAAGTGCAATCACGAATCAGTCAACGGACTTGTGGACCAAGATGGGAAAAGTACCCTGGAGGAAGAGATGCATCGTGCACGAAAGAGGACCACCTGTCTTCCAACATCAAGCCACTTTGCTGTCCTTGTGGGGGACCGTATAGCGAGGGAGCGCTCGAAGAGCGAGAGTATATTGGCCCAGAAATCTCCCGGTGAAGCACCTCCAGTTCAGGAAGCCCGACCGCCCCTCCCCCAAGTGCATAGTCAACCCCTTCCCGAACACCGGGGAAGCTAGTAACATGTGACTGATGATTGCCACGTTGGGTTGAGGGATTGTTTTGAGTCACCGTGGAATTCGCAAGCTGTATCGGAAGTTGGGGAGACCGCGAAACTTGCTTGCCAGACGTTGTTACTAGTATCGTTCGACCACCAAACACCTCTAGTTCGTCAGGCTCATCCTCCGACTCAGAAGTCCTCATGTGGCTAGCTTGTTGAAGGGGATCGATCCTCGCATGAACCGCTTTTTGACGAAGACGAAGCAAAATTGGCTTCAGAGGCAGATAGTGAGTTCGGGTAACTGATAGCCACTCTTGCTCGAAACTCACCAACGCCTTTTTCGCGCGGCTGCTAATATGCGCCGCTTCGTGAAATAATGTGCACGCCCTTTCTAGATGCTCAAATGGGTCTGGATCCAATTTTATGCTTAGTCTTCGGGTGGCAACGGTACCAACGATGACCTCAATAAATCATTGTTAGCACAACCCGCCAAATGAGACACATTCACGTACTGCTGCTGAGAAAGCAAAGGACCATATCCGCCAGACTCGAGAAGATAACACGGGTTGTAGCGCGAGTTGGTCGATAGTTAATGTGATTATTAGACTGGCACATTGGTAGGCAACCATGAATGATCGGCCTAGAGGGCTTCTCAGCGGATCTGAAGGAAAATCTGCCATGGCCTGTGCAAAAAAACCTCTGTGCAAGAACATGAGCGCTTTGCACTTGAAGTTAGTCGATAGGAAACCGTGTAAATCGCCGCGACACGCACTAAGCTCTTTGTAACGTGCTTGAGCAAAGGAGCGCATCTCCACAGGCACACGGTCGAAATCAGTTGCATCATTAGATACAGGTACAGGAAACTCCCGTATTTTGCGGTCCAACTCGAGGATGGTTTGGTAGTTGGGTGGGATTGCAGCCTGAGTCGCCTCGATGACCGGTGCTAGACACTCCATTGTGTACTGAGAACTCCAGTTGCCAACTTCGCAATGGATTAGAGCTCTTATCCATGCAGTAATGTGGCGGAATGACCTTACATCCGATGGGAATTTCTCCCGACTGGTACCTAGCCTCGTCAAAGTCACTAGGGATTCGGTAGTCGACGAAAGCAGGCATAATCACGGGAGGGCGTCCAGTCACCAGGCTTTGCCAGAGAGTATGGGAAAGGAGAGTCCAAAAGTATGAGCGGCGGTCATAGGCTTCTCGCCCCTCAAAGCCCCATAGTGAAGGATCCTTGTCTACATGGTGACATTAGCCACGTATCACTGGTTGCCTTGCGGACAACATACGGAACCCAATCTAGTGATGCTCGTCAGGGACTACTTCATGATTTTGATACTTGAGAACTGACCTGGAGTGCAGCTTGACCAGCAAAATTAAGAAGGGAATAGCAATGTTCCAAGTTGCTCTCGATACCGCTCATGCCGTTGTACACGCTCATAAGATGCAATACCTTAATTGTGACCACAGACCGCTGCGAAAATACTGATTGCAAGCACAAGGCGGTGCGCGCCAATTTTTGATAGTGCTGTGCTTCGGCGTTATAAGGGGGAAGGGCAGGATCAACCAAAGCTCCGACGGCTAGTACACTGAATAGCAAGGCCAGATCATGCGGACCATAACTTGGCCGCTCCAATGATTTCATCTTCGATCTGTATATCAATGGGATGAGATTGTCGACAATTTGCTGTCGCGAAACTATTTGGAACATCCATGAGAGAGACTTTAGGAAGGTCTCACATAACGAAACAGCGCGCTGGATTGGCGGCAAGTAGGATTCTATCATCTCTCGGATGGGCTCCATAGGGTGCCCCGATGGAGCGAAAGGGAAAGCCTGGTCAAACAAGTTGAGGGGATAAGGCAGGTTAATGTATTCGATGTCTTGTGCCTCGATCGATGGTGACAGCGTTTCAGGCAAATTTTTTTTTGCGACCTGTGGTCATTGTTAACTGGGCGCTTTAGAAGAGTGAATAAGACAAACCAGCAATAGACTCTAAGGCTCAAGTGAGTTTCTTAGTTCGTCATGGACAAATGTCTGGTCCGCACCTCAGAACCTCCAGAAGGTCCAAAGAAACGAGTAGGGCCAGAATGTGAATCACCCTCAAGGTGCAAAGAGCCTAAAGCATCTATCAGACCATGTAGGTTGAATTCTGCTGTCGTGGATGTGGTATCAACGTTCCTCCCGTGATCAGGCTCTTCAGTCGACCATCTTTTGGCCAACAATGGGTGCGGCGGAGTGGAAGTATTGACCTGCAGAATTGCAAGAGCATCCTCGAGTGAACGCATTCGCTCTTCCAGCTTGGTGGCCTTGTTGCGTAGATAATCTTCGGCAACACCGACGAAGCTGATGGTGGGAATGCCATCTTCAGACTTGGTGCACCCGCGGGGTGGCACTATGCTTACCGGCTACCTTTTCCTGGAGGCATGGTGCCTACGCGTGATTTATATGAAAGATTTGCATGTTCGACGTTATGAACTTCTGAATTCTCACCATTGGGGCAAAGCATACTGCATCCTCTTTTGACGCAAGTAGAGCATGGCACTATGGGTACGATCAGTCCGATGTCCAGGACAACTTTTAAAGTAAAGATTTACCTTGCCTGTCACATCGGGCTTTCAGTCTGACAGGTTATCGTGAAAAGTAAATATCACAACTAGAAGAGAGATGGATGGGAAACATACCTACGACACTCCGCACATGCTATCTCTCCTCTTGCTCGCTGTCTTTCCTTGCTGCTGCTCATCACAGAGAAGACCGGCGGAGTCCCGACTAGGCTATAGTACTATCCTACTACCGGTTTAAATGGGACCCTCGGATGCAAACATTGACAAGGAGAGTAATATTAATAGGGACAGTTCCTAGGTGGCGAATTCAAAGCGGTGAACCTGAAGAAGATTGCTAAGTATTGAGTTCCCGGGTACCGTTTCTGCGATTTATGAAAGGATAGAGTTCGTAACTCATACTTATGCTTCATCGCCATGATGGAGCGGCTAATCGTTTCAGCGACACATGTTTCTTCCACACTACTGCCTGTGTATCAAGGGTAGGCTTCCGATGAAATGTGCACTTCCTATCAAACATCCCCTCGAAGATCCCGACTATAGGTGATGCCCCATCGTCAACCTTTCGAACTTCAACAGGTCAGCTCCAAGTCAGCTCTCTTACTATAGTAATGATGCTATTACTCAGCTAGAACTTAGTTAGTAAGTACCGAAATCAAGGCGCGGTTATCACCGAGCCAGCGCTTCCATGGCCGCAAGTTGAAAATGCTTACGCGTGGTCTTATGATAAGAATAGAACCTGTGCTTTCTATTGCTCCACTCGCTTCGCTGGCATCATTGGACTGGTGGCCACTAATGACTACCCCCCTGAAGTTCCAGGCACCAAGTAACATTGAACCCAGCGGCTCGCCTCCCTTGTGGATCCTCGGAGTGCTGTAATGAGGACTCCAGCCTGGACGCCACGCCCAACCCACGAGTACTTGATAATCCCTGATAGGTTGGCCCAGTCTGATAAGTGATCGCAACTTATCCTCTTACGACAGCGAATACTAACTGATGGCCGGTTGAGCTGTGTTCTACTATGATGAGTCTTACTGCCAAGACTTTGAAGGGTACAAGACTCGTGTAGGAATGCATCCGTTGTTAATTTTTGAAGAGGCATTCAACGATACTCGCTGATGCGGCAGTGCTTGCTATTACATATATCCATCACGGAAATGTTTTTTGACCGGGACTGTGGCTTACGAAAATTCTCAGCGGCGTAGCAGTCGCAATGTCCACGGGAGTGCCACAGGGAACGTCCACGCGACGCATGTTCTGAGGCCCGAGGGGCAAAACTCAAAGCTTCCGATTACTCCCTCAGTGAGATAACTTACGTGAGTGAAAGTCACAATATGATTATGCGCCTCGCCACTGTTGCAATTCTGATTACTTACTCATTGGATAAACTTGAAGTTACTGTTACTAGGCCGCATCTGGTACAATGTCGAGTCGGTCGAAAAGCGGTTGAAGTCGAAGTTCCAACGTATTTTTGAGCTTCCCTTGAATCACACAACTCCTCCATGCGGGGCTTAGCGAGCTGAATTCGGGCATCCTCCACAAACCAAAGGTAGCCTATATGCACAGAGACCACTATAGAGAAGCGATCACTTGAGCGCTGTTGCTGATTGGCAAGTAAGTGAATCGAGCACATTCCCTGCAAGGGTCCTTGCCAGGGCCTTTGTGGAATACCGGGCATAGTCGCCGTGGCGTTTATCAAGCCTTGGGCTATCGTGGTGAAGGCCTATTCTACTGAGTTGGGTGACGCCGCCACGGATGACGGTGCAAAGAGCTACTGGAGTCTAGATTATTTCAGCTAGAAGTGGCTCGTGGGGTGAGTAATCTGCCTGCCATAGAAAAATATATATTCTAATTGACAAGTTAGGATTGTGTTAGCGGCGGAAATTATTATAAGGCGGCTCACGTTGATTAGTATACATGTAGAAGACAGTCCTAGTAACTGACCAGCCTTGCCCGGGGGGATTGACAGGATTGGCATATCTGTAGAAAAAGGAGGGTAAAGAAAATGTACAGGGTGCAGCTTCAGTCCGAGGACCGACTCAGCACTACATAATATTTTCGCTTGCCAACTGACCAATCGAAATGAAAATATGTTGTAAAGCTCCTCCCGCCGCTAGTCTCGAACCATCCGGGAATGTATTGAAGTCTAAGATAACATCGCGGGTCCGGCGGCCCTCGGATGGCCAAGCGCCTCAGCTGCCAGCTCAACTGAGCACATTACATATATTCCTGATCACCTTAACATCCCTCAACATGTGTGGTAAGAACTTATCCCCAAATCGCTGTATGTATCTGCAATTATGACGTGTTGTGTTGGCCTCGTGCAAAACTTTGTCAGACACCTGCATTTTTGGGAAGGGACCGAGATGGATATAGTCTGCGTACAATGAACATCGCTTCTAAAAAACACTGTAAATGTACCCCTGACGCGTCGGAACTACAATGACATTTGCCAGTTCGGCAGAACTTTGCAGGGAATTTACAATTTTGGGCAGGGAATAACCAGTCTGCCTATCAATGTCATACGTCAATTTGAGATGGTGCGTCTCATGTCTGATCGTGACGCGTGGCGGTCAAAGGGAACGACGTTCTGGTCTTCAATGAAAGCTGAGTGTAGTTAGTCTCCCCTAGCCAGCCTATAGAAGAAGGAAGACTAGGACGGTCGTTCCTTAATTTGACGTTAAGGGCATCACTACAACTTATAACCTGGTGATTTATTACTCGGTGGCTTCCAGTTTGAAATAGAGGACAAGACTACACAAGCCATCTGAGTCCATACTTACGGTAGGCAGTTCAAATTATCGCGTGTAGTTGTATTTCAGTCAGTTCTCGCTGGCGTGAAGGTGCAGGATATTTTTCCAAGCTTAGAGTTGTGCTGGCTTTCATCATGAATGATTGTATGTCTGGCTCCGATGGAGTGGTGTCTTCGAATGCCTTCCACATTAATTATCTGTGCAGGTGATTATTTGCATGGTGGTGTGCTATTACAATTCGAGCAGTTTCACTGTCAGTAATGAGGAACGTAACTGTAGATGTACTCCTCCAAAGAGATCAAATAAATCAAAGGTCTGGCAATGGTTATTTTCGGCAACGAAATGGATAGTACTCAGGATGATGCCCAATGAGAGCTGTTTATTGCCAATGGAAGTCAAAGGGGTCAGTGGTCGTGGAAAATGACACCGATCATCGGCGGGTAATCCACGAAGATGGAGGACAGTGGAAATGATGACCTAACGAGCTCGTGTGGAGCACGCGCATCAGTCGGCCAAGCCGCCAAGGTACATGCCCAAGTATGAAAATAGTTGGATCGAAGCGCAATATGGCAAACTGACTCGAGGCAAGCACATTCTCGTCGACATCAACGACGAATGTGCCAGGTTGGCGACGCGGCCGTTCCTGTGTGAAGGAGCGACACAAAGTCGTACTCCCGGAATGACAAATGGATGGTCGTAAATTTCTCGTGGTTCGTTCTCCCTGAAAACGAATGCGTTACTTCAATATTACGACCACAGCAACGGCTCAATGAGACGGCACAAACTAAAGCCAGAAAAAAATCAGGCACATGCGTAATGTAGCAGGTCAGACGGTGATGTACGAACAGGTACGAACTTACAGGCTACATTTACAGGCAGAATTATATCAAGCGTCCTGCTGCTACACTCGATCTTATCTTATCAGATATGTGCCCAGAGCATGAAAGTGAGGTTTTCAGGCGCGAGCTGCGGCATGCAGAACGGGAGCTGTAAGCTACATGAAGGGCAGCATGGTCAACGTTTTATGATAAACATTTCAAGAGGTAGCCATCCATACCCAGAGCAGGGACGATGAATAGGTTAGAATCTGGACCAGCACTCAATCGTAACGAACCGGAGGTCACATCTTGGCGATCGCCACGGAGACTAAGTACATTAGTATGTAGATACTGGTGAATATCTGTTGGATTCGCTGGGAGGAGGGGATCAGATCGCGATGGAGAACATACTTATTTGCACCGACGAATCGATTTTCGAGGATCACTAACGTTATTTCTAGAGAAGATCTTCGGGAAAGCGGATGGGATGGGGGTTTGGGTGTATTTGTGTTCGCAGCGTGGACCCGTTAAGTCCGTTAAATGTCAGGTCCCTTGGGGTGTCATCTTTTTTCGGATCGGCGGGTACATGCGGAGTCACTTCTTCATTCCATCGTGTTCCGTCAATTAAAAGCGATTGTAGAGATAGAATCGAGAACCTGCCTAGTCAACATTGTAGACGGTGTTGAGAGTACGGGTAAGCGGCGCCACCAGAGCAGGCAAGGAAAGGGAGCGTGACATGTGACAATGAAGTGTGACGGTACATTGTGTTGACTGTTGGCTTGTTTTTTCGTACAAGCAGGCAAGACACGAACACCATTGGCGACTGGTCACCTACGCCATTCAAAGTCAGGTATTACAAGTTATACCAGGACATTACCAGGATACTACTACTTTTTCGCTTTCAATTGGCCTGTGCGCTGTTCTTTTGCCGAGTTTCGTTCCCTGGGAACAGCTCCGCAGCAGTCGTTCCGAGTTACTTTTGAGTCGCAGGACAGGTTTTGTTGGTAAGTGAAATCCATTGGTACAATCAAAAGTAAACGCAGTAGCATGACCGCGCTCTCCGGCCGGTCAATAAAATCTCATCATATCCGTTTTCTCGTTTAGCATTTGTTATCACAGATCTTCGACGCTATCTCTCGATCCGAAATCCTCTAACTTGGTCAGAACCTGTTGTAAAACGTAAGCTTCACTTTCCCCCTTTACTATCCCTCAATGTTCTTAAACTGTCCCCCTCTAGCACTACCGTCCGGGTCGGGCGCTAACGACCTTTTACTCGTGCGTCTCTCATGCTGTACTCGACATTCTCTCCTTATACTATGACTACAGACGACTTACAATGAACTATCCCCCCCAATTGGCACCACAACCTGGCCATAACCAGTTCCCCCAACGACCTCCTTCCTCACAACAACACAACGGCATGTCTTTCCTCGCTGGAGGAGTACCTATGAACAACTCCCAAATGAACGGTGCAAACATGGCCATGAATCCCGCAAACAACATGGGTGTACCCATGAACCAAGCTATGTCGATGAACCAGCACAACATGCCCATGAACAATGTGCCAATGAACATGAACATGAACAACATCAATCCGTCATTCCTCGCCGCTTTCCAGAACGCCCAAAATTCCCAGAATGGCATGATGGCTAAATTTCCCAATTATCAGGGCTCTCAGCAGCCTTCAACGCCTAATCATGCCTCAACGCAGAGCCAGGGCCAGTCCATATCACCCTCGCAGCTCATGTCAGCTTCCCCGTCACAGCTCATGGGCGGCCCTTCCCAACAACCACATTCACAAGGCCCCAATTTGACCCTCACCCCCGCACAACTCCTCCAGCAGCAACAAGGTGGCATGGGCCAAGCCTCCATGAATATGGGCACCATGCATCCGTCTATGGGCGGAATGACCGGGATGAACATGGGCAGCGGTGGAATGCAGAATATGAACATGGGCAACGCCATGCCCAACATCAGCGGAAGTGGGATGAACATGGCTGGCGGTATCCAGAACATGGGTGGGGCTGGGATCCAGAACATGGGCATGTCCAATATGATGAGCGGTATGCCAAACTCCAGCAACCCTCAAATGCGCATGACCATCACGCCTCAGCGTTGGACGCAGATGTCGCCACAGGATCGTGTCATCTTCCAGCAGCAACGACAACAACTTGGTCTCGGTCAACCGCCAAGCGCACCTAGTCAGCAACACCATGAGCGGGGCCCAAGTCTGACCCACGACCGCCCACCGAGCCAGCATGGGAGACACGACCGTGCTTCAAGTCAATCCCATGACCGGCAGCCCAGTCAGCAGCCGCAGGATGTCTCCCAGCTCGGTGACCGCCCCTCCTCATCCGCTTCTATTCGCTCCCACCACTCCCACCACAACCTTGACTCTGGCCTGATGCCCCCACCATCCTCTCGACCCGGTACCAGCGGCGGCATGGGCGCTCCCAACGTCAATCCACGCATGAACCCCCAATCCATGAATTTAAATCCGCACCTCAACATGACTCCCGGTGCCAATATCAACCATAACATGAACACCAGCAGCAATATCAACTCGCACATGAACCAGGCCCCGAATATCAACCCAGCGATGAACTCAAACCAGGCCCAACAGAACATCATGCATATGAACCTGGCGCCGTCGAATATCAATCCCGCGATGAACCAGGTGCAGAATCTGAATCCGCATCTGAATCGCCCTCCGACGAGGGGGGACTCTGCGCATCTAGCTGCGTCGCCAAAGCAATCACCGAGGATGACCGGGATAATGAATCTTGCTGGTGGCCCTCCTGGGAGCATGAGCGGCCAGGTCAACCTTGGAATGACAGGCATGTCAAGCGGTGCTATGGGAATGCATGGTCCCGCCATGGGTGGCGTACCCGGTAGTGGCAGCATGAGTATGGGCGGCGCCATGAACACAGGAATGGGAACCATGGGTAACGCTGGTGTAGGTGGCATGGGGAATGTACCTAGCATGGGCAATCTTGGCTCAGTGAACATGAATGCCAACACTGTGGGCGGTTTGGGGGCTGGCGGTAGCATGCTAGGCGGGGCAGGAGGAGGTCTTATGGGGCCCCCTGTGATTCCTCAATCCATGCAGCGGCCAGAGAGAGACCAGACCATGCAAAGAGAGCGCTCGGCTTCGATCCATGGGCGTGAACAGGTGAGGAGTTGACCTCCGTTCTTCGCGTATCGTAACTGATTTGGCAACGTTGTTTACCCCGTTAATGTGTTTCGTATCGCCTTTGTCGTACCCCAGAGTATGCCCCCGGCGTCTGCCGCACCGTTTATGGGTCAGGGTCTTGATAACTCCGGTGTCCAGGGATTGGGAAATATGGATGGTGGTATGGGTAGTATACCCCGGCAGCCCTCTCAACCGCCAGTCAACCCACATCAGCGATCTCCTGCTTGCCAAATACCTCGAGGCCACCGCTCCCCAATGCCTCCTGTCCGCAAAGCTGGCGAGATGCCCCCCGCGCCCACGCTTCCCGGCACCCCAAACGCCGCAGCATCACATCAAGGCGCACCTGCGGTCCCGAACCTCCCCCCTCATCTTGCAGCGCTCAATCCCGCGGTGACCAAGATTACTTACATTCCTTACACCCTACCCTCGAAACCCGAAGCAACCACCGATGGTGAAGACGAGAAGGTTCCTGCCGAAGGCGCCACCGATTCTGAAGATGCTGGTACTTCCTCGCAGGGCAAAGTCGAAGATCCGGTGAAGTTACTGACCCCTTCGGAGATCTCCACGTTGAAGGAGATCATGAAACGTGATGCAGTACATGAGGCGCAGTACCGTACTAAACAAGCGCGTATGGCCCAGGAATTGCGTACGCTCGGCCCTGCGTCGCGAAGCGCCTGGTGGGAGCGTGACCATGTTCCGAGCATGGCCATGAATCGAAGGCCCGAACGGTTCGATGTGAAGTATCCAAGAGCGCCCAATGCGGACCGGAGCTCGAACACGAATTCGAGGAAGAAGGGCGTGAGGAGAGAAGGCATTCGGATGTGAGTTCTTGTTATGTCTTCTTTTTTTTGAGGGAGATTGATTGATTCCTGCGGGTTCAATAGACCAAGGAAACTTCCTCCTGAGTTGGCCAATCGCCCTGAGCAACTCGTGCCGATCAGACTCGAGTTTGATGTGGAGCATCATAAGATGCGCGAGACGTTTGTTTGGAACCTAAATGGTAGGCCTCTTGCTCTGAGTGATTATAATTCGTTGTTGTGACGCTGTTGTTTAGATCCCGTTATCACCCCGGAACACTTTGCGCAGACGCTCATTGAGGATTATGCGCTGCCCCAGAGTTATTATGGTGTCATCACGAGAGCGATTCAGGAGCAGTTGAGTGACTTCAAGGCTCACATTGCCAGCATGGATGGCGACTGGAAACCGCCAACCGCAACGAGGGACATGGCGTTGACGGATGGCTATAAAGCGGATGAAGAAGACGGAACCGACGCGGACATGCGGGAGACGGACGCTGAAGACGTCATCAAGGATTGTGCTCGCAAGCTTGTCGGAGAGGATGACTCGATCATGGTGGACCGGGGCAATCTTGACGATGAGGATGTGAAATGGTGGGAATCGTGGCGCAAGCGAGCACGGCAGGAAAGCGCATTCTCTCGCAGCATATCCTCGAAGAATCGTCGTAAACGGCGCAAGGTGGCATCGGTCAAGGCTGAAGAAAGTGACGCATTCGAGACTGACAAGGAGAGGCCACGCAACCCGGATGAGATCGAGGTCGATGAGAAGACGGTGCATGAGGATTTACGTATCTTGATCAAGGTTTTTAATGGACCCGGTTTTTTTTCGTGGATCTGGGCTGATCTTTTGATCTTAGCTCGACGTCATCGTCGGATCCATGAAATTGGATGATCAATTTGAATGGGATCTTGAGAATGTGGATGCCTCACCTGAACAGTTCGCAGAGGTGTATGCGAAAGAGTTGGGTCTCGGTGGGGAATTCAAGTGCGTAGGGTTGCGTGTCCACGACTTTGTCACTAATCCCTCGCCTAGAACGGCCATTGCGTATTGCATACGAGAACAAGTTCAAATTTATCAAAAGTCGTTGTTCCTCGTTGGGCACCCCTCAGATGGATCGCATGTCCAAGACGATGACTTGCGCATGTCCTTCCTGCCCGGTCTTACAGCCGGTGCCAGAGCGATGGATCAAGTACAGTTGTTCACTCCGCTGCTCAACTATCTCAGTGACGGCGAGATTGAACGTAGTGAGAAAGAGAGGGAGAAAGAGCTCACCAAGCGTAGGAAGCGGAATACACGGGGTCGTCGGGGCATCGCTTTGCCTGATCGGGAGCCTAATCGCACATACCGCACACCTGCCATCGGCTTCCCAGAGCTGGATGCTGCAACCCTTGCATTGGCAGCCGCGAACGCGCCAACGTCAAGACGTGCTGCGGCAGCCGCTGCTTCTCTCACGATTGCCAACATGGTGGCCTCAGAAAATGGCACGAGCGTCATGCCGCTGCAGTTGCCTCCCCAGCAGAACATCTCTACTGTCGCCGCTGGAAAAGAGAAGAAACCTAAAGGGTTGTTCAAGGCCCCTTCGTATCCTTCTTCTGTGCTTCGCCCTCGTGCTCAGGTCACTGCTCCCACCCCCTCGACAGCGGTTGAATCGGCGTCGATGCTGCCTTCATCGTTTCTTGACACTGATGCACCTGCCTCCTCAGTTAGTAATCCTCCCCCCGATTCGCGAGCCGTTGCAAAGAAGGCCAAGGAGCTCGAAAGGGAGGCCAAGGAAAAAGAGTTTGTCGACGGCCAGCATGCTAACGTGATTAATGGGGTGTGGCACTGCTCGAACTGTGGGTGTCCGGAGAGCGTTGCTATCGGACGAAGGAAGGGTCCGTTGGGGGACAAATCACAATGTGGCACATGTGGTACGTTGATTTTTCAGATAACCGTACCCTTCTGTCTGACTCCTCACCGTCATTCAGGTAAATTTTGGCATCGACACCGCAGACCCCGCCCTGTGACATATAATCAGGATCCCGATTACCATTTGGGCCTAAGACACGAAACGGAACATGTTAAAATCGGGACAAAACGAAAAGGACGAGCGCCCAATTCTCAAGTGGCTGCTGATGGCCAAGATACGCCCAGTCGACAGAAATCAGACCTCTCCGTCGATATCTCTACTCGACTGCTGAACTCTGTACTACCTTCCGAAGACGACAGAGCCATGTCGCCAGTATCTACTGCCTCTAGTGATACAGAAGCTCCCCTTGCCCAACGCATCACAAAAGTCAACGGTGCCAGCCATGGAGGACTTGTATCGTCACCTGGGTCACCTCGTCCAGCAGGAAATGGGAATGCGCATCCCACTTCACCCATGGAAAGTAGTACTGCTGCTCCAATTTCAAACGGCTCATACGTGAGCGTTTTCCCTCTGAGACCAGGATTTTATTGATGCTGAATGTTAAGTGAACAGGCCGCTCCGCCCTGGCTAACGACAGCAATTCGTTCGCTTCAGGAACAATACCCAGATGATAAGTTCGAGGCAATCCTGCGTAGACCGGTTCCACGTGCTATACTAGAGTGGAGGATGAAATGCTTGGATTGCCCTGGCAAGGTTCGTGGGCACTGCTAGACTCGTACCAACGCAGACTTAAATTCGGTTTGCAGCTATATAACTCTGGGCCTGGAGATACGCTGCAGAACTATGAAGTTCATCTTAGAAACCGGCAACATCGATTACGGGTGAACGCTCGTCTGACGCAGGCGCCAGCATCATAGTAGTAGAGGTTTTCGTCGTGTCGGCTGGCTTGTGCTATCTTAATATTTCTCTTTTGTGCATCTGTTGTGCTCATCTGCTATCTGTATAACGTATATACCTTTGCTTGTAATCGCTATTGGATTACTAAACCCCACTGATGAAGTTCCTGAGCTAGCGTCGAGGCGCGAGTGGGGTCGATTGGCGCGTAGTTATTTGCAACTTGTAACATTAGACTCCTAATTCGAAAGTTTGAACGTTTGAACCACTCATCAATCAAGCGCGGGCCATTCCATCACATGATGAATCAGATCAGCATGTGTCTACAAGTTACTTGAAGTACTCTCTACTCTCACCATGTCTGACACAGTTTGGCGACCAGAAGATGATCCAAATATCAGACCCCCACTTCAGGAGGGCCAGGTATACAGGTCAGATATACTCGATGTGATCGAGACGTCGCTCGATGGACTGAGTGGGGAACTGAGGACTTTGAGTCTCGATATTCATGGTAATAGTCAACCCTTGAAGCGGTGCTTCCTTTTGTATCAACGCATCCTATGCTCACACGTTTTCGAAAGACCATCCAGAGCTAAAGTTCGAAGAAAAGTACGTCAGATTCAGATCTCGCCGTACGCTATAGCTATGCTTAGAGGATCGTCACAGATATGCCCACGACACATACACTGCGTTTATGGAAAAACATGGTTTCATAGTAACTAAGAATTATCATCTTGAGACTGCCTGGGTTGCCACCTACATCCCATGGACAAGGAGGGCGCGTTTTGGGTATCAACTCTGAGATGGATGCACTCCCTGGGATCGGACACGCTTGTGGACACAATCTCATTGGGATGTCCGGAGTAGCGGTAGCTCTCGCAGCCAAAGCCGCAATGGAGAACCTGAATATCGATGGAAAGGTGATTCTGCTAGGTACACCTGGTGCGTCGGTGTCTGCATTTGTGATGGTCGGCTTCGGGATAACATGAGGCAGCTGAGGAGGGCGGGTTTGGCAAGGTTATGCTGTATGAAAAGGGTGCTTATGATGAGATGGATGTGTGCCTCATGTCAGTTCCTCTATCGGTGGTCTATATCAGATGACCAGGACTCAACCTGCTTCGAAGGTGCCATCCTGCACCTGGCCCCCGCCACTCCATTAGTTTGAGTGGTTGCTTGGCTATCTCTCGCATTACTGTGGAGTATCAAGGTCATACGTGAGCGACTTTCGTACTCTTTACCGAGTTGTAGTACTTAATTCTTCCCGTTTACAGTGCTCACGCTGGTTTAAGCCCCTGGGAGGGACAAAATGCACTCGATGCGGCTGTCCTTGCATATAACAACGTTTCCCTTCTTCGTCAACAAATTAAACCTACCCATCGCGTGCACGGCATCTTTGAAGGAAAGGATTGGGCTCCGAACAGTAAGACTTCCTCCCTTTCCGTCAAAACACTTGAAGACAATTCTTAAATAACCAGTCATACCGGATCATGCTATAATGCAGTAAGTCGACCTGAGGAACTACCCACTTCGAGCGCTCTATACACAAGTACAGGTGGTTGGTCCGTGCTCCCACAACCTCAGAGATGGAAGACACCAGGAAGCGCGTCATTTCCTGCTTCGAGTCAGTCTTCCACTATCGGCTTGTTCGAATGACTAAGCAATATTATATATTCGCCCAGAGCGGCTGCACTCGCATCTGGATGCAAAGTTCAAGTTACGGTTGGATCGGTAGGCAACGAAATCAGGCAAAACAAAGCACTTGGTATGAAATCACAGGATACAGTGGCTTGGTACTGAATGTTGTACCAGGCGATGAGCTTGCTGATGTTGTCCTGAAGCGCTACGGTGCTATTGATTATGAATGGGGCATCAAGAGTGCTTCTACTGATTTCGTGAGTGTTTCGCACATCCAGAAAGTGCGAGAGAGTTGACGTGTCAGATCCAAAGGGGAACATTTCATACTGTGCGTCTTTCCATGACTCGGGGTAGGCAACCTTTGCTCATGAAGTTCTTGTTCGTCAGTGATGCCTAGGTCTTCATCCTGGTTTTTGTAAGTGGCACAGGTTCAGAACGGACGAGCACGATACTACTAACGGCGTTTGCTCAAGCCATCCCGACCATTCCAGATGGTGGGAACCATACCCTAGGATTTACGGGAGCTGCACGTTCCGAAGTATCCCATGACGCCTGTTTGGTGGTATCGAAGGTGCTCGCTGCCGTAGGCATGCGAGTGCTGACTGAAGAGGCCTTCCTCCAGAAAGTAGGTGTTACGTTTCGTTCAGGCAATTTTCTTTTGACTGTGTTTCGCAGGTTAAGGACACATTTGAGGAAGATAAGAAACTAAGAGTGTAGCCACTGACTTGTCAACCTTTTTGATTGTAAGATCATCAGCTACAATTTGCGTATGTTAGAACGGATGACGATGATCCATGGCACCACAACTGACTTGGTGCCTATAGTCATCCGATTAGCGGAAGGCCCAATGTAGTAAGCAGTTTAGGAATCGTTTGCCACGCGGCAGCCTCGGAGTACCTCAGAATTTTACCTCAGAATTTCACAGACCGGGAGAACTAGCGGAGAACTGCACAAAATGTGTGCGTGAGATCGGCCAGTGCGAACTTGCAGACCGACTCGGAGGCGTAAATTTCTCGAGATAAGTCGTTTGCATTGTGGCTGCTCTATTGAGGGGATAAGAGGACTTCACTCCCAGGCGAATCAGGGTTGGAGTCTGGTGCAAACGTAATGAAGATTCTTTGATGAAACGACTCGCCTGGGGTGGAGGTATATAATTTCACCTGCGGCTAATGGTCTCTTCCAGCTAGCTGCCATTCATCTGGCTCAGGGCTGTCACCGCCTCCTTCCATATGATGTCCCAGCGGGCTACGCAGGGCGAAACGGTCACAGGCGAGCAAGAGCTCAGGGAAGCTAACGCAGACAATTACCAACCTTTGAATCTTCAACTCGATACTGGCGATGAGTATACAAACTTTCGTCAAAAATGGTGGCAGTTGTGGTAAGTGAAGTGAAGGTTTGCCAGCAATATTTGCACTTCATCGAGCCGCGGGTAGGTTACCTAAGGACCCACCAATTCCAGCCCCCCCATCTCTGGAGGATGCAGCGGTGCGTGAACCACCCTTCGCTAATCTTGTAAAGGACGATAACGTTGTGTTCTGCAGCTGACGCCCTTGGCCAATGCTTCCATTTTCTCTCAACTCACTTACGCCTGGATAACAGGTATAATGGTCAGTTATTGAACCTCGATCCCAAGATACTCTGTTCCAATACATATATTCAGGTCCTTGGATATCAGCGCACATTGCAAGCGTCTGATCTCTACAAATTGGGCGCACCCCGAGAGTCAGCTGTCCTTGCCGCCAAACTGGAGGCTGCATGGCAGCGACGTGTTAAGGCAGCAGTCGACTGGAATGCACGTCTTGAGAGTGAAGAACTCAAGCCGTCCTTCGTGAAACGTACCGGCTGGGCGTTACGCGCGATTTTCAGGCAAGAACAGAATCAAGGCGCGACTTGGTCTGAGCGGTGTGTTGCGTTTCAGAAACATTGGCGAGAATCCGAAGGACGGAAAGAGGCCAGCCTTACATGGGCTTTGAATGATGTCTTTGGTAGTATGTTCTGGATCGGAGGTATATTCAAGGCATGGGTATTCATTTGTCACTGTCATGATACATTCAACACCTCACTCAGGTCTTTGGTGATACAGCACAACTCATGAGCCCGATTGTCCTTCGGGTAAATAGCGAGCCGTCTTTGGTTGTGGTAGGCTCTGATGTCTTCTTCCAGCAAATCATTGTCTTTGCGGAGGAGCGTTCCGCCGCAATTATTGCCGGAGAACCTGTCCCCAATGTCGGCCGCGGTATCGCCATGGCTCTTGGGCTCTTCGCGCTTGCTGTGACAGCGAGTATATGCACTCACCAGGTTTGTAAAACTTTTATGGATCGGAATTAAACCCGTCTAAGTTTATGCATTTCAAGTTCTTTTGGCGGTCAATGACAACAGGCGTACTGGCTAGAGCCGCACTGATAGCATGTATCTACGAGCGTGGAGTGAACCTCACAGGCAAAGCGCGTGTCAAACTCAACAACGCCGCACTTATTAACCATATTTCCACGGACGTGAGCAGGATTGATGCGTGCGCTCAGTGGTTTGTGAGTAGCAAACTTAAACATACGCCGCCTTCAACTAACCGCAGCTTGAACCTCTCGCCACTAGCATGCAGGCGAGTATATGCCACTCCTTTGACTTGCAGGAAATCTCGAGATAGCTTACTATCCCAGGCTGGACTGTGCCTATCCAGGTCACAGTTTGTCTAATCATTCTTCTGAACGAGGTTTGTTGCACGCCACGATAAATTAATTTGGTTCTAATGAGACTTGAAAATTAGCTCGGACCGTCTGCACTCGCCGGTTTTTCGCTATTCGTCCTCATCATACCAATTCAAGAGCGGTTAATGACACTGCAGCATCGTGTTCGCTTGGGGTCAATGAAGTGGACTGATCAACGAGCCAAAGTCCTACTAGAGGTACTCGGTACGTAGCTTTGGAGCAGCTAGGATGTCCGGGAATGCTGAAGGGGTGCACAGGGGCCATGCGCGTGGTGAAGTACTTCTCGTACGAGGTTCCCTTCCTTCAGAGTAAGTCATGATACCAGAAACCATTAACATCACGCTCACGCACGCTGCTTAGGGATCTTCGAGCTTCGAAAGAAGGAACTGCATGGTATCCGACGGATTCTTCACTCAAGTTCGGCGAAGTATGTCTAGACGTGTGTGGCCTGGTGACGCATCATTGATTCGATCTATCCTAGCTTGGCGCTCGCTACTTCGCTCCCAGTTCTCGCTGCTACACTAGCTTTCGTCACGTACACCCTTACAGCGCACAACTTCAATGTTGCCGTCATATTCACCTCGCTGAATCTGTTCCAGGTGAGATCCTTTACGATAGATAAACATGTGCCTAACCGATAAGTAAATAGCTTCTCCGGCAACCAATGATGTGGATGCCCCGCGCTCTATCAGCCATCCCCGATGCATCCAGCGCGATCCAGCGGCTCACGCACGTATTTCGCGCAGAGCTTAATTCCGGAGATGCACTCGTGATCGACGAGGATCAAGAACCCGCGCTTCTGGTGAAGGACGCGACGTTCGAGTGGGAGTCCTTCGAGAAAGACTCTAGTGAAAATTTCAGCTCGAAGAAGGGCGCACGCAGCGGCAGCGGTCCACTGAAGAGCAAGGATAAGAGTGCGCAGGAGGACAAGGCAACAGAGAAACCCGCTCCTGGAAGAGATGTACCGCTCTTTAGGGTCAAGAATGTAACCATGACAATTCCACGAGGTCAGCTAGTCGCCGTAGTCGGGCGTGTCGGAAGTGGCAAGGTGACCTTGTCGAATGAATGTTGATGCTAATATTGACACACGGGTAGTCCAGCTTGTTACAAGGATTGATAGGGGAGATGAGGAAAGTCTCCGGGAATGTCTCGTTTGGCGGTCGCGTTGGTTATTGCCCGCAGACTGCGTGGATCCAGAATGCAACCTTGGTGAGCATGGCATTACTTTCAAAAAAGTCAATAAGAATGATGTTTGACTTCAGCGTGATAACATCATTTTTGGCCGGCCATTCGAGGAAGATAGATATTGGCGTGTTCTTGAGACCGCTTGTCTACTTCCAGATCTTCAACTGCTCCCTGATGGGGATTTGACTGAGGCAAGGTGACTGAATGCAACTTGATGACACGACTTAAGCTCTATCTTAGATCGGAGAAAAAGGTATCAATCTTAGTGGTGGCCAAAAACAAAGAGTAAGTTTGTGACGCGTCTCCGCTCAAGACACAATTTTTATCTTCCACCTAGGTTAACATTGCTCGTGTCCTGTACTTTGATCCTAACATTGTCATATTTGATGACCCGCTCTCGGCAGGTGAGCTGGGCATTTGGTTCTCTGGTATCATACTGGAAAATACCTTCAGTGGATGCTCACGTCGGGAAGTCCTTATTCCAAGATGCCATTGTGGGAGCCCTGCGCAATCGCGGTGTCACCGTCATTCTGGTCACGCACGCGATCCACTTCCTGTCTCAAGTAGACCGCATCTATACGCTAAACAACGGCGTCATCACAGAGAGCGGAACCTACGATGAATTGATCTCCCGCGGTGGGGACTTTGCGCGTTTGGACCTGGAATTCGGCGGTCACGCGTCCGAGGGGAAAGATGAAGACCAGGCAGAAGAAATCACTTCGCAGACAGTTGTTACCATCGAAGATGTCAAGTTGAAGTCAAAAAAAGCCAGAGAAAAGGCCACTGGAAGTGGTATACTTGAAGGTCGCTTGATCGTCAAAGAGAAGCGTTCGACTGGTTCTGTGTCTTGGGGAGGTGCGTTCAAGTCATCTGTCGTGGATTCCCTAGCTTGAGTCATTTTCGCAGTGTACTGGACCTACTTGGTTGCGGCACGCGGTTCGATAACAGGACCTCTGGTTGTTTTCTTCATGCTCGCGATGCAGGGAAGCCAGATCTTGAACGCATACACGCTAGTTTGGTGGGAGGGCAAGTCAGTTCGTTCTACTAACTTCTTGTTTCCTTTCTGAAATCCTTGGCGTAGCAAATTAGACCGACCAATTTCGTTCTATCAGACGCTATATGGTTGTCTCGGGGTCTCTCAAGCGATCTTCGCATTCTTGATGTATGTTCCTATCACAGATGGTGGTGTGTTCACTCAACAGAACTTGTTGTAGCTGTGCTGGAATGGACTTCATGGCCTTTCATGTGTCCCAAAACCTGCACCACAAGTCCGTGCGCAACGTCTTTTATGCTCGCATGTCCTTTTTTGATACTACAGTGAGTAGTTGTGAAAGTACCAAAACATATGTTTATTAGGCTCTTATAGCCTATGGGCCGCATTCTGAGCATTTTTGGCAAAGATATCGACAGTCAGGATCCCGCTAATTTATGCTATGTCTTGCTTTACTGAAACCTTTTGCGCAGGTGTAGACAATCAATTAGCATGTGAGTCTTCTCTCACCGCGGTGATATGTTACTTATACTGGTCCAGTTGCAATGAGATTGCGTACGTTACCCGCACGCTTCGCTTGCGGAGACTAACCATGGAGATCCAGTTGTCCTTACGCTGACCAACTACATTGGCTCTATTATCATCATTGCTTTCCTTGAACCCTACTTTAGTCAGTATATGGATATCATTTGTGAGGATATGACTCACGATTGTCTAGTTATTGCTGTTTTTTTCATCTTGATCGGTTACAGCTACTTCGCTGCCTTTCATCGAGCTAGTGCTCGCGAGGTCAAGCGCCTGGGTTCGTTGTCGTGTTTCTGACCTAGAAAGCCTCTAATATCGACCACCAGATTCTATGCTTCGCTCTCTTCTGTATGCACACTTTTCTGAGACTTTGACAGGACTTCCTACCATCCGAAGCTACGGAGAAATGAAGCGGTTCATTGCCGCCAATAGATACTACATCGATCTGGAGGATAGAGCTCTATACATCGTTGTTACCAACCAGAGGCAAGCGATCTTATACCTATATCGTGGCCGTCGTTGGCTCATCACCTTCCCTCAGATGGCTTGCGATAAGGTTGGACTTCATGGGAGGCATGTTAGTCTTAGTTGTAAGTGTCTATTTAAAGACAAAGACCTGAGGTTCACCTAATGCTGCGATCTCGATAGGTTGCTCTCCTAGCAGTTATCGACGTCTCCGGGATTGACGCCGCCCAGATAGGGTTGGTACTCACATATACCAGTGGGTCTCCTGATATTGTTACCACAATATGCAGGTTAACCTTGTCTTATCAAAGCCATGCTGTCACAAATGTGTCGTCAGGTGACCAGACAGACGGCGGACGTCGAGGTAGGGCTTTCCTCGTCTTATATCAGTGGCTATCTAATTGTCATTTGCTTCAGAATTGCATGAATTCAGTGGAACGATGTGAGCCACAAGTTTTACGATACCTCCGCTCACGCTCGCTCTTCACAGTGGTACAATACGTCGAAGGAGACGCAATCCCTCAAGAGGCGCCGCATGAGATCGAAGAACGCAAACCCCCAGCGCGGTGGCCTGAATATGGCGCTGTCGAATTTAATGACGTTAAGATGGCATATCGACTAGGTCTTCCCAACGTATTGAGAGGTGTCTCGGTCAAGGTCAGGGGAGGCGAAAAGATAGGTGTGGTTGGAAGGTTGGCTGAGTTATTGGATTCACATATGTGTGCTGATGCGGCCATCCCCTCAGGACTGGTGCCGGAAAATCTTCGTTGATGCTTGCGCTGTTCCGAATTGTCGAGTTGTCTGGTGGTTCGATCACTATCGATGGGTATGTTAGTCATCGCTCGTGACGACTGTTGGTTTTCACCTTTTCCAGTGTCGATATATCTACAATCGGTCTAAAAGACCTCCGCTCCAAGATATCTATCATCCCGCAAGATGTTTGTAAAGTTCCTTGTATCAACTAACACAGGACTGATCCACGAACTCGATAGCCTCTTCTTTTTAGTGGTTAGGCTCATTAATTTATATGCTCTTGTTTGAAGGGCTCAAAGATCACCAGGGACCGTGCGGTCCAACCTGGATCCATTCTCCCAGCACGGTGACGCGGAGCTATGGGATGCGCTGCATCGATCTTGTCTTGTTGATTCTAGTACCACTTCGAAACATGCATCTTCCAGCGATGGCACCAGGCGCGTGCGAACTTCTACCAGTCGCCATAACCTTGACAACACTATCGAGAGCGAGGGAGCGAACCTCAGTGTTGGGGAGAGATCACTGCTCAGTCTAGCTCGTGCGCTGGTGAAAGACTGCAAAGTCGTTGTGCTTGATGAGGCCACGTTAGTCATGCGATCTTCTCCTGGATGCTTGATGTTGAATTATTTTCAGAGCCTCTGTTGATCTCGAGACTGATAACAAGATACAGCACACTATCCAAATGGAATTCAAGGCCCATACGCTACTTTGTATCGCTCGTGCGTCCTACCCTTTCCGCTCTCGGCGCAACGCTGTAATGTGACGATACTTTAGACCGACTTCGAACTATCATTTCATACGACCGAATTCTGGTCCTCGACGCTGGCCTCGTTGCAGTAGGTTGCTTTGAGCGTCTTTCACCGGTTAACCCTCACACTCTCAGGAATTCGACACTCCATCTAATCTTTTCAGATTAGAAGGCGGACTTTTCCGTGGAATGTGCGAGAGGAGTAATATTTCCTTGAAAGATATAGAGAGGAGTAGGGAGGTGTAAATTGGTGGATTTTGAGGTCGATCTAGATTCTAGATTGATTTCTTTTTGATGTTGTTCGTAAGGCTCGTTATGTGTTTCCGTAGATAATGCCCATGGAATAGACCCTCTAGACCTTATTAGGAACCGGGCTCGAGGAAACAAAGGACTATGAACAGATTTGGAACAGAGACATGTAACATAAAAAGTGACATTATTTACGATTGCTTTATTGCTTTAAGAAGATCTAAGCAAGACAACTTGAGTTCAATGCCACGTGACATGTCAACAACCGAGCAACCGAGTCCCGTGACTCCGAGCAGAGATCGGAAGTAATGTAGAAGGACGTCTAAACCACAAGATCCAAGCCGTGGAAAAGGAACCTTGTTAGTAGATGCGACTAATGCCCTGAGACTCTGAGAGTCATTGTGGGTTTAGATTTGATCTTCATTTCAACTCATTGTTCCTGACATGACAGTAGCTCAGACTGACGTTCTTTGGCGGCCAGAAGATGACTATAAGGTCAAGCCGACACTGGAAGAAGGGGAAATTTATCGACCGGATATCCTTGCGGTAGTAGATACTGCCATCGATCGTCTCAGCAGCGATCTACGAGAACTGAACCTCGATATTCACGGTAAGGTCATATATTTTGCCCACGAAGAACACTCAGAAAGTTGCTGCTGTCATGAAATACTGATTTATATGCGCATTGACAGATCATCCAGAGATCAAATATGAAGAAAGGTGCGTCCACATCTTGACTCCGAATTGGCCAATAATGCAACTACTGGTCGCTCAGATACGCGCACGATGCGTACACGTCTTTCCTAGAGAAGCATGGATTCGAAGTCACGAGGCACTACCTCCTGGAGACTGCGTGGGTCGCGACCTACACCCACGGGCAGGGCGGACACGTTCTAGGAGTGAACTCAGAGATGGATGCGCTGCCGGGCATCGGACATGCGTGTGGCCACAATCTCATTGGCGTCGCAGGTGTTGCTGTCGCCTGTGCGGCGAAAGCAGCGATGGAGCAGCTCGACATCGACGGGAAGGTGGTTTTGCTTGGTACACCTGGTATGTGGTGTGCCCTTGACTGCAATGAACCGATCACATACCTTCAATAGCTGAGGAAGGCGGATTTGGAAAGGTGAAGCTGTGGGAGAGGGGAGCATACAAAGATATGGACGCGTGTCTCATGTCCGTTACCAGGCATGCTTATATCCGCCTACTTACGTTCGTGATAGGTGCCACCCTGCCCCTGGTCCCCTTCACTCCATCAGTTTGAGCAGCTGTCTTGCAGTCATACGCCTGGAGGTAGAATACTCAGGCCACACGTGCGGTCTCCAGACATCCATCCTCTGGCTTGAACTCTGACTCGTGTACTTTTTAGTGCGCATGCCGCACTTAGCCCCTGGGAAGGAAAGAATGCGCTGGATGCAGCTGTGCTGGCATATACGAACATCGCTTTGCTGCGCCAGCAGATTAAACCTACGCACCGCGTGCATGGAATTTTTGAGGGCTCGAATTGGGCACCGAATAGTGAGTGATGTCTGCCATGCAGCACAGGACATGCCTCTGAAAGCGTGTATGTCAGTTATCCCAGATAGCTCAAAGATGTAGTATGTGTGACTTTTAGCTCCAGAGACTTGTTGCAGGCGATGACGCGCTTCAGCTATTATATCCGTGCACCAACGACTGTTGAAGCGGAAGAGACGCTCAAGCGTGTTGTTCCCTGTTTCGAGTGAGTTGATATTCTTCATTCACGAGACTCTGGGTCCCAAACTCCACGCAGAGCAGCAGCGCTTGCAACCGGAACGAAAGTCAAGGTCATCAGAGGGTCTACTGGGAACGAGCTTGTACAGAACAAAGTCCTTGGTATGTCTTCTTTATGACAACCCGTGATTCCTCCTAGATTTTTTTTGTAGGCGACGAGCTGTCTGATGTGGTCAGGAAGAAGTACGGCGTCATTCGACTACGAATATGGGATCGGCGGTGCATCGACTGACTTTGTGAGTATGCTCGCATAAAATCTCAAAGCATGTATACTGATATCAGCGAAGGGGAATATTTCATATTGTACGTCTTGTTCGTAGTGTTCTAACGGAGACTTTGAAAGTCATTATCCACCAGTGATGCCTGGCCTACACCCCGGATTTTGTTCGTACAATTTTCCCTTCTGTCGCTGATAATATCTGACTCCAAGATCACGTTCCAGCGATACCAACCGTCCCAGGAGGCGGTAACCACACCCGGGCGTTCACCGACTCGGCACGTTCGCAGGCCGCTCACGATGCTTGTCTCAATGTCGCAAAGGCGCTTGCATTCGTTGGCATGCGCGTGATCACGGACGCTGAATTTTTGCAGCAGGTAAGATGGTATCTCGCGGCTTGTTCTGGCCTTCTGAATGCTACGATACATTTTACTGCAGGTAAAATATGCCTTCGAGGAGCAAAAGAACAATAGGGTGTGATGAATTCGCGAAAATGTGGCGAATGTACAAATGACATGACTACATTGCAAGACTTACAAATACAATGACTTCTGATTTTGCTTTCACTCCAGACCGAAACTTGCTGGGCGAGTTGCTCACCACTTTTCGTGGGCAGGACGCACTGTGCAGAAGAGTATGAAAACAGGGTAACTTGGCAAGTAGCAACGACACTTACGGTCGATTTCCCAAGTCCACGCTGAACTATCTTGCTTGACGAGGTGCAAGTAGGACTGATGGGGGTGATCAGTTCACACGCGCACCATCATAAGAACGCTCCGACCTTTGCGATAGCGTCGGGATCAAGCCGAGCATCTTGGTTGGCCTCCCAAGAGGCATCGTTGCGATGAGATTTGGAGCGGTCAGTGAGAATATCTGTTCCTCGTTAGACGATACCTTGGAGCTGCTGACGACACACTCACTGCCGTCAATGATACTCTGCGCGTGCCAAAATGTTCGTAAAAATTCACAGCACCAGAAGATGGAGACTCACATGAGCGACCTGAGAGTTGAGATGTCAGTCCGTAAACAACCATAAAGCGCAGAAAACACCCACGTGTATATTCTGCTTGCCGAACTCCTTGGCTAAGCTCTGGGACAAAGCCCTAATACCGAACTTGCTCGCAGCAAACGCGGAGGTCAGGGTGTTGCCTCTGATAGCAGCCGTTGCGCCCGTGAAAATGAGGGTTCCCCTTTTGCGAGCATCGCCAGCGGCTCCACCCTCGCTCGCGGTCTCCAGTTCAAGTTTTGTGAACTCGAGAAGGACCGCGCGTGCAAAGGCAAAGGCCGCCACGATGTTAGTATCGATCGACTCGCGGACCTCGTCTTCAGTGATATCAAGGAATGGCTTCCAGATACCGTAGCCCGCATTGAAGAGTGCGACGCGGAGAGGGGAGGAGGGCCAGTGGGACTTGAGGGAAGCAAATGCGGACTTGATGGATGCAGGGGTGTAGTCTTTGAGGGGGAATGTTGCAGCCTGATCCAAACGAGGCGGTTAACGGATGTGCACATATAAATAGGAGTGAGATACACCACCTCTCCACCTGCTTGGTTCAGCTCTGCAGCAAGCTTATTGAGGTGCTCTGGTCCTCGGGAGATGAGAGCGACTCTGTAGCCGGATTTGGCGAAGAGACGACTGTGAATTTGTTCATACTATCAGTACACATTGGTGAGGAAGGACATCATATATATGTACGCGGTTGCAGCTCCTGTGCCTGTGCAGACGTCAGCCCTATGTATTTGTACCCACCGAGTATGACTTACCGGTGCCATTGCCGATACCAGCGACCACGAACAGAGGGCGGACTGAAGACATCTTTCAAGCTGGTGATGCTATGAGAAGAGAGGAAGTAATGAATATTGCGCTAACTCAACGCTAACTACGCAATATTTATACACATTGTACCCCTGTTCACTTGGCGCAATTAGTCGTGATCATGACCGCTGATCAGTCAGCTTTATTCATCCAGTCAGCTTACACCTTAGGATGACGTTGGCTTTGCATAATCAAGCATGCATTCACTTCAATATTAGGCCACTGTTAACGGGTATGGTACCATTGAGTTATGGGTGGGAGCCCAGAGCTAGAGTTCAGGTAACTCATGACGGGAATGAATATTCCAGTTTTCACAAGCATCCGAGCAATTATTGGAGAACGTGGGCAAAAAAACATCCTTGAAAGGAAACCAAGTCTATTTCGGAACTGCGAATCTAACAAGATACCTCAATGATGGCCACCCAGCGCAAGATGTCCAGCCTTGCTGTTCTGCCAAGCGTCACGGCGTTTAGCCCAAGTATACGTTCCGTATCCTAAGTATGATAAGCTGGCTTATAGAGGAATGCAACGATTGGCACACCGATAGCAAAAGGGACTATCCAGTAGGGAACTTGGGCAGCGAGACGCCTGTAGCCGTTGAATAACCAGCCTTTGAATATGGCTTTGGAGCCTCGTTGCCTGAATGGCGAGACGGCTGCCAATGCGGAAATAGGCAGAGACAAACAACATGATAGAAACACGAGGAACGACGCGACAAGTAAAAAGCACGAGCTGAAGTTAGCGACTTGTTGAAGACAATGTGATTAGACGACGCACTATAAACAACCACTCCTCGCTGTTTATGTATGCTGGTGTCACCCCACCAAGGGCACTATTCAGAGAGGTAAGAACAACAGTATGATACTTGCGATTGGCTGCAGGCAAACTCACAAATGTTTTAGCTGTAAGCTCGAATTAGCACAAGCGTTCCATATAAAAAAGCAGAAAAAACGTACGTCCGGGCATTCCATCTAGACGTGCAGCAGTGGGACGCATGACGGGCGAAGTGTTGGATTATGACCGACGTTTGACTGAATGATTCGGCGTTGGATGTTAGACCCGATGTTTTCCGGCAGGAACAAACAATGATAACTAACACCACGTGCACGTGTTCCTCTGACGCGCTGCAGTGTTTTGAAGTGTTTTGACCAACTACGACTACCAAGCTCACAAGCCAAAGTACGTGGCGTCATAAGTTGTCGACAATATCTGAACCATTCCTGACTAGGCCACACCCACTCTTTTGCTTCCAAAATGATGAGCCATCAGACCCTGTACAACCTGGCGAACTATCTTGGTGCCCTCGCCATGATCACCGTGGTCGCATACCATTTTGTTGCTGTGAACTCAAGATATCTTGCCAAGAACGGGGTCAGCAGTTAAGCTCGTAGGGGGTGTGTGAAGGACTCTGTGAAGATGTATATTTAAAGTGTGTTGTCAATGTCTTTTCCTTTACGTGCGTCCGCTGATACGTATGTATTCTCCTTTCGTTAGCCGTACTCGAGTTTCTGCCGTTTAGTCAATGATACCGCGACTGCTCTTTTCAACCTATGAACTTATAAACAGCGTGTCTTGAAAGACGAAATAAATATGGTGCTCTGTATATGTCTATGCGTCATGTTACCCCGCATTATTTTGACCTCCCCACTGCTCTTGTACGTGGTCTGTAGCGTGCTCTCGGCTCATGTCATTAGCAATCATAGGGTCCTTTCTCCAAGGCTGGTTTTGCACAACTTCTGGGTATACCATCTCTAGGTCTTGGTCCTGTTTCTTCTTACAACAACAGGAGCATGCAACAGGGTCTATCAGCATTATCCTCGTGAGTGAGCCATTTGGCACAAGGCGGGTCAGAATCCTTCACCATTGCAGCAGAAACTGAAGACACCTGCAGCAATGTTCAGCAGTGAGTCACAGTCAGAATGAATATCCGGATCACGCACAACAGCAGTTCACAAGGGCGAGGATGATATCGCAGCAGTCAGACATGAATGTATTGAACAAGGGTCGATGAAGATCATGGGTATCTTTGAGTGGCCCACAACTATTAAGTACCTAGTGTCATAGCTGTCACACCTGGGTAAATCTGTTCGGCTTGAACTGCCCTTTAACGAATGACCAAAAACAGTCTCGTGGTTGGTCAAATCCTAAATTCTTGACTGTTTGCAAGAGAATTCGAGTCCATATGTATACCGCAACAGACAACGGAAACTGTTAAGATCCGCTGCCCTGTGGCTGAAAGGCTCGCACTCATGGTGATGTTTTTGATGCGCGGTACTTCTTTCTTTCCCTATTCCCAGTTCTCACGAAGAATCGCGGGAACCAGAGCGTCCTGCCGCGTTTCACACCGTCCAGAGCTCCTTCGAAAAACGTATATACAGAATACGTCGAAATAAATTATACCACTGTAGCTTGATCAGCTGCTATGCTATCTTTGAACATCTGCAAGCTTGACGAATCATCTTCAAACGCCATGGTGCTAACCGGTCCATGAGGCATATAACCCCGGTCGGCATCGAGGAGGACATATCTATGACCGTCGCTGTTAACGACGAGCTCTGTCAAGCTGGTGAGCTCAGCAGCCCATCGGTGCCAGATGGTCGACCACCGCCTGGCATCAGTTGATGAGTCAGGTATATAGCATGCGCATGATTGCAGCTCAAGTCGACGCAGGGTATTCTTGTGGCGAAGGACAAACTCTTCCATGCCATTGGCGGAAGGCATGTGATCGAAAACGATATTTTCGAGCACGAGCGATTCAAGGGACGGATAGTGGAATGAAGAAAGTCGGGTCGTGAGGCTGTGGTAAGCGCCCTGAGGGCTGCGTAGCACAAGTGATTTCAGTGTTGGGTTAGAGGGAGGTAGGAGTGCTCCAAGTGATCCGTTGACGTTCTTTGAAGCTGACCAGGCACTGAGTTCGGCATTGGACACAACGGACACTGAGAGATGTGTCAGGGGTGAATTTGTAAGGGATGTCACGAAGTCGTAGCATGTGGAAGGCAGGATGACGTTGTTGAGCGACAATGTGGTCATCCGAGATGTCTTCATGCCGTGATGAATGGCGTGAATTAGGATGAGCTGCCGATTTATGAACCAGAATGGGCTCTCGCAAACTTCTCTCCCTGACTGGCAGAGAAATGATGGCCAAAAGTTGAGCACGACGCGTTCAATGCTCGGAAGTGCGGTTATTCCGCAAAATGCCGTGGTCAGTGCTTCTTCAAGCTCACTGATTTCTAGCGCATCGCTAGAATCTACATGCACTACCCTGATTAGAATCTGTAGAATGTGGGCAAAGGGAAACCGACTTGCCCGTGTTGTCGGGTGGAAGCTGGAAATGTTCATTGTCACGAGAATCGTAGACGACTTCTCGAATGTGGGTGGCAAGGCTTGCGGTACCAATGATCAAGTGGCAGTTTTGCGCACTCTGTATACTGTTTTTGATGTGGAGCTTGCTGAACACGTGGGGAGTGACCAGCTTCATAAATGACCGGTTCAAGCTGCGTAAATGGAGAAGATCGGTTGTCGCGGAAACGTTCTGAAAGACGGTGCTGATAAGTTCGATAGGTAGATCTCGCATTATGGGGTGCCTTCAGACGGGGGAGGGATTCGATAGCGTGGTTCTGGTCTGGTTCAGTCAGTACGGAAAAAAGGTTCCGTTCTTATATTCGAGGCGCAAACGTTACCATATGACAACGGGCAAGGCGGTTCCAAGTTAGGATACTGTATATCGAACATCAAAGATGTCCTAACAAGTAATAGCATGACGCACCTACTGCCAGACATGGGGAAGCCCTTGTGGCCTTTCACACCATAGACCATAACTCGGTGGAGAAACAATCAGCCTCTATAAACAACATTCTCCGATCTATAAGTAGGGACGGAGCTGAACAGACACATCTGCGACAGAAAAAAAAGCCGCGCGTCCAGCTGGCAGCAGACTCCCAGAATAGTCCAACTTGGTACAATAGCAATAAGACATTGTAAAATTCCATGAGGTTCCCACAGGCTGCAGTCCAGTCATGATCGGATGATATCGCAGAAACAATATTCCAGATGTCCAACCTTCCCTAGCCCTTCAGGGAAACCCGATGTTGAGTCAGAATATCGAGGTACTTACTTTTCGCTCTCCGCGCGATCATTCGCATCGGCATGACGATTGTTCGATGTTCTGGCGGTAAGGAAAATTGCGTAGTCCACTCCTGCAATCAGCGCAGCGTGCTACATTCCACCCTATCTGATTTCAATCTCGCGTAATTTTTCTGCCTTTACGATTTTCCAGTTGATGACAAAAGGGTCACCAGCCTGCATGATGACCCCTATGAGCCTGCAGAACGCGCAGTCCCCTCCTTCTCCATATGCGATCTGCAGGCTGATATCAAACATTATTTCACGCACAAAGAAAATTGTCTCACCAAATTTCTCGTCAAAGCCTCGTCAGGGTATTCATTTTTTGCTAACTCCAATAGAGTGGTTAGCATCGCGGTGTCGGTAAACGCAAGTTGATACAGACTTTAGAACGAGCGTTACAGAATTCACCGGGCTGATTTTTTTAAAATGTTCCTCCAGTACTGTCACTTACCCGCTCATTGCCACTGAACTCGTTGCAAAATCTTCAACTTGAAGTTTTTATGTCTTCGCGAATAAAGCCGTACGACCAAGATACCGGCTGCTCCCTCGCGAATTCAGATAATGAAGCTAGTGCGGCACGATGTTGGAGGCAAGGGCGGGATGGGGCTCATCTAATAGCATAGTCAGTCTTTCTGAATAACTTTATATGCAGGCTGTGGCACAGCGCTTGATCATAAATATCCGACCTCAGAAGAATGTAAGCTTGGGAAGCAGCTGAGGTAGCTCAACAAGTTGCGAGGGTCCATCATGATGATGATGATGATGATGATATACTATGCATAATTATAAGGCGTCGGGGTCCCTCATCGAAGACCTTTCTTTGTAGTAAGTCCGAGTCGGTCTGTTACAGATTACATAAAACTTTTATTCCACACCGTCTGGCATCTGCCTTCTGGATTATACTATAGCGTCAACTCTGGTTCGGTACCAGGATAGCCTTAAATCTTGAAGCTTAAAAGCTACATGGTGACCAGTGACCAGCGATCCGGATTTGCGTTACTTAATGTTCGGAGTGGTGATTCTGGTGAAAGCTGAATTTCAAAAAGGTGTCGCGAGTCCAAGTTGCTCGCAAACATAATTCTATCTTGTTTGTCACAATAATCGACCTTCTGCCACGACGTCCAAATCTACCACAGGCCTTCCAGTCGACGATATGGCATCAGAAGCAGACCTCAAAGTCTTCATCAACCGCCATCGTGAACTGCTCACAAAGGAACGCAACGCAGAGATCGAGCGAAGCGCCCTGCTCCTCACAAACTGCGGCCCAAAGCTTCTGGAGCAGAAAGGTCTCGCACTGGGGAGTCTCGGGGTGGTTGGAATCAACGTAGGACTAGGCGGGAAAACGTATGTTCTTCCCGCCTTTTCCGTTCTCTGATCCAAGTCTTACGAAGAAGCGCAGATTAGTCGAACTAGAGCGTCCTACAGCGTTTCACAGTTCACAGATATTTCCTCCCCATAACTTCAGGTAGGCCATTGTTCGCATACGCGTAGGTGTTGTGGTTTAGCCCTCAGAAGACCGGGAGACCTCGCTTGCATCGAAGAGAACATATCCTCGAATGTCGCCGCGAAAAAATCTGCGAAAGGTAAGAAAGCTGCATCTGTTGGTGCTGAGAGCTCCCGTGCTGCAGAAGGTGTTGTATACAAAGTATGACCTTGTGTAGTTTCAACTAGGCGATCACTGACTTGCGCACTCCAAAATAGGTGTCAGATACCCGCATAATCATTGCAGTGGACCCTTCAGAATCCAGTTCAGACGATTTGGACCTTCCCGAGCGCTGTCGATTACTCAAGTTAGCCAATAGCGTCACTTACGACAGGTAATCACGTCACTGTTTTCTTTGCAAGTATTCTAAATTGCACCACATTCAAGAATGGATAAAGCACTCAATCAATTGGAGAAAATCGTCATTCCTTCATCAAGACAGGTAACTGAACCTTATGTTCCTGCTCTGCTGATTGCTAATAGCAGCTCAAACAGTCCAACGACAAAGGCGACTATGAGATGACACCTCTCATCCGAGTTCTACTCGGAATATCTTCGCCATCTGAAAAGATTCCTATTGCACAGCCTAAGTTCTTTGATGACTATCTGAATCCGAGCCAGCAACAGGCTGTCAGGTTCGCTCTTGAATCCCCAGAAGTCGCATGCATTCATGGACCACCTGGTAAAGCTATTCATTCCTTTCACTCGATATTATTACTTGATGGCAATGATAGGGACCGGAAAAACACACACGCTAATTGAAATTATACGTCAGCTCACCTCTCCTTCGGAGCATAACACCAACGAGAAACAGAAGCGAATACTTGTCTGTGGTGCTTCAAATCTGTCTGTCGATAACATCCTAGAGCGTATTCTTGCTATACCACCCCCTGAGAAGGGCAAGTGGACGCCCTTGACGGCTACCCGCATAGGCCATCCTGCGCGCGTGATGGCCAAGCAGGGTGTTCTGGAAGCAACGCTAGAAGTGAAGGCCAGCAAGAGCGATCAAGTGATCCTGCTTCAGTATCTGACACAGTTGTTGGTGCTGAGACTTGAAGTTAGGCCGCGCTTGCAAAGGACGTCAAATCTGAGATCGAGTCAACGCTCGACGTACTTGCTGGGAAGGGGAAAGGCTCCAAGAAACCCAGAGGTTCAGAACGGAAGAAGATGTGGGAAGAAGTGAAAGCTCTCAGGAAGGAGTGAGCATACACCCCTTTCTCAGACTCAGCGTGCATACTCACTACTAGTCCAGGTACAGACAGCGCGAAGGTGGAGTTGTCAAGACTGTCCTTGGAGAGTCTCAGGTGTGGCCTGCAATACTGTCGGGGGTTACCGGAACGATCATTGATCAACTGCAGATTGTCCTTGCTACATGTCATTCCGCCGGTGGCAGACAGCTCCGTGACCACAAGTTTGATGTAGTCATTATTGATGAGGCAACGCAAGCGCTCGAAGCAGTAAGTATGATTGTGTTTCAGTTGAATGACCCTTTGATATGCCCACAGGTGTGTTGGATTCCGATATTTAAAGCGAAAAAGCTCATCCTAGCGGGCGACCCGATGCAATTGCCACCTACAATTCTCTCTATCGATAAACATGACGAGAAAAAAACGGGGACTGCGACGTCCAAAAAGAGCGAAAATCCTTCAGTAACTGCGAATGACCAAAAGAAGTTGCAAGAGTCAACAGCATCAAAGCCTCTTCTCCCTGAAGAAGACGAGGGCACGAGTAATAGTGATGCAGATTCCGAAGTGGAGTCGATCAAAGGAGATGAAATCATGGAACAAGACGCGGCAATCGAATTATCAACTGAAGCAGAACCGCAGCTTAAAGAAAAGCCTAAAAAAATTCAAAAGAAAGGAAATCAGCGGACTGGCTTACGACCACCTCGTACACTAGAAACAACACTTTTTGACCGACTCGAGAAAATGTATGGTTCAGACATAAAACGCTTGCTCAATGTACAATATCGGTGAGACACAAATCACGCTCAAGTTGCACTTGAACAGCTCACAACTTACATCCCTAGCATGCACTCACAGATTTGCCAGTTTCCTTCCAAAATGCTCTACGCGTCAAAGCTTATATCGCATGAATCAGTAAGATCTCATCTCCTCAAGGACCTACCCAACGCCAGCGCCTTTACTTCCTCGGAAGACGAGGACACCATCAAAGAAACACTGGGAACGCCAGTCGTGTTTTTTGATACTGCGGGTTGTGAATATTTCGAGCGAGTGGACGGAGATGGCGACGAAGGCAGCCGCTGTAACGAGAACGAAGCAGCTGTGGTGTTAAAATGGGTAGAACGACTGGTGGGAGCTGGATTGCTGTCATCACAAATTGCGCTGATCACTCCGTATGCAATCTTCTCCCGAGCTAAGGCGCGCAAATCGGATTTATTCATTGTATATCAGATACCAAGCACAGGTCACTCTTCTCACTTCCTTGCTCAGGCCGCTATATGGGCTTGAGCTTGAGATTGGGACAGTCGATGGAATGCAGGGGCGAGAGAAGGACGCTGTCATCATCAGCTTGGTGCGCAGTAACGACAAGGTGCATTACACCCTCTTTAATACCTTTCCTATTAACACGAGGATTGTCAGCGCGAAGTCGGGTTTCTGAAAGAGAAGAGACGTATGAATGGTGTGTAACATTATTCTCATAGGGGCATCGATCGTCCTCAGTTACCCATCCAACAGTTGCCATGACCCGAGCAAAGAGACACCTGGTAAAAGTGCAAATAATATCCTCATGATCTGGACTGATCTGGAATCATAGTGTGTTGTTGGCGACTCATCGACCGTGAAGCATGGTAGCCCGTACTTGAAGAAATGGCTTGCCTGGCTTGATGCAAAGGCGGATGTGAGGTTTGCGGAATTCGATTCTATTTAATCAGTCTTGGCCCCTAATTCTCACCAATTGCAATTGTACGCCTGTGGTTAGGCTCACAAGTCGAGTGGCTACGTCAACACCAAACATCGTATAGTCAGACCTGTAGTACGAATGGTCCATCTGCTGTTCGAGTTGTAAAAAAAATCTGGAGCGATACCTCCAGTCACCACTTCCGATCGATCCCTTAGCCGAGACATTGCGAGTTTCATTACATGGGACGGAGTCTGCAACGTACAGGACTAATGCGAGAGATGCGAAGCAAACTACAACATGGCGTACAGTACAGCAGTCAGAAAACGAATGCAGTGTTATGAGGGAGATGACCGATGAATAACTTAATAGATACCTGGGATGGGAAGAAGAGGACAGGTCCAGGCAGAGGCCAGCCAGCCACTCAGTACTCCTCAACATCAGTAAACGAAGCATAATCAGATAGTGTCCGCACATCCTCATACTCCAGCACGACTTCCCGCATCGCGTAGCGCATAATCGGCGTCAGGGGCATCAGCTTGGGGCCAATCACTTCCTCTTCTTCGTCCTCCTCGTCAATCTGCCCCAGCTCCCGCGTAGACATGTTGATAGGATTTATCACCATCATATCACCGTCCTCTGAGGACGCACCGAGCGTGCTGCCGCTCCCGATATTGATAGGGCTGGGTATAGCGCCCACCAGCGGGTTGACGGTTGCGGGCGTTACCGGCTCTGGGCGCGTTGGAGGCTCTCCTTCGCGCGTCACCGGGTCTGTCCACTGCAGATTCAACACTCGCCCCTTAACCATCCCATCCACCGCGCGCACACCAAGCTCCCGACACAGTAAGAAATATGGCAAGTGGATCGTCCCCGCCTGGCTCAGCTTGCTCATCACCTTGAGCAGCTGCATAGCGCTGAAATCGGCAGAGTAGTCCTCACCGATGCCGCTGCTGTCGCGGAGGGAGTTTCGAACAGGAGGATATGTTTTGAAACCTGCAGGCCCGAGGTTGGCGTGCAGGGCGTCAGGCCCGGAGGAGCGCGGGCGGGCGGCAGGTGTGCTGGGTGTTGTGGGGTCTTGACCGCCGCTGATCGTCGTGGTTGCTTGTGAGGAGTGGATGATGTGAAGGTTGAGGACTGCGTGTGCTTGAAGGAAGTGGGAGCTTTGCTTGACTGTGATGCGACGTTATTGGGTGAGAGTGTCATAGCTAGGTGTACTTACTTTCAAAGCTTCCACCTGCATTGACTGCGAAAGATGCGTCAGTATTCCTCCTGAATAGACAAAATAATAGCAATAACATACCGTAATCATTTATATAATCCTGCCAGTGCGCTAACTTGCCACCAAATGCATCGTATAAGACGTCGAACGACAAGCCTGCCCGTAGGTTCTCTGGAACACGAGGCAGCATTCTCTCGACAAAGAATGTGCGTGTCTCTGTCTTCGTGCAATCACCGACGGTAATAATCTACCTCGATAACACTAATCAACTCCTGAAAACCATGTGAGGTGCCAATGCACACCTTGCAGTGTTGCATCACGTTCAGCTGCCGTAGCCATGCTTGATAGAAAGGGTCGCTAGTGGCATGAATTACATGACACAGCCTGTCTTGCTTCGTGAGTACCAGCATTGAGTCCAGGAGGCATTTCATCGCGTCAGATGACTGAATCAGCGCAGGGCTGCGGCGACGGTGACTCATCAGCGCCTAATATATGACCTTGGCGAAGGTGAACCCACAGTTTATGTGCTTCGTCGATGAACACTACCGGGATCCTCTTGGTCACCTTCTCAGGCTCCTTTTCGCGGACGTTGGAGTTGAGCAGCGACGAGGACAATTCCTGGCTCTGCTGACCATCGGATGGTTTCTTGGATTTGCGCTTGAAGAACCATCGGGATTTATGCGAGGGTGGAGAAGGTGACGAGCTGTTGAGTTTTGTCCTGTCTGAGGACACATCTGAGTCCTTCTTACGCTTGCCATTTGCTAGTGGCTGTTCTGGAGGCTCGAACTCGCTGTATTTGAGAAGTGAACTCTAGATCAAAAGAAATCAATGAAAGAAGCGTTGGCAGGTGAGAATGCGTACCTGAAAGAGCTCCATGAGTCTCGCAATATCGCTCGTCCGAACTTGCGAACCAGAGCTTCCAACAGGAGAATCGTTAAGCCTTCGTTCAACGTTCAATCTGTCGTGCTGCGAGGATGTCAGTAATTCCATTCTTCAGCGCGATCATGTGAAAGGTCACCGCACCTTGAACTCTAAACCCTCCTTCCGGAACTCCTCATATCCAGGTATCGTTTTTGATATTTCATCAAAGTACCGCTCCATCTGCTGCGAGATACTCATATAAAGACTCGTCATATCCGCAAAACCAGGTATGCGTAAATCAAAGTGAAGCACATGATAGATTTTCCGCGAAAGAACTTCTCTCACAAGCGCCGTCTAACATGGTTGGTGAACGGGTGATCGCGTCGATATGTAGAGGGACTGACCTTCCCAACGGAACTTGCGCCAAACAAGACGGTGAATGAAGGCTCGCCCTCTAGGGCACGTTCGATCGCGCGAATCTCAGCTTCTCGCGGAAGAAACCATGGGAGGCGAGTAAACGCGTGTTTCGTACGCAACTGAGAGCATTCGCGTGTCTCGTTGATTTCGTTGCGGGCTTCCTCGAGGAGGCGCCTTGACTCTCTCAAGGAGCGAACCGTCTCAGAAGGCTGGGAATAATTAAGAGTGAGCTAAGTTGTGCAGTATTAATGTTGCATTGCAGACGCACGTTCAGAAGAACACCAAATAATTCGCTCATACCAAAAAAGTTTCTTCGTCCAAGGTCAGCGCTGTATGCTGCAGAGCTTCTGCGATGGGGCAAGTTGGAGCGAAAGAGCCAGTGCATGGTGTTGGAAGAATACTGGGAGCGTGGACGTGGGCCGGGAGAAGCAGGACTGCTTTTGGTGGTTCTAGTGCGCATGACAGTCGAGGGGTGTGGGGACGCCAGCCTTATAAGGAAGACAAGTGGTGATGGTTGGAGTGATCGCAAAAGTGAATGAGCGGCAGAAGGGCAGTGGCAGGCAGGTTATGAGTGTAGTTGAAAGAAGCATGGAAAAACCATACATCTTATGCATGTTTGTGCTCGTATGAAGGCTGCCTAGGTTGCGCAGCATTAAGCCCACGCATCTGTGTCGCGCGGCTGATCCACGTTGTCCACACGAGGCAGCTCTCCATACCCAGCATCATGGGCGCTGCACAAGAAATGGAAGAATCGCCGAAAATGGGCCGATACGGAGGCATAACGATGACGAGAAGACCTGAGCTGGCGTCTACTAAGTAACTGATTTTTCAAATTATCAACAACTTCAAAAGACATTGAAACGGACCTTGTTACTAACACCATGTATACCGTACGTATTACTTCGCTTGAAGTCAATCGAAACAGTCTGGGCTAAAGGGAATTTGACGATACTGCAATAAGTCGCAAGCCCAGACCCAGCGGTTCACAAAGGTCACAATATTAAGGCACCTGAGGACGAAGTACAAGACAATTAATTCCAAGCCACGAGTGTTGAACGTTGACTACATACTAATTAGATAAGATAAGATAAGCTGGATTTGAGCTGGATCGGTAACTGTCAATATGTGTGCTAAGTATTATACAAGAGAAAATCGCAGCGGCGCAGGCACCCGACGTCCTGCTCTTGGCTTGGCTATTATCTGGCTAACATTTCTTTTCAATATTTCAGCGCAAACCAGTGATCCTAGCAGTGGCAGGCGAGGTGCGAATACCAGAGTCATCGAACTGTGTTTGACTGTAGCCATCTCAGAGCAGGGGATCCAAGTCGCTACATATTTCCCAATCTCGCAAGTGAGATGCTTCGGAAGCAGCCGAGGATAAGAATTGATGTGCAATCTACAACCGAACCATGAGGAGATACGTTCGGAGCACGAACGACACTCGCGACTTAAATTCTGCAAAGAGTGCTAAAGTACTTAATCGTGACTGTAATGCTGCGTAAGTGTTCGACGGGGATTGATGGATCACGAGTGATGAGAGATGAGTGAGGGGGATTGATTCACTGTCGATACAGAAGGTAAGGACCGGCTTTTATATCTAAGTGAGTGGCAGTACGAGTAGTCAGCCGAGTAGTACGTCGAACCGGTACAGGGGGAAGTCTATAGCCGGAAGTACAAAGGGAATTCCATAGCTAGCGGAGTGACATTCCTTACATGACCGCGACAAGATAATGTGGCAGGACGACAGTGGTACCGGTGAGACGATAGTAAGGCAATTAGTTCATCAGTGGACGGAACACAAACTACCACCAACTGATCATAAAGCAAGCTAGCGACACAGATATCTGGCGATTGGGAGAACTACATTTCGTAATTTGGTGGAGCGAGCTTGACTGGTAAGTGGTGCGATATTCTATTGAGCATGTGATGGTAACGACAAAATACTCACGTTTCGCATCTTTGTAGATAAACGGTCGATAAAAGCCTTCCTCTGTCGAGTCGGGGGCTAATGCATACTTCCCCAGGGAATCCCTACACACTAGGGTCAACGACAAATTTGTGATTGACCAAGTCCTGACCCAAATGAAACCCAGTTATTCATTCGATGTGCGTCAAAAAACCATCTAGAGCGTACAGCGGTTAGACTATACTTATAGAGTTGTCCTTCAGTACTTGTGAAACTTTATGACGGAGTGATCATTGCGTCGACGACTTGAAAATGCGTCAGTACAAGCATTGATAGGGATATCCATTCTGTGGAAATGCAGTCAACTGGACTAAATTGCATAGCTAGTAAGTAAGTGAGAGGTGAACAAGCCTCAAACTGGAATGAGTAAAATGATCATTGACCGTGAACAGACGCTCAGCAGGTCAACAAGGTCTAAAGAGACGTTGCTAGTCACGGTATGCTTGCATAACTAGGTAGCACTTGGTATTTGCAGTGGTAACAAATCAGGAGCAAGTGACCGTCTCGCCAGTGACATAGAGATTGGCGGCAATCTGATGAGTTCTGGAAAAGAAGAAAAAATCAAGTGCCTGCAAGTAAGGCATTAACGCGCTCGATCGACCCTAGTAGCAATATTAATTAACGGGATAAAGTTGGGATAAAGTTGGAACAAAGAATAATGACACCTCCACAGCATTTCGTGGTCATTTCTCATCAGAAGGCCCTGTATCATTCGAATGAGTAAGTTGACCGTTGGATGGAACGGTCATTATTACATAAATTTTCACTGCCGTTACATTGAGGTGTTGTTAATCCGAAGTGGTGCTCGCGAAACTCACCGTTCTTCTGCTGCCACACTCCAAGCGAGGAGTGATGCGAGGACAATGAAAAAAGATGCTTTCTATGTAGGGAGATAACAACTCACGAGTCACTAGCTACTGCCGTCCGATGAAGCCTCAACCTCATCGTCAGACTCAACAAGGCGTCCGCGTCTCGGACGCGTGGACATGGGGCGGACAGCAAAAACGCTATCGAGCTCGTCCTCGTCCTCATCTTCGTCACCGGAGGAAACTACAATGGGTGCCATCCGGCCCGGCCTACTTGCAAGTGACGGCTCGTTTTCTTCTTCCTCGGATAGGATATCGATATCTACGTGCGAACGGTGGTCTTCATTATCGCTATCATCGGAAAGTTCGTATATTTGCGGCAGCTGTTGTATCGGGCCTCGAGGAATGCCGGTGTCGTTCTCGTCATCGACGAAACTGCTTTCATAACCATCCTCTTCATCTCCTTCGTCTTCTTCATCTCCATCTTCGTCTACATCCTCCTCACGGCCAACGTGCCAACGGAACAATGGCAATCCGGGATACCAATCGGCAATCGCCAAACCGCCATCTTCGTCGTCCCCCTCGCCATCTTCAAGACCCATCCATCCTGGATCATCATCAGGGTCAAACTCTTCTGCTCCTGGGCCAAATTCCAAGCCGAGTTCATCGTCTGACCAATCTCCCCCTCCTTCGTGACCCGGATACTGCCTACCGCACGCCGTACACACGCCATCCCAAATCTCATGCATACAGTCCAGACATCGGTATATGCCTCCGTCCTCCATGTCAAGCATACCTACGTCTTCTCCGCGACGGGGCTCGGCATCTGCATCGTCCGCTAGTAACCAGGGAAGGAAACCATGGTTGGATTTCCGGAAGATCCCATTCCAAGGATCTGCGTCCGCAGGGCGATCAGCGTTAGCATGCGCCTTGTCACGCGGAGGCACATTAGCGAGACCGCTCTTCTCTATGAGGTGCGCTAGATTCTTGATAGTCCAAATTTCTGCGGGACGATCTCGGACGACTGCTCGGCAATGTGGACATGTCTTCTTCCGTACGATGGCTGGTGCGGCAGGTCTATTATCAGCAGGCGGAGCGTTAAACCATTGAACAAGGCAGTCGTAGCAAGCCACGTGACCACACGGAGCGAGTGCATAAGGCTTGTACATCACGTCGAGGCAAATCTGACATGTCAGAGCTTGGGAAATGTTATTGAGGACACTTTGATGAGCAGCCAAAAGCTGATATGATAAAACATTTAAATTGAATATTGATGGGTATGATGGAACGCGCACCTCGGCCCTCTCTGCTAATTCCTTTGTCAGTTGCGAAATCCTGTTTTCCGGTACAACACCCTTCGGGTCTTGCGTGAAATTTGCGAACTGCTTCGTATCACGAAGATCAGTGGTTTCAGATAAGCTATTTCCTTTCTGTGTGACATCATCATGAGGGAACGAGATAAAATGAAACAAACAATAGCATAGTGTACATACCAGGTTCGCTTGTTGTAGACCCCCCTCAGAGTCCCTTTCGGTATCGCTCTCGTTACTGACAAGGTTTGAGGTAGAAGTTGCAGAATGTGATGGGACGTCTACTCTGGTCTTGCTTCCTGACGGCTCCGTGGACGTAAATCGAATGATTTCATTGCAAGCAGACACTGGCGGCCGCTGAGACTGGGACGAACTATCCTGCCTAGGATGATTGCCGTCTAGCTTAGCGACTACCGGTTCTTTTTTTCTCCTCTTTTTCCGTTTCTTTGCATCCCGTCTCGAGCTTGTTTCTGGTGACTGATCAACCCTGAGTCTCTTGGAGGTTGAAGGCGCTGACTGGGCCGCCTCCACATCGAATATTGCTCGCTTGAGAGTCTGAATTGAACCATTTGGTTCCGGCATGGCTAGACACGTCAACGATGCGTATCTAGAAGAAGACAGTCCTGGTAAGGCTTGGAGCTCAACGTCAACGTTCGCACGAAGAGATGATGGGGTTAGCTAAGCCCATGTAGAAACGAAATACAGAAATTAATTTGTTTGGGTTTGGGTCAAAACTACACAGCCCTGCACGTGACCATTGATTGACAAGGCCAAATATAACATCACATCGCTAAAATAGGTTGACTGCGGTCAGTTGTCACTGAGTATGCATCTCACTTCCGTGTTTCGTTGTCGCGGTGGATGGAACGTGTATGCCGTATTAACGGGGAACTTTCCAACATCTCTCGTGCGCGTCTCCACACCTACTAGTCCAACCTAAAGTTAGTTACATTGGAATTTGACAGTGTGTTCGGCGTTTGCCAGTGAAGCTGTTGAAATGCTGTCGCCGACTCTCCGATAGGGTAAGAGAAGACTTGTATTGATCTTTCGTCACGACTCTGTCACTGTTGATTCTTACGGTTCCGAGAATGATATCACAGAGCTGTCAGTAAGCTGTCAGTCCATTCCAACTTTCAACTTGAATGTTATGTTATGTCTTCTTCATTCTCGGCGCGGTCCGTACCGCTAAGGTTAATATTAGAGTGGAAGTAAAGAATAGTCTTAGGGTTGTGAGATTATTACGTTGAAATGTTATTAATACTCATTGGCGTCTTTTGCCTCCTTTTGCTACTAAACTTCCATCGTGCCCACGCGCGTTTCCGCCCTCAGAGTGGCATATGTCCTCAGTCCGAGGAAGACTATGTTTTGGCCATAAACTGCGCTATGAACCATTCCGAATCTAGGCTCACTGGCTTGAATAAACCTGGGCCAAATAACAGACAGCCACGTCTAGCTCCTACGCATGCGCAGAGGCGTACTCGTGACGACTCCGCGGTCACTATCAGACCAACACAGTTGTCTGCAGAACGCTTACACCGGCGGCATGAGTCACAGCATGTCACATCTGAACAGATCTTAGATTTGGTGTCAGTTCCATTTCCCCAGCATCGACATCTCCCGAAGAAACTGTCCGGTAGTATCCGCCAACATCATGGTTTTATAGCTCAATCCCCTTCTATTCCAACATCGTCATCTGTGCAACCCCATACGGGTAGCAAAGAAAACGTGTGGAGCAATCGCAGGCACACACCCCAACTCTCGTTGTCAGGTTTGTCAGGCTCAGAGGCCGATAAATCGCACAAGCGTCACAGATCTCTGGTCTCTCGTCAACGCTTCTTACGCAGTAGTAACAGCCTCGTTTCCCCATCGCACTCTGCCATGCAAGACCTGCCTTCGCTTCCTATGTCTTCTTCTGACACTCGTATACTCATCCACGATGACCACTCCGACCACCACAATTTCACAACGGAGAAAGATACCCCACTGCTTGGAACACATTTATCGCCTCCTCCATCTACCCACCGCTCGCTGGCATTTTGGCTCATCCTTTATTTTTGTTTCAACCTGGGACTGACCCTGTACAATAAGGGTGTCCTCATCCACTTTCCTTTTCCATACACGCTCACTGCACTGCACGCTTTCTGTGGCACCGTCGGAGGGCTCACATTGCTGAAGAATGGTACATTCATACCCGCCAAACTCTCTGACACCGACAACTTAGCGCTTGTGGCGTTTAGTGTATTGTACACTATCAACATCGCCGTCAGCAATATATCTCTTCATATGGTCACTGTTCCAGTGAGTGATAGCATACCTCGCGTGGGCCAGGGGCTGATGATGAGCCTATAGTTTCATCAAGTAGTCCGCGCAGCCACGCCGATTTTTACAATTCTGTTGTCGATGTTCTTATTTGGCACCCGGAGTAGTAGCCACAAAATGGCATCTCTGGTCCCTGTCATCGCTGGCGTCGGTTTTGCGTAAGGCACCTCTTACCCCAGTACTGCTCCTGCTAATTTATATCTAGGACATACGGAGACTATTCGTACACAACGACTGGACTCCTTTTGACCGTACTGGGAACAGTACTAGCCGCCATTAAGACCATCTATACTTCCATCCTACAGTCGACACCGTCAATATCCTCTCCGCAGCCACGCGTAAATTATGTCGTTCCACCACGGCTACAATTGCATCCACTTGACCTGTTAACGCGGATGGCGCCGCTCGCATTCATTCAGTGCGTTGTTCTCGCATACTTTACGGGGGAATTATCTCGCGTGCACACATGGAGTTTGCACGAGATGACGCCCATCAAAGCGGCACTCCTTGGGGTGAATGGCATGATTGCATTTGGTCTTAATATTGTGAGTTTTACGGCGAATAGGGCAGCAGGCCCTTTGAGTATGACTGTTGCTGGTGAGTGACCATTGTTGTAGATACGACGGCACGCTTGCTGACGATCTTACAGCCAACGTCAAACAAGTACTCTCTGTGTTTCTTGCGGTCATTTTATTCAAGCTCACAATAACGCCAACAAACGCGCTTGGCATCCTTCTCACGCTCGCTGGTGGAATGTGGTACGCGACCGTTGAATATCAGGAAAAGCGAGGTAGATGGAGGAAGTAGATTTTATATTGAGATGATGTTCATGATAGCGCTGTTCATTCCTAGTAAGTGCATTGTACTATAGTTGCCCCCCTCGCTTTCCAAAATCACTAGACACATGCATTGCATGTACATATCCCGTCTTCTGGTTGCTTATACCATGTCTGTGATATATATCATCTCCACGTACAGTAGCGCATATCCCAATTTTGAGTATGGTTGCATTGGTTCAATTTATTCCGTGGTTTAGGCAGATAAGACAGGACGCGTGGTCAAATCCGTACTTATCGAAATGTCAACGTACATACCCGACCCTCGTCGAAGTTAAATGACAACTCGATTTCCTACGTCGGCGTTAAACGTTAAGCGTCAACGAATGACCATGCCAAAGTACATGTGTAACACATACAAGTACTCTTGAAAACTTGAAGCATGTTGAGATGAGGCGCGGGGCACAGGGGCCCCCTAGACTAGTTAGTACTGTCCAACATAGGGTAGCATACCCCAATGGACAATAATTCGATTCAAATTTTTTTTGAAGGATGCCGTATTCGTTTGCGGCCTTGCGCACCTGCAACAGTACTGTATCTCCAATGGATTGGTAACCATGTAACCCTGTAAGTTTCTAGAAGTCTGTCTTACTCTAAAGTACCACTCCTTCTAGAACTCAGCTTAACTCCGCTGCAAGAATTTCTAACAGAACATCAATGGCATCATTAACATTCTTCGAGAATCATCACACGTCGTCCAGCTCCAAACTCACTCACATAATGCCGATCCAGTTGCCGCTAATTATCTGATATGCCGATGTGCACGCTGAGTTGAGGGCGTGAGGTGACGTGCAGCACTAGAAGCACTAGAAGTAAACTAGAAGTAAATATTCAAGCCCGTATGCATACTCGGGTGAGATACGAAATGAGGAATTCAGTAAGCCCGAGGGAGCTCGCGGAACTCGTGCGTGCAATCAGATTGGATGCACGTATCCGCCTATAGATAGGTCCCATATCTATATACAGATTGGCACAAGTCCATGAAAGCGGATCATTCAATACTTTGATCTCCTCGTACCTGTTCATCGAGCGTGCCTATGTCACGGAGGTTACAAAGTCGGTTTCGGTGGCCTAGATTCCAAATGTGATGACGCTCGTATATCCATCAGAACAGTAAGCTCGTGCGACTCATGTTTGCTCCGAGGACTCATATGTCGAGCTTAGAATGGTGAGGGGCGATATCGTTTGACATATGGCTGCCGGGCCTGATAGAACATGGTATGATTCTATGTCAGTACTTATCAGGAATATCTTGGAAACATTCTGATTTGCTTTCCGCGTCTTTCGCAACTGTCGCATCAGCGGTGAAATCAGTCGCCAATGGCGCCCGCATCGATCCTTTTACATACTTACGTTATAATGACTTGTAACGGCTACGTCACGACAGCCCCTACTAGGGTACAGCTGCGGTCAAGGTACAAACATCATCTGTCCGCGGTCAGGCTGCTGCTGAGCAACCAACAATATTATTGCTATCTCGTTCATCGCCGAGTCCATTTTGAAAGAGAAAACGGCACTTCGCCGTGCAATGAGGCAAAAGTAAGGGCGCACGGATGGAGCTGGAACAGGAAAATGTTACTGTCCGAATGCAGAAAAATAATGATCATCTCTTACCAGGGGAGCTAATGCTGGAGGATATCATAACTGTACTCGAGGCTGGGGTTCTGATAAGTTGCTATCACAGTCTGATAGCATTTGGGCCGTTTCAGCGCTCACGCAATCTCCGCTCACTGCGATTTTCCGACCACCGCCGGCAAAGGGACATCGTCATAGTCCATATGTAGCTCTACAAACCGCAATGAATTTCTCCGGTTTACACTACGGAGAGCTCAAGGTACCCAGACGAGCATAAAGATATTCCAGCATCTATTATAGACGACACGTTAATAGCACCGCTAGATTGAACAGAGATCCGCAAGACAACACACCCAAGCATGCAGTTGATAAGCTCGTAAGGGGTAGTTTGAGGTTATCTTTGGCGAAGTTGGCACAGAGAGATAGGAGTTGCGGTACTCGTCGGTTGTAAACAAGTGCTTGGGCACCGATAGTGCAGCGCATTACAATTTTGTGTGCTTCATTGACCCGCTTGCAGCACAAAACCTTCGTCGGGTTCAAAAACCAATAGTTGAACCGTCAAAATAACTGAAAATTCTACGAACATCGTAGCATGGAAGGGTCACTGCGCCTAGAGTTTGCGCTGTCTAAATCCACCAAGAGTCTGGTTTTGGATGATAGCCAGCAAAGCATACAGGGTTTCAATACGCTGCAGGCCAGACATATATCAGCTATGATGGCGGTGACAGAAAAAACTGCTTACTGGCACGTCTACCCCCACATCCTTCGCCATTCTGACCACCTCCCCGACTATCACCTCAACCTCGATAGGCAGCCCATTCTGGGCGTCAAGGAGCATGCTTGGGAGAGCAGTATGGGCAGGGTCGCGGTGTAGTGTTGCGGTACGTGATATGGTACTATCGACAAGGGAAGAAGGTAGACCATCTTCATTGTCCGCGTAGCCCAATGCACGCCCTACGAAATAGGTAAGACATACGAAGAGGTCTCACAGTTAGAAATCACCAAGGGTGACCATCTCTTGTAAGATCGCACGTAGAACAGGAACGGCGTTTCTCTCGATAATTGTTGCTGTCTGAGGTGCGATGTAAGGACTATACGATTGTCCCTCTTCAGGCGGAGGTCGAAACATCGCTGTAGGAGAGGATCCGGTAAGTGTCGAGAAGGAGGAAAATGCGACGTTCCAAAATGTCTTGGCGAATTTCTTGCGCTGGATCTCTGTCGCAATCGTCACTTCTGAGCCTCCTGTTTCGAGCATGGTTCCAAAGTCTGTCAAGGTGGCATATTCTTCAGGAGAATGGGTAGTTGTCAGGTGGTCTCCATGTCTATACATCCCGATGGTAACACGATCCTGCGTCCGCACAAGACGTATGTCAGATATCCGGAGGGAGTGCTGTAAATGAATCATCTTTGCTCACGAAATCGGTATGACTGACTACATTCTTCTCGACCAAATTCGTTCCGATCCATACAACAGTGCTGATGATCTTTGGTTCACCTTGATCAAGGGCCTTGACGCTGTGATACAAATCTCGCTCCACCCCGAGTCCGTTTTGGAGCAAGACATAAGTAGGTTGGGGGTGTATTTCACTATATGGACGAGAAAGAAGTGGTTCTAGGACCTGAGGTGTCTTTATCACCTCTGGAATCGCCTTGGTTGTCAGAACCACGTAGGAATACGGCCTATCAGCGGCTTCTGCCTACCGACGACACCACTATAAACCAAACATGCACGGTGATCGTCACCGCGGAGAATTATGATACTCAGTGGTGTTACTCACGACGGTAGGGTTTCCAGCTCTCGTGATTGCCAAACTTTTTGCTTCTGATGTGCATACCCTTTGCTAGACTCAGATCAGCATCGTGAGTCAAATCTCGATGAGACAACAAAACTTTTCACCATTCACAACATCATAATTGCTTCGGGCAACAGCAGTGACTCGCGCAAGCTTGCTGCTTTGGAGGATATAAGCATCTACGCGTGAGATCAATGTCAATGTTCGTCATATGAAACGTTCAGATGTGATTGGGAGGAACAAGAGGACATCTGAAGCTTGCTCGTGACGTACAGATCGTTCCAACTGCGCCCAGGCCAACGAGTAGGACATCTTTAGTAGGCATCAGATCTAACAAGTTACGACACACTACGTTTGTGACTCCACAACCTACCTCCTGAAGCTGCAGGATAGCCTCTCACTTTCGCACTCTCACGTGACGGCCCTTGGTAACCCTTCTCCTAGTAGTAGTATTAATTAGTAAGTAGTAGCATCTGGCTATCGCAACCAACTCGCACGCCAGCACTATGATCCGACAGTCTCAAGTGCCCTAGAAAAATTGCAACCATGGACTAAGCGGCAACCGCAAAGAGCCGCAGCAGCAGTAAGCGTGATGGTTGAATATTAGTATACCTAGGTCCTAGACAAATCCACGTAATGGCCCTAGCCATCGAACGTAAGTTGTTGTTACACATCACAGTATGATGACTCTATGCTATCAGTCTTCCCAATGAACGGTGACATGGAAGTCATGGGGTAGCTACAGACCTCCTCGGCGATATTGACCTGGACTGGTGGAGCGAACGTCACTGCGGGAATTGATGACGATTTCTCGAAATGTGTATCTCCGTGCGTCAGGCCAAGGCCGAGACGGGCGATGATAAGAAGAGGCGTTGTGGTCTAGGAAAATGTGAGACGAGAAGAAGAGGAGGGGCGTAAAGTGCCTACAGCAATCTGAACAGCAACGTTGACTGCCATGAGACCAGCTGGGCTGCCAGCTATATCCAGCGCGAACATTACCACAGTACAGCTAGCAATGAGTGCACCGGACTCGATGATGGTAAACATAGCAGCCTTGTAGACATTGCGGCCAGTGAAATCGGACACTTCTCGTCCCGCATGCCAAAGACAATATGCGATTCCGGACGTGACAAAGGTATTGAGGAAAAGATCGAGCGACCAACTAGCTTTTCCAAAAGCTTGGACACTTTGCGAGAAGAGTTGCTCACTAGGCTGAGCTATTAGAACCACGGATGTGATAGCACAAGCTAGACAGAGGATCTTAGCACTTGATCTGAGAGCCAAGGGAAATTAATGAGCCCACTAATATGTGCAGCTTCCACAATTAACTAGCGATAGTGACATTCATAAGAGAGAGGTAACAAGTAAGATGGGAAGATATCTTACAAAGACGATGACAAGTTTCCAGTTGTGATTCCAAACGATGTAAAGCCTCCAGATCTGTCATTGCGCGTGTTACTTCAATACCTCCACAAGATGAATGTTGCTCACTAGCAGCAAATCTTGAGCGAGAACCTGAAAGAAGGAACGATAAGTCGCAATCACCGAGGCTAGAAAAAATGATATGCACATTAGCGATATACAATGCCAAATTCGCAATAAATAAGGCTGTTGTCGTGACGAAGTACAGGCTGCTTCCATTAGGGACTGATATTATGGCAGGTGTTGTGAATCCTTCCAGAGACTGAAGGAGGGAGATGACGTTGTGTGCTGTGGAGACTGAAATGTGGAAAATACACGACAGAAAAAGGATCCTGATCAAAAGGTGAGTGCGGGTGAGTGATTGACGACTATTTCTGATCACGAACCTATGCGACTTTCTGTTCCGATTCGCCAAGATATAGATACATGCGCCAAAAAGCACGCAGCTGTCGATGGAAATGAGCGTAAACCTTTCCCCAGATCTCCGAACCCACTTGATTCCTACAAATGAGATTCGGGCAGATTAATCAGAACATAATGTCTTCGCTAGACAACCAACGGACGCATACCATAAATAATAGATTCAAACCATACCGAGGTTATGAACATGCGGTCAAGGGTGTTGGAAACCATTTGCGTCTGTCATAGTCAAGGGGATGTCCAATGAACGGAACCCAAGGTCTTATAACTCGTCGGTGTGGCCTTGTCCTGTCTTGAAGCAATTGTCTCAGGGGTGTTTGACAAGGTACCGTCGCAAACAAAACAATCTGAAAAAGTTACATAATCGATCGAGGCTTTGCAAAAACTTTTCTGTTTGTCTGAATCGTGCAAAAATATTTTTGATCCCTCTGTTGAAGCATCCTCGCAAGTGATAGACCTTGTTTGTTGCCTGTTCGTTGTAATCTTTAAACTTCATCACGCATTTTAGCGACTCTACATTTTTACCTTGGACACAATATAGGTGGGAGACGCTTGTATACTAAGTCAGGGTGCGGGGTACCGACCTGAACACTGGCAGTGCGCGGTACGCGTCCGTCATTGGAGGCTTCTGGACGGCGATGAAGGGTCTGGGCAATAGAGGGGACGCATAGTACTAGATATCCGCGTACTACTAATACGCGCGTCCTCAAATGATGCGCAAATTAATTAATTAATTATCACAAAGCCAACCCTCTGGGTACTTATAGTATATGATATCACGTGATGTAAGGAATACAAAAACCTCCTTTTGACCGTTCGGCGTTTAACATCACTTGTACTGACCTTACACATTGCAACGTTGCAACATTGAGCCACTAGACGAACCCTACTGTACATTGCAGTAAGAGTTCGCTGAACATGTCTTACAGAGGCGATCGAGGCCGGGGTGGCTTTGACAGAGGAAGAGGAGGACGAGGAAGCCCCGTTGACCGGGGACGAGGCTCGTTTGCACCGTCCGGCTTTCGTGGCGGTGGCGGTGACCGTGGTGGGAGGGGTGGCGGCGACCGTGGTGGGTGGGGTGGTGGCGACCGTGGTGGCGACCGTGGTGGTCGAGGGTTCGACAGAGGGGGCCGGGGAAGGGGCTTTGGTGCTCCTAGAGCACAAGGCGGGTCAGTGCCACGTTGGAACGGTGTCATTCTGCTTACTAAAACTCTTTCATGCAGAGTATTTCTAGAGAACCAACCGGCTACCGTCGACGCTCGAGTTGCTGACGACTCCGACAAGGCGCTCGTTGCTCGTTTACGGGGCACCCAGCCCGGGAATGACCCTGACAGCATGCCCTTGCGCCCGGGCTTTGGTACCGTTGGGGAGCATATCAAACTCCGCACCAATTTCTTTCCTGTGCGCGTTCCCAAGGGACCGGTCTACGAATATGATGTCGCAATTACTCCTACAGCTGGAACAGCTATTCGTCGCGTCAAGCGTCGCATATTCCAGCTTGCAGAGGAGACTACTGCGTGGCAACAAGCTGGGATGCGTGGCACCGTCGCGCACGACAGCAGTGCGAAGCTCATATCGGCTCGGGTCCTAGCACAGCCTCTTACAATCAAAGTACCATATTACGACGACGAGGAAAGTGGGCCCCCGGCGCAGGGTGGTAAAGAGTACACCCTCGCAATTAAATTTATCCAGGAAATCAACACTCAGGATCTCATGAGGTGAGTAGGCCATGCGTTTCGTCACGAGTTATTCTTATATATATATGGCAGTTACCTAAATGGGGATGGCCAGTATCGGAACTACAACACTCTCCCCGTGATTTCCGCGTTGAACCTCATTCTTGCTGCGCATCCATTACGCAGCGGTATCAAAGTCGGTCAAGACCGCTACTTCTTCCGTTCTGCTGCTACTCCATCGAATCTTGGCGGCGGGTTAGAAGCGTGGAAGGGCTTCTATTCCTCCGTGCGCCCCGCTCATCGTCAGTTGATGGTGAACGTCAATGTCTGCACCACAGCGTTCTATACCCCTGGAAATCTTGCGGTGCAGATGATGGCCTTCAACAACTCCAGTTTCGGCGCACGAATGGAAGTGTTCTGTAGAGGCGTCAGGGTCAAAGCTACTCATCTTGGCTATCGAAAGACTGTCAAGAGTCTTGCCCGCCAGAACGCACGCCAATACGCCTTCCCGTGCGACGAACTTGGAGGACGAGTCACGGTGGAGCAGTACTTCCTTCGGAGTGAGTATTACGTTTTCCTCTTCAAATGCTGACGTTGTATTATTCATAGAATATCAGATTCGCCTGAAGCACCCTGACCTCCCTCTTGTCGATGTCGGGGGGCAGAAGAAGAATTACCTTCCAGCCGAAGTCTGCGACATTCTTCCTGACCAGCCTTTCCGTGGCAAGCTTACGGACGAGCATACTGCATCCATGATAACAGTCGCGTGCCAACCACCCAATGTCAATGGCAACGCTATTGTGAACAACGGTCTCAACGAGCTCGGGTTTGTAAACCCAGGTCCCACACTGACCGCGTTTGGCGTCTCCATCGGGCCGAACATGGCAGTTGTTCCCGGCCGGATCCTCCCGAGACCTGGTCTGAAGTACGCCAACAACGTGTCGCCCGCAGTCGATGACCGAGCTTCATGGAATCTGCGGAACATTCGCTTTGCTGTGGGCGCGCGCCTGGAGAAGTGGGCGGTCCTGCTTATTGGGGATCGCAATAATCGAGAAGAGTTTGCGGGGCCTCAAGACCCTGCACTCCGTCCCGTTATCACTGGGTTTATGGCCATGTGCAAGACCAGTGGGATCCTTGTACCAAATGATCAGCCTCAGGTTGTAGCTGCAAACCTCCCACCGGCGGATAAAAGTGATCCACTTAGAAAGAGCGCCATCGCAACTATACGTCAGACACTGATCCAGCTCTCCCCAAAGCCTTCCTTGGTGCTCGTGATGCTATCAAATGGCGACAAGAACATTTATGAGGGATTGAAGCACCTGTGCGACGTCTACCTCGACGTCGCTACTGTGTGTGTACACGTAGGCAAGATTAGGAAGGAAAAGGGACAGCCGCAGTATTTCGCAAACGTGGCCTTGAAAGTGAACATGAAGATGGGTGGCGTTAATCACAAACTCGATGAAAACACGGGTCGGTGGCTCTCCAGCGTGCCAACGATGGTAGTCGGAATGGATGTGACCCACCCTGGTCCTTGGAAGCGCAAGAGGAACACGTGAGTGCTATCATCGCATTGTTCAAATGGGTACTGATTCCTTTGACAAAGCCTCAATTGCTGCAGTAGTTGCAAGTGTGGACGATCACTTCGCTCAATACCCTGCAAGTCTCGAAATCCAGGAATCCCGGAAAGAGGTATGGACTTTAAGATGTCCCTCCCTTTTTTTTTTTTTGCAAATGACAACCTACTTAGATGATTACCTAACCTCAAGGACATGATGGTCGCGAGGCTTCAACTTTTCCAGCAACGTAGTAAAAGATTACCTGAACGCGTACTTGTTTATCGTGACGGGGTCTCCGAGGTGGGATTTCTCCGCAGCGAAGATGCCGTGCAAGTTGCTCATGCTAAATTCAGGGGCAATTCAATATCGTTCGGTTGGAAGAGCTTCCAGAGATCCTGAAAGCCTTCCATACCTTCGACAAGCCAAAGAAGCCTTATCGGCCTCCGTTGACTATTGTCATCTGTGGCAAGAGGCACCACACCAGGTTCTATCCCACCGAAAGGAAGGATGCTGCGAATGATGGCAATCCAAAGCCTGGAACGGTAGTTGATCGTGGCGTCACCGCGGTATATGACTTCGATTTCTTCCTCCAAGGTGATTTTTACTTGAAGCAGTGTTTACTCAGCTCACTCAATTTTGCAGCCCACGGCGGTTTGCAGGGTACGACGAAACCGACCCACTACTACGTCGTTCACGATGAAATTGGCTTCGGAGCAGACGGTCTTCAGGGCCTTACGAATGCCCTGAGCTACATGTTCGCGCGCGCCACCAAAGCTGTGAGCCTCGTATCTCCTGCATATTATGCTGATGTGGCGTGCGAGCGTGGGCGATGCTACTTGAGGAAACTCCTCCAAGGCCAAATTGGGGATGGCACAACGGCCAGCGCTAGCGCCAGCACCAACGAAGCAGACGTCATGCGAGAAGCACAGGCACTCTGGCGTGGCGGCGTCTCCAAGAAATTGAAGGACACCATGTTTTACTTGTGATCGTGCGCATATACTTCTCTCTTGATTACTGATCACCATGGGCTCGTTTCGCTCCTGTATCAATAGTTATGTATCACTCTAGAGTCCGTCTTCTCGTGCTACTGAATTGCTTAGTTTCTTGGATCCACATCTCTCGATCGCTATATATGTTTGTCGTGGCTCCTGTTTGGATATCATATATCTACACTTGATGGCTCTGCTGTAGTACTACTACTAAAGCAATGACTCGAACTTTGTCTCGAAGCCATGTGACATTCCTTTGATGTCCAAGCACCGCCGATGTTAGGTAATTGCAACAATATGCGTAACGCGTTAACTATATACCATCCATTGTACAAAGCCAGACAAAGCGCCCTCTTTCAAAATATTATTCGGGGCGAACGTACGCAACCTAGTACCGACAGGGAACCTATGACGAGAACGCGACGCCGTGCATGCACAGCCCGCATATTCGATTCTAAAATAATCAACGAGAGTAGTATTACGCAAGTTTAGGCCATGCGTGTTTCAGTCCACGTCTAGCCACCTCTTCGGTCGGATCACGCGTGATGAGATCTTCTTGGTGCCCGCAGATCTACAATCTACTTGGCATCACCGCAAGATGGTTGCAGTGATTGGGCCGCGGACATCTGGCGGAAAGCTGTATTTGTTGCGCGAACCCTGCTGTAATAGCCAACATTGGAAAACTACCAGGAACGGAGGTGAGGGGCGCGAGCCAAAATGCCCACCCCTGCTCCAGGTTCGGACTGGTATCGCGAGGTCATCCAGACGTGTTATGCTCGACCTTAATTTTCCGGAAGCGCGTGTGGACCCTTGACCGTGTTATACAGGAAGGTAACCGCTTCTAGAATGTCTCTACAGCTAGCACAGACACCGCCTCCGCAGGCCGATATCACCTTAGTTAATGAGTGGCGCCCCTCAACGAGCCAACGCCACCTCCCGTGGCATATAAAAGGGTTTTGAAACTTGGAGTCAATCAATTTAACGCAGACAAGCCACTCACTATTTCCAACGCCTTTCCGTCCTTGAAATTTACACACCCATGCGTACACTTGACACCGTATCAATGGCCTGATGCTCACAACCAGAGTACCGTAAGATTTTTTTGCCTATCGCCGGCGTTCCGCTGCAGCACAATGCTGACATGTTATAGGTTGCTCCTATCGCAGCGAAGAGAACCACTGAAGTGTTCTATCTGTGGTGCTAATGATCCTCCGGCTGTACATGTATGCCCTGGTCCAACTGGTCCGTGTGGCAAATAAGCGGATAGATGCAGAGAGGTCCTGTTAAGAAATGGTGGAAGGCATGGCTGAGTGGATATTTGCACCCACATGTTGATCTGGATGTGCCCCTTGAAGCACGTCTCACAGCCATCCAAGGCATCCATACTTCTTGTATTTCATTTGGATACATCATGTTCGCAGGAGGAGTTTTCGAAATTGCCGTAGTGAAACTCGGCATCAAGCTCACCACTGCCAATCAGATATCCTGCTCTTTGCTCCCTCGTGCTCCATGTTCAGCAATTCGACAAATCTGCCACTGCGAGGAGCGATCGCGCAGTCGAACCTGACCGAACGAGAATTAAATCCGTTGGTATAGTTCAGAAGTCCAGTAAAATTTTCACTCTCGTACGTCGATAGCAGGCATATCGAACGCCCAGAGGATACGGGAAGCATCGATGAAGGGCGAATTTAAAGACATACATGCCGGGACCTGTGGCATAATGAATCAACCTGCGTGCCTATGTGTACTGTGATAGCGCAAGCGAACAAATTCTTTTTCCCCACCCAAAAGGCAAGTCAAAGGTTTGAAGTCGAGGGTCGGCGGTCTCGAGGAACCGCTCTGGGCACAAATTGTCCGGGCCAGGGAACATATTGGCATCGTGCATGATACCCCTGATGACGCATCTTCCTTGAGCATCAATGGTGTCTTTGCAAGGGAATTAAAACCTACGCCAAGTTGGGAAAAATCGTCGAGCTCTGAGTTCTTAGGTATGAACCTGGAGGAAGGTCAACGAAGCTCATTCGTACATAGACTCGAAGCGTCGCACATGCCCTTGTATTCGTCCTCCAGTGTGACATCATGTGGCGTTCCCCCTAGCACAGCGACTGGCCGCCACCGCAGGGTCTCGCGTTGATGTACGCAAGGCTTTCTTTGTTGTGGAACTCTAAGATAGGATCGGACCCGGTGACATTATTCAGGTCAGCCTGTGCCTTCCTCATGACATTGATGGAAGTGGAGCGTCGCAACTATGGTGTGAGACATAAATTCAGTATAGCTTTATCGGGTATGACGACACGCACGGAAGAAGGTACTGCGTCCCTGCAGCCTAACTCAACAAGTCAAGATAAGTAACAGACTTGACACCAGCTCGAAAAGCTGACTTTTCGATTCCAGCACCAGATGGAGATGACGCTACATCGGCAAAGCTGAAGGTGCACTTCACAACAGGTCACATTTCGCCATTTGCGCCACTGTGGCTCCCATACATACGGCAACATAAGACCTCTTTTGCTGTCCGAGAGAATTTACCTCTAGATATCATACATCTTCCAGCATGCACACAACACTAGGAAATACAATGACTCACGCAACCACAAATCGTGGCCTACCAGAGTAAATCTCTTTTCCAAGAGATCTTATGCAGCTTGAGCTGTACCTAAAACTGAAGCTGGTTTGGGAGCCCTGCCTAGCTATGGAACTAGGTCGAGAGTCACCTATAACAGGCGTGCGTCCGAGAAATATAGACATCACTGGACCTTGAAGATCGCCAGTATCAGACGATTGAAGTTTGTGGAACGACCGGCATACCGATTTGCTCGTTCCATTCTGCAAACTTCTTCCATAATTTAACAGCAGGTATCTGATGTCTGTTACCGATCCAAGGCAGACCAAGCGATCCAGAGGGCATCGTGCGCATGCTGATAAACCATAGTAATATCACTGAACGTGCAGCGCCAATAATAACAATGGTTAGCAATGCACCTAAAGAGTGACACCCGTGATTGAATCCAGTGCCAAATTTCGTGCAGTCTTTTTATGTCGTACGAGTACCATGGTGGATGACAGACACGTTGCAGGCGGCTTAGTTAGGACTTGAAACTACAAGCAATGATCAAGTGCCGCGAATGTGCCAAGCAGATCATGCCAAGCATTTCTTCGGAATAGAGGTCGATGGAATCAGAGACAAGTATGTCGACCGCCCAGAAAGCTTTGGTGTGACACTTGAATAAATATTCGAATAGCAGACTTGATTGATTGTTGTAATAATAGACGCAGCGAGGTTAGGCGGAGGCGAGGGTACCAAGGAAAAGACTGGAATATACCTGTGACATACCTTACAACCCAGTGCGGCTTACCAGGCCCAGACCATCAAATCGACAGCATGCGATAGAGCTATAGTACACATACAGTACTCGGTGCAGGTGTGCAAGTGCAAATTACGAACGATACAGTGAGTAAACTCGGTCAGCAACGAAAAAATGACGTGATGAACGTGCTGCAAAAGAGAGGATTATGCAGCAGAGAAATGCGAGAGGCATGAATGAACAGAATTTCCATTTGTATGGAATTCAACCGAACAACGGAGTATAGCATCAAGAGCCGGAAGCTGACCCTTCGATTTTCACATTGGTCGTGAACCCCAGGTGCAACAAGAACGCCCGAATCCGAATCATCATTGTCTTCAGATTTCACAGACACAGAAGTGAAGTGTTGTCTTGTTTCATGAGCCCATTCTGCTATTCCGGAGCGTCCCCGTGTTTGGAGGTGTCGTCCGAGACGGAAGGTAAGATATGCCATCGCGCCGGCTGATGTTAAGGTGAAAGAGAAGAGTAAGAGGCCTCCCAGTATCGAGAGGAGAACCGCAGCTGTGGGAAGTTCAGCGACGCATCGAAAATTGAGGAAAAGATCTATGCGCACCGAACATGGTCTCGACTGCGATAATAGCCGCGAACCCGAACGCAAGAGCAACAGACATCGAAGCACACACCGCGAAGATGGATAGGCCTCTGAAACCTCATGAGATGTTGTAATGTCAAGAACAAGCGATTGACGCACATGAATGACTAGCACCGGTAGGATACTCATAACAGTGAAAAGGGAGAAAGTCGTGGTGATCCATGTCTGATGAGGAGTTTAGAGGCTACTCGTATCGTATGATATCTTGAAGGTATGACGCACCATTGTCAACGGCTGAGCTTGGAAGTATTTGGAAATTTTGTTCAATGCCGGACGTGCATACTTGTGCTCGATGCTGTACAGGCCCCATAATCAGTGCAAGTCAGCAATAGTAGGGAGATTTAACCTTACATGTCGGTATACTCTTGGACGACATGAGAACTTTTTTCTAGATAAGAAGCAAGATCATCCAAGCCCGTAGCTAACGAGGTTCCTGCTGTAGACCGATTGTTGTCCATGTTCTAATATAAGTAGGTGCTGTAGAAGGTTCTCACAACTTGAACTTGTGCAAGAGTGCTTCAGTTCTCAGAAGTCAAGCGCGCTTAGACCCCTTTGACAGAGAAGTAAACCACGTGGGAAATTGGCACCCGCTCATTGCCTCTGTCCGGACTTCCGGCAACAGCTTACACTTGATCAGTATTCTGATCGACCAGGTCGTATCTACTCCCGCACCATGAGTGGGCGCAAACTCAACACCGAAGAGCAAAAGCTCCACCAAGCTGCACTCTTCCAGCAGCGAAAAGGCGCGTCCAATCCTCCCTTCCCTCCCCATCCACCACCACACTGATCACCACCCAATCATCAGATCCTAACCTTCAAAAGACGCAGAAAAGATAGTCCCAGATGTAACCGCACGCACAGCAGCCGTCAACTTCTTGCTAGGGGCGGTGGAGTACCCTGCATTCAATCATACTGCAGCTTTCCTGTATTCTATCGTCCTGAAACTGAAATGCAAACGCAGGGCATGCTCAAAGTCCTGTCCTAATGCAGCAGGCGTCATCTCTTTCCGAGCGGTGATGAAAAAGGAGATAGAAGTGTGTGTATTATCTCAATCATGCCATATTCCCCCTATGACGTATCTGATGCGCTGGACAGGAAAAAAGATATGAGCGGTGAAGAAGCTATGGTTCTCGGTCATATCCAAGCTTCAGCGAACGAAGGTGAGCTCCCGGTATCGCACAAGCAAACAGACAAACAGTACAAGCTCATACAACACATCAGGCATCTGGACAAAACATCTAAAAGCCAAAACCTGAACTGCACCAAACATGTAATCGACAGATGTCTCAAATCACTCGGTGCAAAAGCAGCTCGTGAAGGCTATCAAAGCCGTCAGGGTATGTTTCGCCTTCCAACTCTAACCTCATGTACACACCGTTCTCATATCTAGACTAGCACCCAACCCGCAAGATATACATGCTAGCCCACCTAGAACCTTCCGTCGAACTAACAGGTGGGCCATGGTACACCGACAACGAACTCGACACAGAATTCATCAAGCTTCTATCAACTGCATGTCTGCACTACATCCGAGATCGGGTGCGTCGTCCCTCCAAAAACAAGATAACCCAAAGACTCATAATTATTGGTACCTGCTGCAGTCATTCCCCAAACAATCCAAAACCAGCAAAGCATCACAGAACGAATATAGGCTGTATTCTATAGGCGCTGCTCCTTCCTATCCGTCTGCACAGCAAATCCAGCATT